>NC_071632.1:2631319-2947986 GCF_014839835.1 Dryobates pubescens | reverse complement strand
TTCTTCCAGCTTCAATCCATTCCCTCACATCCTAAAGCCCCTACAAGTGCTTTATTTCCCTGAATCTACTGTGGATTCACAGCTGAAGCCCAGAAATTGACAAGATTCTGGAAGCATAAAAATTAGACTCCTGATGCTGAGACTCTTTATTGATTCATCAAAGTAATTTTTAAGCACACTGCAGCTTGCTACTGCAAGCCTGGCAGAGATCAAAGACTGCTAGAAACTGGAGCATCTCCAAGGCACTTAAAATGAACTGTGAATTAAAACCAGGAGTCACATTAAAGGAGGATGGAACTGGGAACAATTCATAGAAACAGAATCAACCAGGTTGGAAAAGACCTCAGAGATCATCAAGTCCAACCTGTTACCTAATACCTAACACCTCCTGACAACTAAACCATGGCACCAAGTGCCACATCCAATCCCCTCTTGAACACCTCCAGGGATGGGGACTCCACCACCTCCCTGGGCAGCACATCCCAATGGCTAACAACTCCCTCAGTGAAGAACTTTCTCCTCACCTCCAGACTAAACTTCCCCTGGCACATAGAATCATAGAATCAACAAGGTTGGAAAAGACCTCAAAGATCATCAAGTCCAACCTGTCACCCAACACCTCATGACTACTAGACCATGGCTTCAAGGGCCACATCCAAGCCTTTCTTGAACACTTCCAGAGATGGGGACTCCACCACCTCCCTGGGCAGCACATCCCAATGGCTAACAACTCTCTCTGGGAAGAACTTTCTCCTCACTTCAAGTCTAAACCTCCCCTGGAGCAGCTTGAGACTGTGTCCTCTTGTTCTGGTGCTGGGTGCCTAGGAGAAGAGACCAACCCCCACCTGGCTACAACCTCCCTTCAGGGAGTTGTAGAGGGCAATGAGGTCTCCCCTGAGCCTCCTCTTCTCCAGGCTAAGCAACCCCAGCTCCCTCAGCCTCTCCTCACAGGGCTGTGCTCAAGGCCTCTCCCCAGCCTTATTGCCCTTCTCTGGACACATTCAAGTGTCTCAATGTCCTTCTTAAACTGAGGAGCCCAGAACTGGACACAGGACTCAAGTTGTGGCCTAAGCAGCACTGAGTACCACAAGCACCCACAGTGTTACCTCAGTGCTCCATGAAGTTTTGCTATAAAATGTTCAGTTCAGGCTCTGCTTAACAAAGGGAAGATTCTTTTTTTCAGCTGGAAGAGCAAGTGGCCTCAGGGTGCAAAAAGCAATAATGAGCAAGGATACAAGAAAAAGCTTCCACCTTTTGTGAGGTTAAAGGGAACTCCCAGAAATGTTCAGGATGAGGTTGGGGGTTTTGTGGTTTTTTTCTTCTCATGTGGAGTTGTTGATCAGGACAATCAGGCACTGGTCTGATAGTTTTTGGTCTGATCAATGCTTCATGCTTCCTAAAAGCTATCAGCAAGCACCAGGTTACATGTTGCATTGATTCTTTTTCCTTTGAAAAAAGGATATGGTAATGAGATTGAGAAATTTCCCTATTAGGAAGGCAAAAAATAAAGAAGAAAAAAAGAGATACTAAAAGCTCTCAACAATGCTGAAAGCTCAAGGCTACATCTCTGGCATTTATCACAGAGTCACAGACTAAACAGCTCCAGGGCTCTCAGTCTCTCTTCACAGGGGAGATGCTCAAGTCCCTTCATCAGCCTCATGGCTCTCCCTTGGACTCTCTCCAGCAGGTCTCTGTCTCTCTGGAACTGGGGAGCCCAGAACTGGACACAGGATTGCAGCTGTGGTCTCAGCAGGGCAGAGCAGAGGGGGAGGAGAACCTTCCCCAGCCCTGCTGGCCACACTTTTCCTGCTGCACCCCAGGATGCCATTGGCTCTCTTGGCCCCCAGGGCACATTGCTGTCCCATGCAGAACTTGCTGCCCACCAGCACTCCAAGGTCTTTCTCCATGGAGCTGCTTTCCAGTAGGACAGCCTCTAACCTGTACTGGTGCCTGGCTCGTTCCTCTTCAGAAGCAGGACTCTGCACTTGTCCTTATTGAACTTTCCCTTTGCCCAGCTCTCCAGCATGTCCAGCTCTCACTGGATGGCAGCATGATGGACATTTAGGGTTAAGAAGATTTCAATCACTTATCAGTGTGCTTCATCTGAGAAGAGAAAAGGCACCAAATGGTGTCTGCCCTTATCTACAGTAGCCCATATTTATTTGTCCCCTCTCTGCAAACTGCTTTGGAGAAATGATGCTTTCACTGCAAAAATCACTTATATCTGTCTGACCTCTGTCTCAGTTTACCTGGGGATACATTTATGAGGGACTTTTGAAGGTGTCAGGGAGTGATAGGACTGGGGGTATGGAGCAAAACTAGAAGTGGATAGGTACAGATTGGATGTTAGGAAGAAGTTGTTCCCCATGTGGGTGGTGAGAGCCGGGCACAGGCGAGACTGGCACAAGGAGGTGGTGGCAGCCTCCTGCCTGGAGGTTTTTGTAGCCAGGCTGGAGGTGGCTGTGAGCAACCTGCTGTAGTGTGAGGTGTCCCTGCCCATGGCAGGGGGTTGGAACCGGCTGATCCTTGAGGGCCCTTCCAACCCTGACAGTTCTGAGATTCTGACTTCTTCATAAGAAGTTCCTCTGCAACATCTTCTAGTGGAAAATTACATCCTCTTCTTGCATGCTTTGGACTCAGTTCCTAATATTGTTCTGACTGTTAGAAATGTGGCCTTGAGCTTAGAATTAACCAGCTTGGAAAAGACCTTTGAAATCATCCAGTCCAACCTATCACCCAGCACCATCTAATCAACTAAACCATGGCACCAAGCACCCCATCCAGTCTCTTCCTAAACACTTCCAGGGATGGTGACTCCACCACCTCCCTGGGCAGCACATTCCAATGGCCAGTCTCTCTTGCTGGGAAGAACTTCTTCCTAACATCCAGCCTGAACCTCCTTTGAGGCTGGAGGCATGGGGAAGGATGGTAGTCTCTTCTCTGAAGGGAAAATATTAAACCCAGTCACAAAATAAAAGGAATTCTAAGGCAGAAAGAAATCCTTCCCTTTCCTTTCTTCTCTATGACCCACACCACCACCATTCAAACAATGTCCAAAAGGGTGGAAAGTGCTGTTTCAGATCCTGCATTCAGTTCAGGAGGTATAAATACAGGACCATCTAGCTCTGAGAAGTAAAAAGCTGTCATACAAGTTACTCTCCCTTTCTGTCCTGCTGAGTAATACTGATTCACAAAGTGTCCTCACTGATTCCCTTTAGAGCTCCTGGGACTATGCTGTTGTTTCCTTACCCTTAGTCAGCTCTGACATCTCATTGAGTCAGACACAACCTCTAGGAACTTCACAGGTCAGGAATGGCAGTAAAGCATCTCAGAATGGTTGGTGTTGGAAAAGACCTCTGACAATCATCTAGTCCAACCCCCCTGCTAGAACAGGATCACACCCAGAGTAAATCACACAGCAAGATGTCCAGGCAGGTTTTGAATGCCTCCAAAGACAGAGACCCCACAACTTCTCTGGGCAGCATGGTCCAGGGCTCTGCCACCCTCAAAGTGAATCATAGAATCATAGAACTGTCAGGGGTGGAAGGGACCTCAAGGATCCTCTAGTCCCTTCTTTTGTTTACATGGAACCTCCTGTGTTCTGCTTCGTGTCCATTGTCCCATTTGGGATCTATGGATGCTAATACAATGTGGTGAGACCACAGCTGGAGTACTGTGTCCAGTTCTGGGCTTTCCAGTTCAAGAGAGACTGGGATGTACTAGAGAGAGTCCAACAGAGGCTGGGAGGATGATGAAAGGACTGGAACATCTCTCCTGCAAAGAAAGACTGAGAGATCTGGGGCTGTGTAGTCTGGAAAAGAAAAGGCTGAGAGGAGATCTTATGAGTGTTTTTAAGTATCTGAGGGGAGGGTGTCAAGAAGAAGGGGGCAGGCTCCCTTCAGTGGTGTCCTGTGATAGGAGAAGGGGCAATGGACACAAACTGGAACTCAGGAAGTTTCATGCTGACATAAGGAGAAACATTTTGACTGTAAGGTTGCTGGAATCCTGGAATCACAGAATGTTAGGAGCTGGAAGGGACCTTGAAAGCTCACCCACTCCAACCTCCCTGCCAGAGCAGGAGCACCTAGAGCAGGTCACACAGGAACACATCCAGGTGGGTATTGAATATCTCCAGACAGGGAGAAAAAACACTGGAGCAGGCTGCCCAAAGAGGTTGTGGAGTCTCTTCTGGAGACTTTCCAAACCCACCTGGATGTGTTCCTGTGTGATCTGCCCTGGGTGCTCCTGCTCTGGCAAGAGGGTTGGACTGGATGATCTCTGGAGGTCCAACCCCTGATGCTCTCTGATTCTAAACAAAGGCTGTGATGCTGTGTGGAGCCAAACTCTCCTGAGCATGTGTTTGGCTGGATTTAATAAAGGAAAACTCTTTGGAATAAACAAAATACTATGATTCAAAGGGGAATAGAAAGAAATCACGGTGAGCTACTGAGCATGGAGCTGGATATGTCCACAGAGCTGCTTCACCCCTCTTCAAAGCCCAGGAAACTAGAGACTTCTGCATCTGAGATCAAGAATTCCTCTGAAAAAGTTTTCCACATCTTAAGAGGGAGAGCTCTCCACACTTGCCACATGGTCTGAAGTGTGCTTTGAAGTTCAGCAGGCTCTGAAGTAAAACATTCAAGCAAATCTTTGAAATGTGGGTTTCTTGCCCCAGCTGTGTGGAGGTCACATAATCTGCTTGGAGGGCTACCTCAGCCCAGGGAAATCTATAACTTCTTCATTACTGTGAGGAGCTGACTGCTTTCCATGCAGCCAGTGAGAAGAATCAATGTAGGGGTAGAGAGTCTATTTTAAGCTGTGAAGTAGAGTCAGTTTGTTTCCTCAGACTTTATTCTTGAGTGAGTGCCCACAGAAGTAGCAGGGTCAATGATATTGATCAGGGGAAATTTCATTTGAAACTGCTCAGTCCTAGAGTAGTTCTGACTCGTAAATTAAACCAGTGTGGAGTGCTGATGAGGAGCACCCCACCACCACCACCTCTGCAAGCAGGCAGAGTGAATATGCTCAGCCTCAGACTCTAAGAGAACACAACCCCTTAAAATCATAGAATAGAGTCACAGAAGGGTTTGGGCTGGAAGGGGCTTCCAAAGGTCAGAGGAGATAACTGTACCAGGACTACCTCAAAATCTCACTGCTGTAACAAAGGTTTGACTCTCCAGATCTCTTCTGGTTGTATTCTGTTTGCCCAGTGAGCTTCTGCACTGCTGTTAAACACTTTGTAGTTCCAGTGACCAGTGGCATCCCTCAGCTGTGAGTGCTGAGACCAGAGATGTTTAACAGCTTTGTCAGTGACAAGGGCACTGGGATTGAGGCATCCTCAGCAAGTCTGTGGATCACACCAAGCTGTGAGGGGCAGCTGACGCACTGGAGGGAAGGGATTCATCCAGAGGCAGCTGGACAGGCCTGGAGAGGTGAGCCCAAGCCAATCTCATTAAATTCAGCCAGGCCAAGTGCAAGGTCCTGCACCCAGGTTGGGGCAGTCCCAAGCACAAACCCAGCTCAAGTTGGGTGAGGAGTGGCTGAGAGCAGCCTGGAGGAGAAGCTCTTGGGGCTGTCAGTTGGTGACTAACTCCCCAGGAGCCAGCAGTGGTCACTGGCAGCCCAGCAGGCAGCTGTGTGCTGAGCTGCAGCCAAGTGTAACTGGCAGGATCAGGAAGATGACCCTGCCCCTCTGCTCTGCTTTGGTGAGACCCCAACCTGCACTACTGACTCCAGTTCTGGTGCCTCCAGCATAAGAGAGACATGGAACTATTGGAGAGGGTCTAGAGGAGGCCACAAAGCTGGGGACAGTCTGTGAGAGTTAGTGCTGTTCAGCCTGGAGAAGAGAAGGCTCCAGAGGGACCTTAGGGCAGCCTGCCAGTACCTGGAGGGGGCTGAAGGAGAGCTGGGGAGGAACTTTTTCCAAGGGCTTGTAGTGCCAGGATGAGGGACAATGGATTGAAGCTGGAAGAGAGAAGATTGAGACTGGAGATTAGGAAGAAATTTAGAGTGAAGGTGGTGAGACACTGGCACAGGTTGCCCAGGGAGGTTGTGGATGTCCCCTCCCTGGAGATGCTCAAGGCCAGGTTGGATGAGCAACCTGGTCTAGAGGAAGGTGTCTTGGGGTCTCTTCCAACCTTAGTCATACTGTGATACTGTGATACTCTGTCCCCTCACTCAAAGGAATTCCTTCCCAATCTCCAGTCTAAATCTGCCCTCCTCAAGCTTCAATCCATTCCCCCTCATCCTATCACTCCAAGCCCCTGGAAAAAGTCCCTCCCCAGCTCTCCTTCTGCCCCTTTTAGGTACTGGAAGGCCACTGTAAGCTCTCCCTGGAGCCTTCTTTTCTCCAGGCTGTCAGCAACAAATCAAAGTAGCTCTCACACTGAGACTGTGAGAGGGAGGAAAGTACTGTGTGTGAAGAGGGGAAATGGAAAGAGGGCTCAAAAAGACTTTTTTTTTCTGACTTTTTTTTTTTAAGAGAAATGAAAAGATCATTTTTAAGAGATTAGAGGGACAAAACACCCAGCACTAGGAAGGCACATGAGAGCTCCTCCAGTGTAGAAGCTGAACAAGAGAGCATTGGAGGGCCACAGCTGGAGCCTGTACAGCCTTACAGATATCAGATGCTCAAGCAAATAAAAAAGGGCTGAGTTTTTCTTACCTTAATCAGGACCTGGATGTAGGCTGTGGCTTTGGGTGACTTGAAGTACCAGAAGCTCATCACACAACTCTTACTTGATTCTTTCCACCTGGAACTCTTCACATGGGCTTTGCCATTTTTCAGTCCTAGTGCAGTGGCCTCCAGATAGAGGAATTGTCCTGGAATTAGATGATGTGTTACTGAGAAATTGTTTCAGCCCTCCCAATGAGATTCCCCAGCTTAGCCCAGCAAAAGCCCACGGTGGATATCCACAGGTCCTGTACGACCAGTGAACCCTAGCTTAGAGCAGCAGGAGACCAAGCCACATTCTTTATGTGCTTATTACTGGCAATAAATTGGGGCAGTTTGAGGTAAAAGAGGGACTGGAGCATCTCTCTTAAGAGAAAAGATTGAGAGACCTGCAGCTATTTAGTGAGAGGAGATCTTATCAATGTCTACAAATACCAGGAGGATGAGGCCAGGCTCTTTTCAGTGACACCCAGTGACAGCAGGAGGGGCAGTGGACATAAACTCAACCACAGGAAGTTCAACCTCAACATGAGGAGACATTTATTTACTGTAGGGGTACTGGAGCCCTCGAGCGGCCTGCCCAGAAAGGTTGTGGAGTCTCCTCCTCTGGAGATTGTCAAAACCATCCTGGATGTGCTCCTGTGTGGCTGGGTCAGTAGATTCAGCATCATTTACACCATGGAGGTGGCCAGGAAAGTCAATGGCATTCTGCATTGTGTTGGAAGCAGGGTGGGCAGCAGGGCCAGGGAGGGGATCATCCCCCTGTGCTCAGCACTGGGGAGGCCACCCCTGGAGGGCTGTGTTCAGCTCTGGGCCCTCCCTGCAGGAAGGACACTGAGGGGCTGGAGCCTGTGCAGAGCAGGGCAGGCAGGCTGGAGAAGGGCCTGGAGCCCCTGGGCTAGAGGAGGGGCTGAGGGAGCTGGAGGTGTTCAGGCTGGAGGAGGCTGAGGGAGACCTCCTTGCTCTCTGAAGCTTCCTGAAGGGAGGTTGCAGTGTGGAGGGGACAGCCTCTGCTCCTTGGTGTCAAGGGACAGGAGCAGAGGCAATGGTTGCAAGCTGCCCCAGGGGAGGTTCAGGCTGGATGCTTGAAACTATTTCTTGCCTGGAAGGGTTCTGAGGCCTTGGAATGTTCTGCCCAGGGCAGTGCTGGAGTCCCCATCCCTGGAGGTGTTGAAGCAGTGTGTGGAGCTGGTGCTTAGGGCCATGGTTTGGTGCTGAGCCTGCAGTGCTGGGAGGAGGTTGGCCTGGGTGAGGTCTTCAAGGTCTCTTCCAACCAGATCTATTCTGTGAAATCTGTGTTCTAACAGAAGTGCCTATTCTAAAAGCCAAATGGAGGACAGGCAGAGGATGCAGTTCTTCTGTGTTGCATCTTACTTTGAAGCCAGGGAAATGAAGCCACACTGGACTGCCTCAAAATTTAGAAACATATGACCACATAATTATTGTGACTATTTGATCCTGTTTCACCCTCAGTCCCACCAGAAAGCTTTCAGGATGCTCTAAAGTTTTACATATGGGCAAGTAAACTTTGGTTACATTGGGGTTTGTCCTTCAGCAGCTCATGCAAGCATCCAACAACTACTAAATACAATTCTAATGCCTCTGTGCAAGTCTGCTGTGGAGTAATTCAGTGACATCTTTGGCTGAGCTGTGGGATCTTACAAAGCAGAGGATGAAGGCAAAGAATTTGTAGCAAGGGCAAGTACAGATGGTTTAGTACTGTGGTCAAAACAAAGCAGGAGCTGCACTGCCACTAACAGAGGAGGTTTACTTACTTACATTTATTTACTTAAAACTACCTGCAATTAAACTATTAATACTCCCTTAGAACAGCCTTCCAGTACAGTATCACAGTATCACAGTTTCACTAAGGTTGGAAGAGACCTCAAAGATCATCAAGTCCAAGCTGTCACCACAGACCTCATGACTAGACCATGGCACCAAGTGCCACATCCAATCCCCTCTTGAACACCTCCAGGGATGGGGACTCCACCACCTCCCTGGGCAGCACATTCCAATGGCTAACAACTCTCTCAGGGAAGAACTTTCTCCTCACCTCCAGCCTAAACTTCCCCTGGCACAGCTTGAGACTGTGTCCTCTTGTTCTAGTGCTGCTTGCCTGGGAGAAGAGACCAACCCCTTCCTGGCTACAACCTCCCTTCAGGTAGTTGTAGAGAGCAATGAGGTCTCCCCTGAGCCTCCTCTTCTCCAGGCTAAGCAACCCCAGCTCCCTCAGCCTCTCCTCACAGGGCTGTGCTCAAGGCCTCTCCCCAGCCTTGTTGCCCTTCTCTGGACACCTTCAAGTCTCTCAATGTCCTTCTTAAACTGAGAGGCCCAGAACTGGGCACAGGACTCAAGGTGTGGCCTAACCAGTGCTGAGCACAGGGCACAATGACTTCCCTGCTGCTGCTGGCCACACTGTTCCTGATGCAGGCCAGGATGCCCTTGGCCTTCTTGGCCCCCTGGGCACACTGCTGGCTCCTGTTCAGGCAGCTGTCAATCAGCACCCCCAGGTCCCTCTCTGTTTGGCAGCTCTCAGCCACTCTGACCCCAGCCTGTAGCTCTGCCTGGGGTTGCCGTGGCCAAAGTGCAGCCCCTGGCACTTGGACTTGTTGAATGCCATCCTGTTGGCCTCTGCCCAGCTGTCCAGTGGGTCGAGGTCCCTCTGCAGAGCCCTTCTGCCCTCTAATTGACCAACATCTGCTCCCAGCTTGGTGTCATCTGCAAATTTGCTGATGACTGACTCAATGCCCTCATCCAGATCATCAATGAAGATGTTGAAGAGGATGGGTTCCAATACTGATCCCTGGGGGACCTTAAGGGGACTACAAGAAAGCTGGGGAGGGACTTTTTTCAAGGGCTCAGTGTGATAGGACGAGAAGGAATGGACTGAAGCTTGAGGAGGGCAGATTTAGACTGGAGACATTCTTTGCAGTGAGGGTGGTGAGACACTGGCACAGGTTGCCCAGGAGATTGTGGATGTCCCCTACCTGGAGGTGTTTAAGGCCAGATTGGAGGGGGCCTTGAGCAGCCTGGGCTGGTGTGAGGTGTCCCTGCCCATGGAGGTTGGGAACTAGATGATCTTTAAGATCCTTTCCAATCCAAACCATTCTCTGAATCTACACATGACTTCAAGCTTCATGGAAATGAGCTCAGGCTCTGGAGAAGCAGGATCCAGTGGATCTGAGGAGCTAAACTGATTCTCCCTTGCAAGCGGCAGCCACACCAAATGCCTCTCCTGAGAAGCAGCAAATTATCTTCCTAGACTCATGCAGCATAACTTAAAGGCAAAAGAGCAGGCAATCAATTCTTCCTAATTTACAGTCATTTTACAGCAGTAATTAATATTTTGGCACTGCTACACATCTAATTCATTTGGAATGACAGTCTGCTCAGACATGTCAGACCCTCCTGCGGCCTGAGCTGACTACCTACCAGTTCTGTTTCCCAGCGTGTGGTCCCGCGGAGGCCTGAGGCTTCGAAGCGAGCTGACCCCTAGAACCCAGTGAAAGTTGTCCACCAGGGAATTTTGCCACCCACATCTGCCCTTCTCAAAGGTGCAGGAAGTTCCACACTCGCCCTCATCTGTGTTATCCCCACAGTTGTCTTCAAAATCACAGCTTTGCTCTGGTCTGTAGCACTTCCCATTGCGACACTGCCAATAGCCAGGAGAGCAGGAGCCTGGAAAGAGAAGAATCAGAGTCACAGAGTCACAGAGTCACTGAGTCACTGAGTCACTGAGTCACAGAGTCACTGAATCACTGAGTCACTGAACCACAGAGTCACTGAGTCACTGAACCACAGAGTCACTAAGTCACTGAGTCGCTGAATCACTGAGTCACTGAACCACTGAGTCGCTGAATCACTGACTCACTGAATCACTGACTCACTGAGTCACTGAGTCACTGACTCACTGAATCACTGCATCACTGAGTCACTGAACCACAGAGTCACTGACTCACTGAGTCACTGCATCACTGATTCACTGAATCACTGAGTCACTGACTCACTGACTCACTGAGTCACTGAATCACTGAGTCACTGAGTCACTGAATCACTGAGTCACTGAGTGACTGAACCACTTGACTCACTGACTCACTGAGTCACTGAATCACTGAACCACAGAGTCACTGACTCACTGAATCACTGAACCACAGAGTCACTGACTCACTGATTCACTGAATCACTGAGTCACTGACTCACTGAATTACTGCATCACTGAGTCACTGAGTCACTGAACCAGAGTCACTGACTCACTGATTCACTGAATCACAGTCACTGAGTCACTGAGTCACAGAGTCAGAGTCACAGAATCACTGAATCACTGAATCACTGAGTCACTGAGTCACTGAATCACTGAATTACTGAATCTCTGAGTCACTGACTCACTGAATGGTCTGGGTTGGAAGGGACTTGCACAGCTCATCCAGTGCAAGCACCCCTGCAGTCCGCAGGGACATCCCCAACTAAGATCAGGCTGCCCAGAGCCCTGTCCAGCCTCACCTTGCATATCTCCAGGGATGGGTCACAGCCACCTCGCTGGGCAACCTGTTCCAGTGTTCTGGTGAATCACGCTGCCATTCACCCCAGCAAGGTTACAGGAAGGTTACATCTGACAGAGTTTGACATTTAGGAGGAGGAGAAAGAGGAGGGTGGCCCAGAGCACTTTTCTTAAAAGCCTTGAAGTTGCCCTGAAGTGCCAATCCATTATCAGTTGGTTTCTTTTGTGTTCTGTCAAGAGAGTGCCTAAATAAATGACTGCTTCCCTTGCACAGCCTTGGAGGGCAAGCTCCAGCCAGCCATTCCTTCCCCAACAAAGCTTTCTAGCCTGATTTAATTGCTGGCATTCTCCTTTCATGTGGTGCAGGGTGAAATAATTTCACTCTATCTGCAGAGCTGAGCTTCTTTGAGCAGCCCCAATTCGGAATAAACCGATGTTTTTTGTCGATTTTAACGGCAGAAGTTTGCCTTTTCAGGGATTTCTTTGTTGTTGTTTTTGCAGATGAGCTCCGGGGGCTGAGCTGCCCCCTTTGTGTGCAGCATTTCGGAGGGATTAGTCTGCTGTTCTGCAGCCTAGGAACTGTAAGACTGACTTCAAAGCTTCATGTGCTCATTTTAGACCACTCTCTGCAGAGAGCTGGATAAAAAGCACATTCAGAACGGTCTCATACCAGCAAAGGAGATAGGCAATTTGGAAATACACCCCCCTTACTTCCTGTATCCATTGTGCTCTGCCAGAAATAAATGCATGAACATGCTTTCACTGAAAAATGGAAGTATCTCTGTGTTAGCTCATCAGACATCAAAATCAAATGTGCACATGTAGGAAAGCTCTGCAAGTATGGGGAGAATCTGAGTCAGTAGGTCAAGAGAGGTTCTCCTCCCCCTTTACTCTCCCTTTGTGAGGCCACATCTGGAATATTGTGTCCAGTTCTGGGCCCCACAGGTCAAGAAAGAACTCAGGGAACTGCTTGAGAGAGTCCAGCAAGTGGCAAGGAAAAGGATTGTCATGAATATTTCCAACTAATCATCAAAGACATTTAAGCTTTTTCAGAGGTATAGGAGACTGATGTGCTCCTGTGGCTAAGAAGGCCAAAGGCATCCTGGGGTGGAGCCGCGGTAAGCTGGTTGAGAGAGGTTCTCCTGCCCCTCTACTCTGCCCTGCTGAGGCCACATCTAGAGTATTGTGTCCACTTCTGGGCCCCTCAGCTCAAGAAAGAACTCAGGGAACTGCTTGAGAGAGTCCAGCACAGAGGCACAGAGCTGCTGCAGGCAGTGGAACATCTCCCTGGGAGGCCAGGCTGAGGGAGCTGGGGCTTGGAGCTTGGAGCAGAGGAACCTGAGGGCTGCCCTCATTGCTGGGGATAAAGATGTGCAGGGCTGGAGCCAGGCTCTGCTCAGGGATGGCCAAGCACAGCACAAGGGGCACTGGGGGCAAGCTGGAGCAGAGGAGGTGCCATGGGAACTGAAGGGAAAACTTTGTCCCTGTGAGGGTGCTGGAGCCTGGAGCAGGCTGCCCAGAGAGGTTGTGGAGTCTCCTGCTCTGGAGATATTCAAGACCCACCTGGATGTGTTCTGTGTGACCTGTGCTGGGTGCTCCTGCTCTGGCAGGGGGTTGGACTGCAAGCCCTAACATTCTGTGATTCTGTAACTGAGTATACCACATACCACTCACTCACTGTAAAGGAGGACCTGATGAAGCTAAACAACATGCACCTGAGGCTGGGTTTTCTGAAGAGGTCACAATAGAATCATAGAATCACAGAATTTTCAGGGCTGGACAGGACCTCAAGGCTCAGCCAGTTCCAACCCCCCTGCCATGGCCAGGGACACCTCACACCACAGCAGGTTGCTCACAGCCACCTCCAGCCTGGCTGCAAACACCTCCAGGCAGGAGGCTTCCACCACCTCCCTGGGCAACCTGTGCCAGTCTCTCACCACCCTCCTGAGGAACAACATTCAATCTGAATCTGCCCACTTCTAGTTTTTATCAGATGTATCTAGTTTTTATCAGATATGTATCTAGTTTTATCAGGCCTATCTTTCTGATGTGTCTGATCCTAACTTGGAGCATGAAGAACGAACATCAGGCAAATGTCTTTGCAGCTGGAGCCAAGGAAAACAAGGAGGTTCTGAGCAGCAGAAGATTTGTTTGAAGGTCACAGTCACAATTTTATGCCATTTTACTTTATCAGTACACAATCTCTGGAAATGATCCATGCCAACAGCATGAAGTAATTGCATTGCTGTATCAGTCACTGCCTAATTATTGCAACCCACAAGACAGTTGGAGTCCAACAGAAACTCCTCTCCATCAACCTGCTTCAGAATTTCAATCACCTGCTTCGGTTCCCAAAGGGCAGCAGAGATTTGCTATAAAATCCCTGCCTGCTTTAAATGACATCTGCTTTTAGGAGCCACTTATTACAGCCCTACATAACTTGTATGTGATTGCACTAAGAATGCAGGCAAAACCTTTATTTTTGCCAGCAAAGCAGGAGCTTAAATTGCAGGATGCAGGTCAGGCTTGGAAATAGTTTTCCTTGCTCCTCAGCATGATCAATAATTGCAGGAGCTATTACATTTGAGGTCCCTTTGTAGCACTGCTTCCAATTTCAGGTTGGAAAAAAAGAAAAATAGATGAGTAAGTGGAGGTGAAAAGTGGAAGGCTTTGTTCTGTGAAGAAAACAAAGCAAGCAACCACAAAAAGTCCTGCTGAATCCCGGCCTGAATAAACTCTCCCAAGCACACGTATTGAATGAGAGCACACTGGAGCGCTGCAGCCAGGTCTGGAGCTCTCACCAGGGCACCTGATGGAGCAGGTACAGAGGAGGGAAACAAAAATGATAGAATAGAATAGAATAGAATAGAATAGAATAGAATAGAATAGAATAGAATAGAATAGAATAGAATAGAATAGAATAGAATAGAATAGAATGGAATGGAATGGGTTGGAATGGAATGGGTTGGAATGGAATGGAATGGAATGGAATGGAATGGAATGGAATGGAATGGAATGGAATGGAATGGAATGGAATAATAGAGTGGAATAGAATAGAATAGAATAGAATAGAATAGAATAGAATAGAATAGAATAGAATAGAATAGAATAGGACTAGAATAGTAGAGTAGACTAGACTAGAATAGAATAGAAAAGACCAGGTTGGAAAAGACCTTCAAGATCATCACATCCAACCCAAATCAGGGGGTTGGAGCAGCTCTGCTCTGAGGACAGCCTGAGGGAGCTGGGGATGTTCAGCCTGGAGAAGAGAAGGCTCCAGGAAGACCTAATAGCAACCTTCCTGTACTTGAAGGGAGCTACAAGAAGGCTGCAGAGAGACTATTAGCAAAGGCCTGCAGGGACAGGACCAGGGGCAATGGCTTCTAACTAGAGCAGAGCAGACTGAGATTGGCTGTGAGGAAGAAGTTCTGCACCAGGAGGGTGCTGGAACATTGGAACAGGCTGCCCAGGGAGGTGGTTGAGGCTCCATCCCTGGAGATATTGAAGGTGAGGCTGGACAGGGCTCTGGGCAACCTGATCTAGTTGAGGATGTCCCTGCTGAGTGCAGAGGGGTTGGACTGGATGAGCTTTGGAGGTCCCTTCCAACCCAAACCATTCTGTGATTCCATGACACTAACTGAGTCTGGAATGTGACTTATTTGTGGGTGTACTTCCATACATTTTTCTTGAAATGACCTATATCTAACTATAAAATCCCACAATGAAACAAGAAGGCAAACTGTAAGAAAACCCAGCATTTTTTCCTGAGCTTTCTTCTTGTCTTCTCTGTGTTCTCTCAGTCTTAACACTCTGATAGAGAAATGCCAGTGGCTATAACAGGGATCTTCAATTGAGAGAAAATTCTCCTTTCCAAGGCTCTGTCATTCTTGCTCCAAGCTGAGTTTCTTAAAGGTTATTAGCAGGTAGAGTTGTTGCCCTATGTGGTAATTTCCTGCAGTGGACCCAAAGGAGTTGTTAGTGTCTTTCAGATCAATCATCATGGACTTGAGAAGGATTTACATGGCAGAGGAAAATATCTGCACCAGCCAATAACCCTCTCGATGGAGCAGAGGATCTCTGAGGTCCCTTCCAACCTGAGCCATTCTATGAGGCTATGATTATTTTATACACCCTGAGCAAAACCAACAGAGGGAACTTTTATATGTTAACAAAGTAATCTGGATAAGGGAACATGTCAGGCTGCAGAGCTGGGCCCATGGCAACCTCAGGAGGTTCCACAAGACCAGGTGCAAGCTCCTGTGTCTGGGTTGGGGCAATCCCAGGCACTGACACAGGCTGGGTAGAGAATGGCTTGGGAGCAGCCCTGAAGAAAAAGTCTTGGGGTGCTAGGGGAGGAGAAGCTCAAGAGGAGCCAGCAGTGAGCACTTGCAGCCCAGAGAGCCAAGCAGAGGCTGGGCTGCAGCAAGAGAAGTGTGGCCAGCAGGGCCAGGGAGGGGATTCTGCCCCTCTGCTCCACTCTGCTGAGACCACAGCTGGAGCTCTGGGTCCAGTTCTGGAGCCTCTGTGCCAGGAAGGCTCTGGAGGGGCTGGAAGGTGTCCAGAGAAGGGCCAGGAGGAGGAGCAGAGGGCTGGAGCTGCTCTGCTCTGGAGACAGACTGAGAGAGTTGGGGTTGTGCAGGCTGGAGAGGAGAAGGCTCTGAGGAGACCTTCTTGTGGCCTTCCAGTATCTGCAAGGGGCTCCAAGAAAGCTGGGGAGGGACTTTTGAGGGTGTCAGGGAGGGATAGGACTGGGGGGATGGAGCAAAACTAGAAAAGGGGAGATTGAGATTGGCTGTGAGGAAGAAGTTGTTCCCCACGAGGGTGGTGAAAGCCTGGAACAGGTTGCCCAGGGAGGTGGTGGAAGCCTCATCCCTGGAGGCTTTGCAGCCAGGCTGGATGTGGCTGTGAGCAACCTGCTGCAGTGTGAATTCTTTGCTTCTGTGACAAGGATTAATCACCTTGATTTTATAGAGAAACCTCTAATAAATAGATTTTAGTTTTTAATATATTTTGGGGGGGGTGGCAAAACTGTGCCTACAAACATCCAGAAAGCAAATAATCTTCCCATCAGAAGAGAAATATGGTTTATACTCTACATCACTGACCTTTGAGTAGCAATAAAGATAGTGCAGAGGGTACAGAATTGAGGCAGAATCACAATGAGGTGCAGAAAAAACATCATTAGTGTTAAGAAACAGCATCTGTATGTGCTGTGCATGTGAGCTTCAAACTCTGGCTCTCAAAGAAGTAATTCCAGAGGGGGAAAAAAAATGATTGTTGAAACTTTCAAGCCATAGCCTATGCCCCAAGAGTTGTTTTCTGTGAGGCAGCTGGTTTTTTAGATCACTCTATGTCATAGTAGCAACTTTATTGCTTGTTTTCCTTCTGTCTGCAAATCAGTTAAAAGAAAACTTTAAATCACAGTATCACAGTGTCAATGTATAACTAAGGTTGGAAGAGACCCCAAGGATCATCAAGTCCAACCTGTCACCACAGACCTCCTGACTAGACCATGGCACCAAGTGCCACATCCAATCCCCTCTTGAACACCTCCAGGGATGGGGACTCCACCACCTCCCTGGGCAGCACATTCCAATGACGAACGACTCGCTCAGTGAAGAACTTTCACCTCACTTCAAGTCTAAACCTCCCCTGGAGCAGCTTGAGACTGTGTCCTCTTGTTCTGGTGCTGGTTGCCTGGGAGAAGAGACCAACCCCTTCCTGTCTACAACCACCTTTCAGGTAGTTGTAGAGGGCAATGAGGTCACCCCTGAGCCTCCTCTTCTCCAGGCTAAGCAACCCCAGCTCCCTCAGCCTCTCCTCACAGGGCTGTGCTCCAGACCCCTCCCCAGCCTCGTTGCCCTTCTCTGGACACCTTCAAGTCTCTCAATGTCCTTCTTAAACTGAGGGGCCCAGAACTGGACACAGGACTCAAGGTGTGGCCTAACCAGTGCAGAGTACAGGGCACAATGACCTCCCTGCTCCTGCTGGCCACACTCTTCCTAATACCGGCCAGGATGCCCTTGGCCTTCTTGGCCACCTGGGCACACTGCTGGCTCATGTTTAGGCAGCTGTCAATCAGCACCCCCAGGTCCCTCTCTGTTTGGCAGCTCTCAGCCACTCTGACCCCAGCCTGCAGCTCTGCATGGGGTTGCTGTGGCCAAAGTGCAGCCCCTGGCACTTGGACTTGTTGAATGCCATCCTGTTGGCCTCTGCCCAGCTGTTCAGTCGGTCGAGGTCCCTCTGCAGAGCCTTTCTACCCTCTAACTGACCAACATCTGTTCCCAACTTGGTGTCATCTGCAAATTTACTGATGATGGACTCAATCCCCTCATCCAGATCATCAATGAAGATGTTAAAGAGGCTGGGGCCCAGCACTGATCCCTGGGGCACACCACTGGTGCCTGGCTGCCAGCTGGCTGTGGCACCATTCACCACCCCTCTCTGGGCTCAGCCTCCAGCCAGTTCCTAACCCAGCACAGACTGTTGCTGTCTAAACCACGAGCTGACAGCTTAGCCAGCAGTTTGCTGTGGGTGTCAAAGGCCTTGCTGAAGTCCAGGTAGAATACATCCACAGGCCTCCCTCTCAAATTAATGAACTCCTTTGCTGTAAAATAGGATTATGTCCAAGCACCCAGAGGACAGGCTGCGAGAGTTGAGGTTGTTCAGCCTGGAGAAGAGAAGGCTCCAGGGAGACCTTAGAGCTCCTAACAGTAGAAGGGCCACAGAAAAGCTGGAGACAAAGGCATAGAGTGGCAGGGTGAGCAGCAATGGCTTCGAACTGGAAGAGGATGGATTCAGATTGGACATGTGGTGGTGGAGTCCCCATCCCTGGAGGTGTTCAAGAGGGGATTGGACGTGGCACTTGGTGCCATGGTCTAGTCATCAGGTCTGTGGTGACAGGTTGGACTTGATGATCTTTGAGGTCTCTTCCAACCTTAGTGATACTGTGATGGGGGTGTGTGTGTGAAATTCTTCCCCATGAGGGTGGTGAGACACTGGGACAGCTTGTCCAGAGGTGTCGGGGAGACTCCAAGCTTGGAAGTGCTGAATGCCAGGTTGGATGAGGTCTTGAGCAACTTGGTCTAATAGGAACTGTCCCTATGAGGGAGTTGTAACTAAATGATCTTTAAGGTCTCTTCCAACTCAAATCATTCTATGATTTTCCTTATGAAATTAGACCAAAAGCTGCCCTCCAGAAGAAGTTCACTGTCCATCCTTCAATTGATAATGGGCATCCAAACCACAGCAGTTTAAACCTTGGCAAATAACTGCCCCAAAACTCATATGGCAATGGACCCCTCACTCAGCAGCCCTTCCAGCTCAAACCAATCTATGGTTCTGTGATTCCATGTATTGTTTTATCTTGCTTCACCAAGTGGAGATGCTTTAGAGGGACCTGGTTTTCCCCACTACCAATTAAAATGCCTTGAGATCATAGAGTCACAGAATTGTAAGGGTTGGAAGGGACCTCAAGGCTCAGCCAGTTCCAACCCCCTGCCATGGCCAGGGACACCTCGCACTACAGCAGGTTGCTCACAGCCACCTCCAGCCTGGCTGCAAACATCTCCAGGCAGGAGGCTGCCACCACCTCCCTGGGCAACCTGTGCCAGGCTCTCACCACCCTCCTAGGGAACAACTTCTTCCTCACAGCCAATCTCAATCTCCCCACTTCTACTTTTGCTCCATCCCCCTCAGTCCTATCACTCCCTGACACCCTCAAAAGTCCTTCCCTAGCTTTCTTGGAGCCCCCTGCAGAAATTGGAAGGCCACAATTAGGTCTCCTGGGAGCCTTCTCCTCTCCAGCCTGCACAACCCCAACTCTCTCAGTCTGTCTCCAGAGCAGAGCAGCTCCAGCCCTCTGCTCCTCCTCCTGGCCCTTCTCTGGACACCTTCCAGCACCTCCAGATCCTTCCTGTAATAGAGGCTGCAGAAGATCTTCAGATGATCCTTCTCCATGTTGTTCAGAACCCCCTTGTACTGCTTTCATCAGGCAAATTCTTCATCACTTCTTTTGTTTTCTAGCCAATCTTTAGTTTGCCTTTCATTTCAGGATGAGAATCCCTCATCCTTCCCTTTATGGAGGTCATAGCTAGTCCTTTTCCAGATACCTCTTATTACTTTACCATTAAAATCCATGTCAGTCATTTCCTTTTCCCTCAATATTGATGAAAACAAATTGCAGTCATATTTGCTTGGACAGGCCATGAAAGATTACCTAAAGGAATTGCCTGGCTGACCAAAAGGAGCCCAATTAATGCCATTTATCAGAGATAAGCTCAACAAATAGCTTGATCATGTTCTGTAATTAGCTGTAAGAAGACAAATACTGATGGCAGAAAGCTCTAATCAAGCAGAAACAACCCCCCTGCCTCCCCCCCTCCCCCAGTATTACATGCTGGGAAATTGAAGTTAGTGAAGTTCAAATTAAACTAAACTGCTGGGGTAATTAGCCACTGAACAGATAACTAAAGACTGTGGCAAATTCCCTTATCTCTTACAGGCTTAAGCATAGAGGCTGGGTTGGGTTTTTTCCCAAGATAGGTTTAGTTCCACTCAAAATTATTTGGGTGAATCAAGGAAAACTCTAGCTGAAAAGCCTGTTGCTGTTAGGTTGTTAAATGTTGTAGTCACGATGGAGTGCCTTTTAGTGTGTCCCAGAGCTTCATTTGCTTCCAGAACCACAGAATGTGAGGGGTTGGAAGGGACCTCAAAAGCTCATCCAGGCCAACCCCCCTGCCAGAGCAGGAGCAGCCAGAGCAGGTCACACAGGAACACATCCTGGCAGGTTCTGAATATCTCCAGAGAGGGAGACTCCACAACCCCCCTGGGCAGCCTGTGCCAGGGCTCTAGAATCCTCACAGGGAAAAAAATTCTTCCTCCTGTTTCCATGGCACTTCCTCTGCCTCAGCTTCCACCACTGCCCCTTGTGCTGGCATTGGGCAGCACCCAGCAGAGCCTGGCTCCAGCCTCTGGGCACTCCCCCTGCACATCTTGAGCAACAGCAAGGAGCTCACCCTCAGGCTCCTCCTCTCCAAGCTCCAGAGCCCTCAGCTCCCTCAGGTTCTCCTCATGAGGAAGATCTTCCACTGCCTGCAGCAGCTTTGTGGCTCTTGGTCTGTCCTTGGCCATCCCTGAGCAGAGCCTGGCTCCAGCCCTGCACATCTTTATCCCCAGCAATGAGGGCAGCCCTCAGGCTCCTCTGCTCCAAGCTCCAAGCCCCAGCTCCCTCAGCCTGGCCTCCCAGGGAGATGTTCCACTGCCTGCAGCAGCTCTGTGCCTCTGTGCTGGACTCTCTCAAGCAGTTCCCTGAGATCCTTCTTGAGCTGAGGGGCCCAGAACTGGGCACAATATTCCAGATGTGGCCTCAGCAGGGCAGAGCAGAGGGGCAGGTGAACCTCTCTGACCTACTCACCACAGCCCTTCTAATGCACCCCAGGATACCCTTTGCCTTGTTGGCCACAAGAGCACACTGCTGGCTCATGGTCAATCTTCCATTTACTACCATTCCCCCAGTCCCTTTCCCTTTCACTGCTCTGCATCAGGTCAGTCCCCAGCCATCCTGATCCATGGATTGTTATTTCCCTGGTGCAAGACACAGTGTGCTTACATAGTTATGAGAATTTAGAACACACTAAAAGTTTATCCATGCCTACAGCAGCCACAAAACAGGGAGGGACATCTCCCATTTCTGCATGAAATTCCAATCTGCTTGCAGGTGGTCCCTGAGCTATCTTTGCTTCATAGAAATAGAGTGAGTTTGATGAATGAACTGAGAAGGATAAATGAGATCTGAACTGATTCAGGTCTCATTTCAGTTCCAAACCTCTGGAAGTTCTCATCAGGACTTCCAGCAAATTGCCAAAATGTGATCACCTAGGAGAGTGCTTTGGGTATGAGTCTAGGCACAAGCATTTCATCAGGAGGCTAGGATCAAGAAGGTGGTGGAGTCCCCATCCCTGGATGTGTCCAAAACAGGCTTGGATGTGGCACTTGGAGCCATGGTTTAGTTGTCAGGAGGTGTTAGGCATTAGGTAACAGGTTGTACTTGCTGATCTCTGAGGTCTTTCCCAACCTGGTTGATTCTTATGATTCTAAGAACACCCTGGGGAAGTTTGCATATGGTACCAGAATATTTAGGGAGATTGACACTCCAGAATCCTGGCAGCCCTGCCCTGTGAGGAAAGGCTGAGAGAGCTGGGGTTGCTCTGCCTGGGGAAGAGAAGGCTGAGGGCAGACCTTATCACCATGGACCAGTGCATAAAGGGTGGCTGATAGGAGGATGGAGACTCCCTTTTGACAAGGAGTCCCATGGAGAAGACAAAGGCTGATGGGGACAAGGTACTGCTGGGGAGGTTCCCATTGGACTCCAGAAGAAAATGTTTCCCCATGGGAGCAGCCAATGGAATCATCTCCCAAGGGAAGTGGTGGAGTCCCCTACACTGGACAGCTGTGAGGCTCAGCTTGCCAGGCTGCTGGGCCAGCACATTGCAACTCACTATCACCTAGAGAGGTTGGAGCAGATGATCCTTGGGGTCCCTTCCAAGGTGCCATTCTGTGGTTCATTTAACACTTCATTCCAGCCAGAGTTAGATTTTTCCCAGCTCTCATTTTATGCCAGCAGTGCTTTAAAATCATCAGCAAGCTGTTTACCGATGTAAGATGGCAGGAAACAGATTGGTGTTAAGGATATCCCCAAAGTTGTCAAACTACTGTCCCTTAAACTTATCATGATCTGTGTTTTCCAAACCTCAATCATAGAAGCATTGAATTATCAGGGTTGGAAGGGACCTCAAGGATCATCCAGTTCCAAGCCCCCTGCCGTGGGCAGGGACACCTCACACTACAGCAGTGCTGGGCCCTGTGCTCTTTAACATCTTTATTGATGATCAGGAGGAGGGCATCGAGTCCATCATCAGTAAATTGGCAGCTGACACCAAGCTGGGGGCAGGAGATGATCTGCTGGAGGGTAGAGAGGCTCTGCAGAGGGACCTTGTCAGGCTGGACAGATGGACAGAGTCCAAGAGCATGAGACTGAACACATCCAAGTGCCAGGTGCTGCACATTGGCCACAGCAACCCCAGGCAGTGCTACAGGCTGGGGTCAGAGTGGCTGGGAGCAGCCAGGCAGAGAGGGACCTGGGGGTGCTGGTCGATGGTAGGCTGAACATGAGCCTGCAGTGTGTCCAGGCAGCCAGGAGGGCCAATGGCATCCTGGCCTGCATCAGGAAGAGTGTGGCCAGCAGGAGCAGGGAGGTCATTCTGCCCCTGTACACTGCACTGGTTAGGCCACACCTTGAGTCCTGTATCCAGTTCTGGGCCCCTCAGTTTAAGAAGGAGGTTGACTTGCTGGAGCGTGTCCAGAGAAGGGCAACAAAGCTGGGGAGGGATCTGGAGCACAGCCCTGTGAGGAGAGGCTGAGGGAGCTGGGGTTGCTTAGCCTGGAGAAGAGGAGAGTCAGGGGTGACCTCATTGCTCTCTACAACTACCTGAAGGGAGGTTGTGGACAGATGGATGTTGGTCTCTTCTCCCAGGCAGCCAGCACCAGAACAAGAGGACACAGTCTCAGGCTGCACCAGGGGAGGTTTAGGTTGGATGTGAGGAAGAAGTTCTATACAGAGAGAGTGATTGCCCATTGGAATGTGCTGCCCAGGAAGGTGGTGGAGTCACCATCCCTGGAGGTGTTCAGGAGGAGACTTGATAGGGTGCTTGGTGTCATGGGTTAGTCGATTAGGTGGTGTTGGATTGGTTGATGGTTTGGACAATTTAGTTCTACAATTCCCTGAAGGGAGGTTGTAGCCAGGTGGGGGTTGGTGTCTTCTCCCAGGCACCCAGCACCAGAACAAGAGGACACAGTCTCAAGCTGTGCCAGGGGAAGTTTAGGCTGGAGGTTAGGAAGAAATTGGCCATTGAAATGTGCTGCCCAGGGAGGTGGTGGAGTCCCCATCCCTGGAAGTGTTTAAGAAGAGCCTGGATGAGGCCCTTGGTGCCATGGTTTAGTTGATTAGATGGTGTTGGGTGATAGGTTGGACTTGATGATCTCAAAGGTCTCTTCCAACCTGGTCTATTCTATTCTATTCTATTCTATTCTATTCTATTCTATTCTATTCTATTCTATTCTATTCCATTCCATTCCATTCCATTCCATTCCATTCCATTCCATTCTATTCTATTCTATTCTATTCTATTCTATTCTATTCTATTCTATTCTATTCTGTTCTATTCTGTTCTAATTCCATTCCATTCTATTCTATTCTATTCTATTCTATTCTATTCTATTCTATTCTATTCTATTCTATTCTAATTCCATTCCATTCCATTCTATTCTATTCTATTCTATTCTATTCTATTCTATTCTATTCTATTCTATTCTATTCTAATTCCATTCCAATCCATTCCATTCCATTCTATTCTATTCCATTCCATTCCATTCCATTCCATTCCATTCTATTCTATTCTATTCCATTCTATTCTATTATATTCTGTTCTAATTCCATTCCATTCCATTCCATTCCATTCCATTCCATTCCATTCCATTCCATTCTATTCTATTCTATTCTATTCTATTCTACTCTACTCTACTCTACTCTGCTCTATTCTATTCTGTTCTATTCTGTTCTACATCTCTCCCTGCAACAATAAATCCATTACCATTGTTGCTCTGATCTGGCATTATTGTGTGAGTGCATTGGATGTGTCCTTAAACAAGTGCAACCCAGGGACACAGAGGAAAGTGCTTTTCATCAGAGCTGATGATGCATGGCAATGATGACTTGTCAGCACAGGAATGTGAGAAATGCATCTCTTGCAAAAGCAAAGCTTGGGAAACTCCAAGAAGATTTAAAGCTTTTTAGAGGTTGAAGTGTTGAGGGGGGAGATGGAAGGGGGAAACCACAAAACAAAACTTGACTTCAAACCTACCAGCCTTTATCAGCTCTTTCCTTGGAAGTTGTATGGGGTTCCTAGGGCTGAGTCAAACATTTCAACTTTTACTTTTGCAAGCCTCTCAGGTACCTTCACATACAGATTGGCATCCTGAGTAACCATGAGTTTGTAAAACAGCAGCCTGAGTTCATCTGCAAATTGGACTTTGAGAAGAAACTGTGAAGCTCCTAAGTCGCTCCCATGATGAAGACCTGATGAAAACTGATGAAGGCTTTATAAAGGTGGGAAGGGACTTTTGAGGGTGTCAGGGAGTGATAGGACGGGGGGGGATGGAGCAAAACTAGAAGTGGGGAGATTCAGATTGGATGTCAGGAAGAAGTTGTTCCCCAGGAGGGTGGTGAGAGCCTGGCACAGGTTGCCCAGGGAGGTGGTGGAAGCCTCCTGCCTGGAGGTGTTTGCAGCCAGGCTGGAGGTGGCTGTGAGCAACCTGCTGTGGTGTGAGGTGTCCCTGGCCATGGCAGGGGGTTGGAACTGGCTGAGCCTTGAGGTCCCTTCCAACCCTGAGAATTCTATGATCCTGTGTGCAGGGTGAGTGCCCAGAGGCTGGAGCCAGGCTCTGCTGGGTGCTGCCCAATGCCAGCACAAGGGGCAGTGGTGGAAGCTGAGGCAGAGGAAGTGCCATGGAAACAGGAGGAAATTTTTTTTTCTCTGTGAGGGTTCTAGAGCCCTGGCACAGGCTGCCCAGGGGGGTTGTGGAGTCTCCTTCTCTGGAGATATTCAAGACCTGCCTGGATGTGTTCCTGTGTGACCTGCTCCAGGTGCTCCTGCTCTGGCAGGGGGGTTGGCCTGGATGAGCTTTTGAGGTCCCTTCCAGCACCTACCATTCTGTGATGGTGTGATTGATCTCTGAGCATGAGCAACAGCTGAGAAGGAGACATTTCAGGATTACTCTGTTTACCACATGATATTACAAAACTTCCTATCTACATTAGACAGGCTGCTGTAGTGAGCTGAAGATGACTTGATGATTAAAGGATTTTATTGATGTCTTGAGCAGCCTTCTGCACACCTTTGAGACTCCACTGGAAAGGTCAAAAGGAAAATGAAAAATGCTTTTTGCTTGATGGAAGAGAAAGATAGTAACAAACTCTTTAACCACTTGGTATCTCAAAGAAACAGATCCCCTCATCTGGTCAGCTTCCCCCATTCCTCTGTGCTCCAGGCCTGTTTCTTCTCATGTAATGAAAAAGATTCAGAGAATTATAGAGTGGGTTGGAAGGGACCTTGAAGATCACCCAGTTCCAACGGCCCTGCAGGAGCAGGGAGGTCATTCTGGCCCTGTACACTGCACTGGTTAGGCCACACCTTGAGTCCTGTGCCTAGTTCTGGGCCCCTCAGTTTAGGAAGGAGGTTGACTTGCTGGAGCATGTCCAGAGAAGGGCAACAAAGCTGGGGAGGGGTCTGGAGCACAGCCCTGTGAGGAGAGGCTGAGAGAGCTGGGGTTGCTTAGCCTGGAGAAGAGGAGGCTCAGGGGAGACCTCATTGCTCTCTGCAACTCCCTGAAGGGAGGTTGTAGCCAGATGGGGGTTGGTCACTTCTCCCAGGCACCCAGCACCAGAACAAGAGGACACAGTCTCTGGCTACACCAGGGGAGGTTTAGGCTGGATGTTAGGAAGAAGTTCTACACAGAGAGAGTGATTGCCCATTGGAATGGGCTGCCTGGGGAGGTGGTGGAATCACCATCATTGGAGGTGTTCAGAAAGAGACTTGATAGGGTGCTTGGTTGCATGGTTTAGTTGATTAGGTGGTGTTGGATGATAGGTTGGACATGATGATCTTGAAGGCCTCTTCCATTCTATTCTATTCTATTCTATTCTATTCTATTCTATTCTATTCTATTCTATTCTATTCTATTCTATTCTATTCTATTCCATTCCATTCCATTCCATTCCATTCCATTCCATTCCATTCCATTCCATTCCATTCCATATCTCCCACTACACCAAGTTGCTCAAAGCCTCATCCAACCTGGCCCTGAAAAACTCCAGGGAAAAGACATCCACAGCCTCCCTGGGCAGCCTGTGCCCATATCTCACCACCCTCACTGTAAAGAATTTCTTCCTAATCTCCAGTCTCAATCTCCCCTCTTCCAGCTTCAATCCATTCCCTCTCATCCTATCACTACAAGCCCTGGTCAAAAATGCCTCCCCAGCTTTCTTGTAGCCCACTTCTGGTACTGGAAGGCTTCTCTAAGGTCTCCCTGGAGGGCAGATGAAAAATATACCTACAAAAGCAGCATAAACAATTTGAGGTGAGATTCTGCAAGTAACAACAATTGCATTTGGACTCCAATGTACACTCTAATGTCTCTTACACAGCAGAGTAATTTATTCCCCAAAGCAATAACAGCTTTAGTAGCTGTGCCTTGATTTAGTATGTCTTCATGTTTAGTAGCACTCTGAGGGAAGCAAAAACAATTACAGAATCATAGGATTGTTTCAGTTGGAAAGGACCTCTAAAATCATCAAGCCCAACACCACTGTGGCCATGAAACCATGGCCTGAATGTGGGCCAGCAACTGGGAGACTTCTCCTGCTGAAGAAGGAAACAGCAGAAAAGTTTATGGTTGGAAAGAAAGTCTTGATGAACCTTTTTTTTCCCACCCTCCACTCTTCATAGGAACCAGGGTTCGAAAAGGAAATGCTCAGATCTCCAGGAGATGTTCACAGGCTCACAGGATGTCAGGGGTTGGAAGGGATCCAAAGAGATCATCCAGTCCAACCCCCTGACAGAGCAGGACCAGAGAATCCAGCTCAGGTCACACAAGAACACATCCAGACAGGGCTGGAAAGGATCCAGAGCAGGAGACTCCACAACCTCTCTGGCAGCCTGCTCCAGGGCTCTGGGACCCTTACAGTAAAGAAGTTGCCCCTTGTGTTGAGGTGGAAACTCCTGTGCTGCAGCTTACAGCCATTGCTCCTTGTCCTATCCCAATGAGCAAGTGAGCAGAGTCTGTGCCCTTCCTCCTGACCCCCAGCCCTCAGATGCTTATAAACATTTATTAAATCCCCTCTCAGCCTTCTCCTCTCCAGACTGAACAGCCCCAGGGCTCTCAGCCTCTCCTCCCCAGGCAGTGCTGCAGTCCCTGCAGCATCCTTGTAGCCCTCGGCTAGACCCTCCCCAGCAGATCCCTGTCCCTCTGGAACTGGGGAGCCCAGAAGGGGTTGGTCTCTTTTCTCTAGCAACCAGCACCAGAACAAGAGGACACTCTCAAAATGCAGCAGGGGAAGTCTAGGCTGGAGGTGAGGAGAAAGTTCTCCACTGAGAGAGTCATTCATCACTGGAATGTGCTGCCCAGGGAGGTGGTGGAGTCACCATCCCTGGAGGTGTTCAAGAGGGGATTGGATGTGGCACTTGGTGCCATGGTCTAACCATGAGGTCTGTGGTGACAGGTTGGACTTGATGAGCTTTGAGGTCTCTTCCAACCTTGGTGATACTGTGAGACTGTGATACTGCAACTGAGCACAGTACAAGATGAGGTCTCATCAGGGGAGAGTAGGAGGGGAGTAACTCGGTTTCATGAAAGGCCCTGACCTTGAGTAGTTTCTCTGCTTCCAACCCTGATTCTGTGTTCCTATAGGTTTGGCTGTTGCTTTTTTCACATGATCTCACTCAAGACCTTTGTTGCTGGTATCCCAGGTTCATTGAAAGCTCAGTGCTCCACTGCTGCTGCAATGAACTGGACATCTTCTAAGGAACTGACAGTAAAGCTTTTGTTCCTGGGTATTGAGCTGCAGAGTAACATACATGTGTGCAGAGTCAGGGCACAAATATTTCACTGCTGGTCTCATAATATTGCAGCTCCCAAATATGTCTGGCCAGGAAAAAAAGAAGGATCTGAAGCAGTCCCAGGCATATGAAAGACTGGAAAGCTACCTGTCCCTAAAATCTAACTCATAGAATTAGATAATGGATGGACTTGAGTGTGGCTGGAAAGCTGCCTGGCAGAAAGGGACCTGGGGGTGCTGATGGACAAGCAGCTGAAGAGGAGCCAGCAGTGTGCCCAGGGGGCCAAGAAAGCCAAAGGCCTCCTGGCTGGGATCAGCAATGCTGTGTCCAGCAGCAGCAGGGAGGGGATTGTCCCCTGGGACTCAGCTCTGGGGAGGCCACAGCTGGAGTATTGTGTCCAGGGTTGGGCAGCTCAATGCCAGAGAGATGTGGAGGTGCTGGAGCCAGGGCAGAGGAGGGCAAGGAAGCTGGGAAGGGCCTGGAGAAGAAATCTGGTGAGGAGTGACCAAAGGAACTGGGGATGGTTAGTGTGAAAGAGAGGAGGCTGAGGGGAGACCTCCTGGCTGTCTACAGCTCCCTGCAAGGAGGTTGTGGAGAGCTTGGTGCTGGTCTCTTCTCCCAGGTAATCAGTGACAGCACAAGAGGGAATGGCCTCAAGCTGCAGCAGGGCAGGGTTAGACTGGGCAGTAGGAAACATTTGTTCCCAGCAAGAGTGGTCAGGGATTGGCAGAGGCTGCCCAGGGAGGTGGTGGAGTCCCCAAGCCTGGCTGTGTTTAAAGGTGGTTTGGCTGTGGTGCTTGGGGCTATGGTTTAGGGGTGAGCCTTGAAGAGCAGGGTCAGTGCTTGGATTTGGTGATCCTGAGGGTTTCTGTGATCCTGTGATCTTAAAGCCCTTTTCCAACCAAGACAGTCCTCTGGTTCTATAAATAATCAGCAACTTTCTCCATTGCTGATACCAAAAAGCTGGGGTTTGGGTTTCAGCAATGGGAACCTTTTAGCCTCTGGCCTAAACCAATTCACAGCCAATTCAGCTACACTGATTTCTGTGCAAGCTCTGCCACTCTGGAATGATATTTCATACACATCCTACTTCAGAAACCTTTCTGTCAAGCAAGGCACATTCCAGTCCTTGACAGAATCTGTGAATGATGCTTTCTGTCTCCTCAAGCTGAGCTGGAATAACATCAAAGCAAAGATGTCACACACAAAGCTTCGTGCAGCCAGTTCATAAACAATTTCACCAAGATAAAAATCTTGTCCTAGGTGTCTGTAAAACATGGCACTGCTGGATGAAACCCAGAAGAATGAAGCCTATCATTAGCACTGTCACTCTGAAATCCTTTAAAATAAGAGAAGGTTTGCAAAGTAAACACAGACTAAAGGAAGAAGTAATATTTGAAGGCCTTCTCCCATAACAGCCATGAATTGTTTCTAATCTCTCCATTTCTAGTCTTGTGAAGGCAGTATGTTGACATTTTAAGACTCCCTCTGAAGCTAACCTTGTCTTAGCTATCATCCTATGAGGACAGACTGAAGGAGTTGGGGCTGTTCAGGCTGGAGCAGAGAAGGCTCCCAGGTGACCTCATTGTGGCCTTCCAGTATCTGAAGGGGGTTCCAAGAAGGCTGGGGAGGGACTGCTCAGGATCTCAGGGAGTGATAGGACTGGGGGGAATGGAATGAAGCTGGAGGTGGGGAGATTCAGGCTGGAGGGGAGGAGGAAGTTCTTCCCCATGAGAGTGGTGAAGCCCTGGAATGGGTTGTCCAGGGAGGTGGTTGGGGCCCTGTCCCTGGAGGTGTTTAAGCCCAGGCTGGATGAGGTTGCGGCCAGGCTGATCTAGTGTGGGGTGTCCCTGCCCATGGCAGGGGGGTTGGAACTGGATGATCCTTGTGGTCCCTTCCAACCCTGACTGATACTATGATACTATGATCTTCATCATGGCCCACAGATCGAGGGAGGGGACTCTGCCTCTCTGCTCTGCTCACACCTTACCTGCAGTCCTGTGGGCCCCCAACACAGGAAGGATATGGACCTGCTGGAATGGGCCCAGAGGATCAGAGGGCTGACCTAGAGATTCATCATGCACATCAGGATTGTGTCTCATTGAAACACTTGAAGGTGTCCAGAGAAGGGCAACAAAGCTGGGGAGGGGTCTGGAGCACAGCCCTGTGAGGAGAGGCTGAGGGAGCTGGGGTTGCTTAGCCTGGAGGAGAGGAGGCTCAGGGGAGACCTTCTTGCTCTCTCCAACTCCCTGAAGGGAGGTTGTAGCCAGGAAGGGGTTGGTCTCTTCTCCCAGGCAAGCAGCAGCAGAACAAGAGAACACAGTCTCAAGCTGTGCCAGGGGAGGTTTAGGCTGGAGGTGAGGAGAAAGTTCTTCCCAGCAAGAGAGACTGGCCATTGGGATGTGCTGCCCAGGGAGGTGGTGGAGTCCCTGTCCCTGGAGGTGCTCAAAAAAGGCTTGGATGTGGCACTTGGAGCCATGGTTTAGTTGTCAGGAGGTGTTAGGTGACAGGTTAGACTTGATGATCTCTCAGATCTTTTCCAACCTGTTTGGTTCTCTGATTCTAAGAGGTTTAGGGGAGGAGACGTTTAGACTCGAGGAGAGGAAAAAGTTCTTCACCGAGCGAGTCGTTCATCATTCGAATGTGCTGCCCAGGGAGGTGGTGGAGTCGCCGTCCCTGGAGGTGTTCAAGGGGAGATTGGATGTGGCACTTGGTGCCATGGTCTAGTTGTGAGGTCTGTTGGGACAGGTTGGACTTGATGATCCTTGGGGTCTCTTCCAACCTTGGTTATACTGTGATACTGTGATACTGTGACTCTCCCCTGTCCCCAACTTGATTTATCACTCACACTCAAGGTTTGGCCTAACCAGTGCTGAGCACAGGGCACAATGACTTCCCTGCTCCTGCTGGCCACACTGTTCCTGATGCAGGCCAGGATGCCATTGGCCTTCTTGGCCACCTGGGCACACTGCAGGCTCATGTTCAGGCAGCTGTCAATCAGCACCCCCAGGTCCCTCTCTGTTTGGCAGCACTCAGCCACTCTGACCCCAGCCTGTAGCTCTGCATGGGGTTGCTGTGGCCAAAGTGCAGCCCCTGGCACTTGAATATGTTAAATGTCATCCTGTTGGACTCTGCCCAGCTGTCCAACCTAAACATCCCCTGGCACAATTTCAGGCCATTTCCCCTCATTCTGCCACCTGATACCAGGTAGAAGAGACTAACGCCCACCTCACCACAACTTCCTTTCAATGTGCTGTAGAGAGCAATGAGGTCTCCCCTGAGCCTCCCCTTCTCCATACTAAACATCCCCAGCTCCCTCAGCTGCTCCTCACCAGACCTGCTCTCCAAGACCTTTGTTGCTGGTATCCCAGGTTCATTGAAATCTCAGTGCTCCACTGCTGCTGCAATGAACTGGACATCTTCTAAGGAACTGACAGTAAAGCTTTTGTTCCTGGGTATTGAGCTGCAGAGTAACATACATGTGTGCAGAGTCAGGGCACAAATATTTCACTGCTGGTCTCATAATATTGCAGCTCCCAAATATGTCTGGCCAGGAAAAAAAGAAGGATCTGAAGCAGTCCCAGGCATATGAAAGACTGGAAAGCTACCTGTCCCTAAAATCTAACTCATAGAATTAGATAATGGATGGACTTGAGTGTGGCTGAAAGCTGCCTGGCAGAAAGGGACCTGGGGGTGCCCATGGCCAAGCAGCTGAAGAGGAGCCAGCAGTGTGCCCAGGGAGCCAAGAAAGCCAAAGGCCTCCTGGCTGGGATCAGCAATGCTGTGTCCAGCAGCAGCAGGGAGGGGATTGTCCCCTGGGACTCAGCTCTGGGCAGGCCACAGCTGGAGTATTGTGGCCAGGGTTGGGCAGCTCAATGCCAGAGAGATGTGGAGGTGCTGGAGCCAGGGCAGAGGAGGGCAAGGAAGCTGGGAAGGGCCTGGAGAAGAAATCTGGTGAGGAGTGACTGAAGGAGCTGGGGATGGTTAGTGTGAAAGAGAGGAGGCTGAGGGGAGACCTCCTGGCTGTCTACAGCTCCCTGCAAGGAGGTTGTGGAGAGCTTGGTGCTGGTCTCTTCTCCCAGGTAATCAGTGACAGCTTTGTTTCCTTTCTCTGGACCTGCTCCAGCATCTCAATGTCCTTCCTATAGTAAGGCCCCAAAACTGAAGCCAGTCCTGAAGGTGTGGGCTCACCAGTACCCAGTAGAGGGGCATGGTCACTTCCCTACTCCTTCAATCTCTTCTCCTTGTGTGAGGTGCCACGAGGTGGTCTTGCTTGTGAGCAAAAACTGTGTGGTCCTTCCACCCTCAGCAATGCTTCATCCATGTTGTCAGTTTAGAGTCCTTCCATTACTTATTTATGAACTTTGTTTATTCTCTTAATAAACAGAGCCTCTTGTGATGGTTGGTTAGGTATCTTGTGAAGGCTACTTGGGAGGCACACTGTGTTGAAAAGTTGGACAACAAAGGAGCTGAGAAAATGAAAATGAAGCTGGGCAGCAAAGTGCCTCAAATCTTCCTTAGCATAAAGCACAAAACAGAAACTGAGCCTTCAAATAAAATGCCCAAGTGTTGTACACACCATAATGCTCTGCCTTGTCTAATGGATAGCACATGAAAATTGAAAGCACTGTAACTGGGAAACTCAAACACAGTTCAGAGTGCCTGTTGCTAAGTATGTGTTGAAGAGGCACTTTGAATTCAGTTTATTATAGAAGGAGAGAGATGAATCACAGAATGGTAGGAGATGGAAGGTACCTCAGGAGATCATTCAGCCCAACCCCTCTGCTAGAGCAGGGTCATCACAAGAAACTCACACAGGAACACAATGAGAGAGTTGGGGTTGTTCAGTCTGGAGAAGAGAAGGCTCCCAGGAGACCTTCTTGTGGCCTTCCAGGATCTGCAGGGGGCTCCAAGAAAGCTGGGGAGGGACTTTCGAGGGTGTCAGGAAGTGATAGGACTGGGGGGATGGAGCAAAACTAGAAGTGGGGAGATTGAGATTAGATGTTAAGAAGAAGTTGTTCCCCATGAGGGTGGTGAGAGCCTGGCACAGGTTGCCCAGGGAGGTGGTGCAAGCCTCATGCCTGGAGGTGTTTGCAACCAGCCTGGATGTGGCTGTGAGCAACCTGCTGTAGTGTGAGGTGTCCCTGGCCATGGCAGGAGGTTGGAACTGGCTGATCCTTGAGGCCCCCTCCAACCCCAACAATTCTATGCTTCTAAAACAATTTTGCAGTTTAGGCTGGATGTTAGGAAGAAATTCTTCACAGAACGAGTGAGTAGTCATTGGAATGGGCTGCCCAGGTAGGTGGTGCAGCCACTGTCCCTGGAAGTGTTTAAAATAAGACTGGATGAGGCACTTAGTGCCATGGTTTAGTTCATCAGATGGTGTTGGGTGATAGGTTGGACTTGATGATCTTGAAGGTCTTTTCCAACCTGGTTAATTCTGTGATTCTGTGTGATTCTGTGTCCCTGGCCATGGCAAGGGGGTTGGAACTGACTGATCCCTGAGGCCCCTTCCAGCCCTGACAATTCTGTGATTCTATGATTCTACCAGAAATCATAGTTGCAGTTCTAGGCACTGTTTGCCTAAAGGTAAAAAAGCTATCCCCACACACCCCAGCTACCCACTGCCAAAAAGGAATCACCAGTTCAAACTATGAACTTAGATATAAATATCAGCCCTGACCTGCTGCTCAGAGACTCACTTCAAGAGAGTCACCATCATCCTGGCCTGGATGAGGAACAGTGTGTCCAGCAAGACTAGGGATGTGATCTTACTCCTGTTCTGGGCACATCTCAAATTCTAGGGTCAGTTTTGGGCCTCTCACTCCAAGGACTTTTATTTGCTGGAGCAGGTCCAGAGAAGGGCAACAGAGCAATGAAGGGTCTGGAGAACAGGGCTGGTGAGGAGCAGTGGAGCGAGCTGGGGTTGTTTAGTCTGGAGAAGAAAAGGCTGAGGGGAGATCTCATTGCTCTCTCCAGCTGCCTAAAAGGAGGTTGAATCTAGGTGGGGGTCAGCCTGCTCCTTGAACCCTCATCCCTGGAGGTATTTAAGAGTTGTGCAGATGTACTTTAGGATATGGCTCAGTCAGTGTCAGGCTAATGCTTGGACTCAATGACCTTAAAGGTCTCTTCCAGTACAGGCAATTCTGTGATTCAATGAGAACAGACCTCAAAAGCTTCCAATCCCTCTCTTAGGGAGAGATCATTTCAGCTTTCTTAGCAAATATTTTCTCAAGAGGGAGAAAAGAAAAGATGAGCTCTCTGCTCTGTGATATTCTTCATCTTCATGACCCTTAAAGGAGTTGAGCAATGGATAGAAAGGTTTCACTTTTGGGGAAACTTTTCTCTGCATGGAAGCTGTGACCTCTAGGATCCAGATATTTGCAGCTGGTCACCACAGTCTAGTTTAGAAACTTACAGCACAGAGCCTTTAGGATCATAGAATCAATAAGGTTGGGAGACACCTCAGAGATCAAGTCCAGCCTATTACCTAATACCTAACACCTCCTGACAACTAAACCATGGCTCCAAGGGCCACATCCAAGCCTTTTTTGAACACATCCAGGGATGGTGACTCCATCACCTCCCTGGGCAGCACATTCCAGTGGCCAGTTCCTGTTTCTGGGAAGAACTTTCTCCTCACCTAAAGCCTAAACCTCCCCTGGCACAGCTTGAGACTGTGTCCTCTTGTTCTGGTGCTGCTTGCCTGGGAGAAGAGCCCAACCCCCTCCTGGCTACAACCTCCCTTCAGGGAGTTGGAGAGTGCAAGAAGGTCTCCCCTGAGCCTCCTCTTCTCCAGGCTAAGCAACCCCAGCTCCCTCAGCCTCTCCTCACAGGGCTGTGCTCCAGACCCCTCCCCAGCCTTGTTACCCTCCTCTGGACACCTTCAAGTCTCTCAATGTCCTTCTTAAACTGAGGGACCCAGAACTGGATACAGGACTCAAGGTGTGGCCTCAGCAGTGCTGAGCACAGGGCACAAGGACTTCCCTGCTCCTGCTGGCCACACTGTTCCTGATGCAGGCCAGGATGCCACTGGCCTTTTAGCATGCCATTTGTCACTGGCCAGACCATTTCTGGAGGCAGGAGTGGATTTGATGCTCAGATTTCAAAGCCTACATTCCAGGCAGTCATCTGAAGAGGCACCAGTGCTAAATAGCAGCTGGAACAGTTCCAGCAGTAACTTGGAAGCCCCAGAGGCTAATGTGAACTCTTCTCCAAGCCAAGTGGCAGTTGCTGCTGCAGAAAGGATGGTTCACTTCGAAGATGAATTTAGACTATTAGCTCAAAATGTTGAGAACCTACAAAGTTCACACAATAGATGAAGCTACACCATGAAATCAGTCTCTGGTGGCTTTTTTTTTCTTTTATCCCTGGGATTTTAGTACCTTTTTTATTATATACATCATCAAAGTGTTTTGGAAGATCCTTTCCTATCAAAAGCAAAGCTTTTCAAGTTCTTAACATCACCACAGGGACTTGCAGCTACCATTAAGAGGAGGGAATGTGCAAATATTGAAAAATAAAGCAGCAGAAATGTCAGCCAGCAGTCCTCTGGGGGCAACATTCACATCAAGTTGGGCTGTACAATACTAATCTAATTTGCAATCCATTTCTGTGCTGGCAGAAGCAGGAAGCCAAACCCACGTGCTGTAAATGGCAACTGAGCAGAGCTCTACCTGGAAAACATCACCCATCCCTCTCCTGCTTGCACAGAGCACTGTCTGGTTCCTGGGGTTGGATGGAGTCTCACCTGTGTTATTTCCCAGTGCCTGAGCAGTGCTCAGTTATATCCTACAGGGGAAGTGTTATGGGTTTAAAGACCATGGAGTTCCTTAAGATCCTCCAGAAGGGGCTAGATCACCCAGGAAGTGGACCCTGGAGAATGTCATCTTTTGTTATTCCATTCCCATCATGCCTGCATCTCCCTTTCATAAAGGAAGAGCACAGGCTCTTCAGCCCCTTCTCCTCTCCCTGCTCCCTTCCCAGTGCAGACTGCTGTGTCCTGGGATGCAGGGCAGTAGGGCCTGATGCTTAGCTGTGTCATTCAGGCCTGGTATGGGGAGGGGGGCATTGTAAGGAGGTATGGGGCAGGGTGGGGAGGGTGCATTTGAGGCCCGGGGTATTGAGGCCTGGCTGGAGAAAAGGTTTTGGATGGTGATGGCTTAGTGAGGTTTTGGAGAAGCCCAGACTGGAGAGCTGGGCCAAGGCTGAATATGACCTTTGTGTGCTTTGTACAGTTGTATATAGTTGTGAATAGTAGTTCCCTTTAAACTTCCATCCTTTCCAATCCTCTGTGGAGTGCTTTCTGTTGCTCCTTAGGAGAGGGGTAAGAGCCACTGTCCACTCCCTAAAACTTCAACATAAAATACTAACCTAATTTGCACACAGTCTCAAGCTGTGCCAGGGCACTTCAGGCTGGAGGTGAGGAAGAAATTCTTCCCAGCAAGAGAGACTGGCCACTGGAATGTGCTGCCCAGAGAGGTGGTGGAGTCACCATCCCTGGAGGTGTTTAGGAAGAGCCTGGCTGAGGCACTTGGTGCCATGGTTTAGTTGATTAGATGGTGTTGGGTGATAGGTTGGACTTGATGGTCTTGAAGGTCTTTTCCAACCTGGTTAATTCTATTCTCTTCTACATTTCTGTGCTGGCAGAAGCAGGAAGCCAAACCCACATGCTGTAAATGGCAGCTTAGCAGAGATCTACCTGGAAAACATCACCCATCCCTCTCCTGCTTGCTCTGTGCACAGAGCACCGTCTGATTTCTTGGGTTGCATGTAGTCTCACCAGTGTTGTTTCCCAGTGCCTGAGCAGTGCTCAATGATAGCCCAAAGGGGAAGGCTACTCACTAGCAGCAATAACAAGGCAAAGCAGTTCACATAAATTAGTGATCCATGCTCTTGGTACTCACAGAATCACAGAATGGTAGGGGTTGGAAGGGACCTTGAAAGCTCATCCAGCCCAACCTCCCTGCCAGAGCAGGGTCACCTATACCAGGCCACACAGGAAGACATCCAGGTGGGTTTTGAATATTTCCAGAGCAGAAGACTCCACACCCCCCCTGGGAAGCCTGTCCCAGGGTTCCATCACCACCACAACATTCTTCCTCCTGTTTCCATGGAGCTTCCTCTGCCTCAGCTTCCACCACTGCCCCTTGTGCTGGCATTGGGCAGCACCCAGCAGAGCCTGGCTCCAGCCTCTGGGCACTCCCCCTGCACATCTTGAGCAACAGCAAGGAGCTCACCCTCAGGCTCCTCCTCTCCAAGCTACAGAGCCCTCAGCTCCCTCAGGCTCTCCTCATGAGGAAGATCTTCCACTGCTTTCATCATTTTTGTGGCTTTGCACTGGACTCTTTCAAGCAGTTCCCTGAGATCCTTCCTGAGCTGAGGAGTCCAGAACTGGACACAATACTCCAGATGCAGTCTCACCAGGGCAGAGTAGAGGGGGGGAGGAGATATTGGGAAATATTCACTTGGTTTTATTGATCAGAAAGACAGAGAAGTGAGATAAAATGACCTGCTGCAGCCATGCAGGGAATTTGTAGCAAGCCCCAAAAGCAACAAAACCCATCTGCCAAATTCTGTTTTGGAGGTTTACATTTCAGGAGCTCAGGTGATAAATGTGGAGGGAGGAAAGAGATTTGTTCTGTTCTGTCAGCAAGAGTTCCTCCTTCATCATCTGTGCCCAAGGATATGTTACCAATGAACAACAATCAGTGCCTTCAGGAGCAGCTCTTACCTTGGTCTTATTTGGATCTATCCCCATCAGAACTTTATTTTTGGTGAGGTGTTTCTGAGTCTTATTTCCCTTGTGCAGTAGGTGAGGGTGAAGCAAATAACTGCAGCAATGCTACCACGACACCACATGGGAAGAAGATGGGATATGGAGAGTAAAGAGGGTCAGTAGGAATCCCCACTGGCCAAAAAGCTTGAAGACTTGCTGGCCTCATTGCAGTCTGTTCATACTGGCTCTGTCCTGCTCTTAGTTCCTTATTTTACAGCAGCTATACTTTACAACTATTGATGCATAAATCCCACTGAATTAAGCAGGATGTTGTCTAACTGTACAGGGATGGACAGTAACTGAATCAAGCAGGATGTTGTCTAACAGTACAGGGATGGACAGTAACTGAATCAAACAGGATGTTGTCTAACAGTACAGGGATGGACAGTAACTGAATCAAGCAGGATGTTGTCTAACAGTACAGGGATGGACAATAACTGAATCAAGCAGGATGTTGTCTAACTGTACAGGGCTGGACAATAACTGAATCAAGCAGGATGTTGTCTAACTGTGCAGGGATGGACAGTAACTGAATCAAGCAGGATGTTGTCTAACTGTGCAGGGATGGACAGTAACTGAATCAAGCAGGATGTTGTCTAACTGTACAGGGATGGACAATAACTGAATCAAGCAGGATGTTGTCTAACTGTACAGGGCTGGACAATAACTGAATCAAGCAGGATGTTGTCTAACTGTGCAGGGCTGGACAATAACTGAATCAAGCAGGATGTTGTCTAACTGTGCAGGGATGGACAGTAACTGAATCAAGCAGGATGTTGTCTAACTGTACAGGGCTGGACAGTAACTGTATTAAGCAGGATGTTGTCTAACTCTACAGGGCTGGACAGTAACTGTATTAAGCAGGATGCTGTCTAACTGTACAGGGCTGGCCAATAAGTCTTGCAGATCCACAAGTGTTGACTCAGCAATTCTTTCATTTTGGGAAAGAATTCTTTCATAATTTTGTTAGAATTTCAGAGAGTTCCTTTAAAGGATGCTGGTCAGTAAGAAACAGTTTCTTACTATCTGCAAGTAGCAGACCTCAGACCTCTTTACAAAAGACAAGGGGCAATGGCTTCAAACTAGAGCAGAGCCGATTGAGATTGGATGTCAGGAGCAGGTTCTTTACTATGAGGGTGGTGGAACACTGGAACAGGTTGCCCAGGGAGGTGGTTGCAGCCCCATCCCTGGAGATATTCAAGGTGAGGCTGGACAGGGCTCTGGGCAACCTGATCTAATTGAGGATGTCCCTGCTGACTGCATGGGGGTTGGACTGGGTGATATTTGGAGGTCCATTCCAACCCAGACCATTCTATGCTTCTACAATTTTATGGTTTACACATGTCCAGCAGACTTTGTAATTCTATTTCTCCTGGGAAGGAGAGAGAAAGGAATGAAAGCAATACTTCTATTCACAGAATCACAGAGCTCCAGCTTAGAAGAGACCCCCATGAAAGATCTGGTTCAACCTGTCTAGGTGATAGTGGAGCTGAAGTGAGCTGGCCCAGCAGCCTGGCAAGCTGAGCCTTACAGCTGTCCAGTGTAGGGGATTCCACCACTTCCCTTGGGAAATGATTGCAATGTCTCAATGTCCAACTGTTCTCATAGGGAAACATTTTCTTCTGGAGTCCAATGGGAAGCCCTTCAGCTGTAACTTGTCCCCATCAGCCCTTGTCTTTCCCCCAGACTCCTTGTCAAAAGGGAGTCTCCATCCTCCTGGCAGCCACCCTTTATGTACTGGTCCATGGTGATAAGATTTCCCCTCTGCCTTCTCTTCTCCAGGATGAACAAAGTTCATTCTTTTCAGGCTTACTTTATTCATTCTTTCCAGACTTACTCTGAGGGTGGCAGAGCACTGGGCCTGGCTGCCCAGAGAGGTTATGGAGTCTCCATCTCTGGAGGGATCCAAAACCCATCTGGATGTGTTTCTGTCTGATTTACTCTGGGTTTTCCTGCTCTAGCAGGGGGGTTGGACAGGATGGTGTTCAGAGGTCTGTGATTCTGTGACTCTGTGACTGTCCACAGCAAGAACATACCTGTTGGAGGCAGTGTTGTGGGTTCTGCTGGCAAAAACTCCTGGGCCGGTAAGCACTCCCTGGAAAATGTCAGGTCATCAAGTGCTAGGCCATCTTTGAGACCTTTTCCAGCTATCCCCTCAAAGACAACTTGGAAATCTTCCTCTCCATCTCCAGACAGGATCAGTGCCTTGTGCTGCCAGAAATTTCCCTGGCTGCCAGTAAGATTCAGGAGAATTTGTTCATGCTTTGACGTAGTCCTCTGGTAGACAATCAATGACCCAACGTGAGCTCCATACATATGGTAACAGAAAAGCATCTGCAAGCAAGAGCAGGAGAATCAAGTATGCAATAGCTGACTTATTGAGGCACATTCTGCTACTCTATTTACCCTCATTCTTATCATAGAATCCTAGAATGGTTTGGCCTGGAATGGGACCTAAAGATCATCTAGTTCCAACCCCCCTGCCATGGGCAGGGACAACTCGCACGACGTCAGGTTGCTCCATCCAGCCTGGCCTTGAACACCTCCAGGGAGGGGGCATCCACAACCTCCCTGGGCAACTTCTTCCAGTGTCTCAGCACTGTTAAACAGAGCATCATCAGTAGCATTCAGAACAACTCTTTGATTTTAGTGACTCCAAATCAGTGCAATTAAAATTCACAGAAAAAGGCTTGCTAGGGACAGCTTCTGAACTGTTTCACAGGCTGAACTTCGAGGCCAGCCTGACACTACTGTGACAGCTGATCTTGTATCCCCTGGAACAAATCTTGCATGTACAGGTTAAAGAAACTCCAACTGCTTGATTGAAGGAAGCTGTTCCAATGAATAAGTGGGAAGCAACTTCCTTCTACCACATGCTTTTCTGGTTAGAAATGTGTTTGTGCTGGCTTATAAAGAGTGTGTCAGTGTGATGGGTTAATGCCCATCCTGGAAGCAGGTGGGGGGAGGGCTTGTGAGAGCATTTGCCCTCCCTGCAGGGGGTTTTCCCCCTGGGAAACTAAATTAGTCTGTTCCACTCCCCCTCCCTGCCCAGCAAGGCTATAAAAAGGAGGATGCTGCAGCCTTTAGGTCTCTTGGCCCCTGCCTTTGCCTGGAAGAGGACTGCTGCTGGCTCCCTGCTTCTCTGCCACGTGGTCAGGCCTGATCCTTCTCCCTGCTACCTCCACACCTATTCAAAGAGACTGGTTTTGTATGCTTATTTTTTCTCCCATCCATCCTTGTTCCTTTGTGAACCCTACCTGTTATTACTGCATATATATATATTGTTTAAAGAAAATTCATTACCTCTCTACTTCCAAGCCAAATCCAAATTATTTCTTGGTGGATTTGCTCCTTCCCTTTCTTTTTCCTCTCTATTGGGAAAGAGGAGGGGGGAGCAAGGGAAGGATTCTCAGCCTTGTCCCCATCTGAGCTCTTAAGTCTCAGTTAAGGCTCAAACCATCACAGTCAGTCAAAAATAGTCCCTTCTACCATGGGAGCAGAACATCTGCATGGGCTGTAGGAATGCAAAGCAACAGCTAAAATAAACCATGAGAGGTGTCTGGATTAGGAAAGAGTGGGTTTTCATTATTGAAATATAAAACTGGGGGAAAAGATTATGAAGCACAGAACTGCTTCAAGATCAAGTACATACAGAACATGAAGCAGAAAAAGCCATGTGAAGAGTCACCACCATTAAATGGCATAGAATCATGGAGTCAATAAGGCTGTAAAAGACCTCAGAGATCATCAAGTTCAACCTCTCACTCAACACCTCATGACTACTAAACCATGGCAGCAAGTGCCACGTCCAATCCCCTCTTGAACATCTCCAGGGATGGGGACTCCACCACCTCCCTGGGCAGCACATTCCAATGGCCAATCACTCTCTCTATGAAGAACTTTCTCCTCCCCTCCAGCCTGAACCTCCCCTGGCACAGCTTGAGACTGTGTCCTCTTGTTCTGGTGCTGGGTGCCTGGGAGAAGAGACCAACCCCCACCTGGCTACAACCTCCCTTCAGGGAGTTGGAGACAGCAAGAAGGTCTCCTCTGAGCCTCCTCTTCTCCAGGCTAAGCAACCCCAGCTCCCTCAGCCTCTCCTCACAGGGCTGTGCTCCAGACCCCTCCCCAGCTTTGTTGCCCTTCTCTGGACACATTCCAGCACCTCAACATCTTTCCTAAACTGAAGGGCTCAGAACTGGACACAGGACTCAAGGTGTGGGCTCAGCAGTGCTGAGCACAGGGCACAATGACCTCCCTGCTCCTGCTGGCCACACTCTTCCTGATGAAGGCCAGGATGCCACTGGCCTTCTTGGCCACTTTGTCCACTCAGCTGTTTCCAAATCAAGAGCAACAAGAAGAATATTTGTATTTTATCAGCTTGTTTGATATCTTGTCACTGACAAAGAGCAGAGTATCTCCAAGAACTGTGGCCAGCAGGTCAAGGGGGGAGCTTCTTCTCTTCTGCTCTGGTGAGACCCCACTCGGGAGCACACAGCACAAGGACATGGACCTGGTGGACTGGATCCAGAGGAGGCCACAAAGATGGTGTGAGGGCTGGAGCACCTCTGCTATGAAGACAGACTATCAGAGTTGTGGTTGCTCAACCTTGAGAAGAGAAGGCTCCAGGGAGACCTTAAAGCAGCTCTACAATAATTGAAAGGGAATCCAGGAGAGCTGGAAGGAGACTTTTGACAAAGGCAGGAGTGGCAGGATGAGGGTTAATGGCTTCACACTGGAAGGAGCTGGATTTAGATGACACATTAGGAAGAAATTCTTCCCCACAAGTGTGGTGAAGCAAAGGAACAGGTTGCCCAGAGAAATCTGTGAGGGCTTCAAGCCTGGAACTGCTCAAAGGCAGGTTAGGGTTGGAAGGGACCTCAAGGATCAGCCAGTTTCAACCCCCCTGCCATGGCCAGGGACACCTCACACCACAGCAGGTTGCTCACAGCCACATCCAGCCTGGCTGCAAAAACCTCCAGGCATGAGGCTTCCACCACCTCCCTGGGCAACCTATGCCAGTGTCTCACCACCCTCCTGGGGAACAACTTCTTCCTCACATCCAATCTGAATCCAATCTGAACGCCTCTAGTTTTGCTCCATCCCCCCCAGTCCTATCACTCACTCCCTGACACCCTCAAAAGTCCCTCCCCAGCTTTCTTGTAGGCCAGAAATCAGACCACTCCTTGACTCTTCTCCAAGATGCTTGGCAGGACACACTTCAGTGCTCATCTTTCCTCACTGAGGGAATGTTATCTTGGTGCAAACTAGAAACCGTTTCTGCACTCCTGTTAGTACCACACCGCTGCCTACCTTGCAGTTCTTGTTCCTCCTGCTTAGGACAGGACTAGAAATCCTGGCTTTCTTCCCTGGCAGGTGAAACAATGAATTCTTTATAAAAATATAATGCCCAGATGGCTCTTGCAGTGTATGATCAGTAGCTGGTGCAGTGCCCATCTTTACAATGCTGCTAGTTCTGAGGTTCCAGTTGGTGTCATCGCTTTCGTCTTGCTTCCATCCACAAAGGTCAAACTCAAAGTTGCAGTGACCAATGGAGGTACCTGAAAGACATTTGCACACCCAGGGAAAGAGAGCTTGATTCAAAAAAATGTTGGTTAGGTGCAGCTGGTACAACAGAGGAGGCAAACCCATTAACAAAAAGTAAATACCTTGTAATTGTAAAAAAGATCTTACAGCATTTTTCCTGCTCTAGGATATAGCAATAGGGTAGAATGAAACTGCACAAAGATGAGGCAGGTCTCTGTGCTCCTTATTATAGTCAAGGAAGTCCTCAGTATTGCAGAAGTGACAAAACATTGAAGTCTATTTTATGTCCAAATGAGCAGGCAGAAGTCAACTGATGGCCACCATAGGACATCCAAGACATCTGCACAAAACTAGCATTTCTTGGAGGAATCATGGAATCATAGAAGTGCTGCTGTTGGAAAAGTCCAACCATTAACCTATCACCACCATGGCCATTAAACCATCACCCAAAGTGCCAGGGCCATGCATTCCTTGAACCCCTCCAGGGATGGTGACTCCAGCACCTCCCTGGGCAGCCTGTGCCAATCCCTGACCACTCTTGAAAGAAATCTATTTTTCCTAATCTCCAACCTAAACCTTCCCTGGAACAATTGCAGGTCATTTTCATCTCCTCTCATGTGATACTGGAGAAAGAGGAGGCCATCCCCCACCTGGCTCCAACCTCATTTCAGGGAGCTGTGGAGAGCAAGGAGGTCTCCCCTCAGCCTCCCCTTCTCCAGGCTAAACATCCCCAGCTCCCTCAGCTTCTCCTCACCAGCCCTGTTCTCCACACCCTTTGGTTTTGTTGCCCTTCTCTGGTCCTGCTCCAGCACCTCAATGTCCTTCTTGGGAGTGAGAGCCCCAAAACTGAGCCCAGCACTCGAGGTGTGGCCTCACCAGCGCTGAGTGCGGGGCACAATCACTTCCTTGCTCCTGCTGGTCAATATGTTACTGATGCAGGCCAGCATGCTGTTGGCCTCATGGATTTCACCTTTATTAAATACACAAAGTGAAGGCAGCACCAGCAAAAGAAATTCCACATTCTCCAGGAGTCAGTGGGCATTTCAAACAGCAGCCTCAGCATAAGAATGAGCTCTGTGCTTGTAAGGCTCTGTAATCACTGCAACCTTTCCTGCTCAAATGTAGTCAGGAGATTCTGTTCTTAAGTTCCATGATTTTATTTCTAAATAATTTTTTAAATCTTTACATTTAAAAAAATAATTTATTTTTTTTTTTTTGGAAAAAGCAATGGACAGGAAAGCAGTTTCTGGTGGGACTTGTTTCAACTCATAAGCTGGGCAGGAGCAGGCAGCGTGAGCTTGCAGCACAGAAAGCCGATGGCAGCCTGGGCTGCATCCAAAGCAGCATTGCCAGAGAGCCAGAGAGGTGATTCTGACACTTGGCTCTGCTCTGCTGAGACCTCATCTGGAGTACTGTGTGCAGCTCTGGAGCCCTCAATATAGGAAGGACATGGAGCTGATGGAGAGGGTCCAGAGGAGGCCACAAATATGATCATGGGTTTGGAGCAGCTCTGCTGTGAGGACAGGCTGAGGGAGCCGGGGGTGTTCAGCCTGGAAAAAGAGAAGGCTCCAGGGAGACCTAAGAGCAGCCTGCCAGGACCTGAAGAGGGCTACAAGAAGGCTGCAGAGAGACTGTTTGCAAAGGTCTGCAGGGACAGGACCAGGGGCAATGACTTCAAACTAGAGCAGAGCAGATTGAGATTGGATGTGAGGAACAAGTTCTGCAGCAGGAGGGTGGTGGAACACTGGCACAGGTTGCCCAGGGAGGTGGTTGAGGCTCCATCCCTGGAGAAATTCAAGGTGAGGCTGGACAGGGCTCTGGGCAACCTGATCCAGTGGAGGATGTTCCTGCTGACTGCAGGGAGGTTGGACTGGATGAGCTTTGGATGCCCCTTCTGGCCCAGACCACCCTATGATTCTATGTATTTTCTAATGGAGAAGCAGAATAGAATAATTTAGGAGGTGGCAAAACTAAATCCCATCAGCCTGTTTGAACTTGTTTTAATGCTTCAGTGTTTTCTTGGCTGATGATGTTCCATGGCAAATACAGATAATCCTCAAGACTCAAAGAAGTCACAGGTACACAGCTTTTAAATAGTTCAGAAAATAAAAGCCAGAATACAAAAACCTTTCTCAACAGATTAATTCCAACTTGACATACAGCTCAATTTCAGTTGCAGTGGATCAGAACTGGGCCCCACATAGCTTAGTGCCATGCTCTCCCTGCTGTGGAGGTTGCTGAGAAGCTTAATAGTGTGATTCCTGGAGAAAAGAAGGCTCCTCCGAGACCTTAGAGCAGCCTTCCAGTACCTGAAGGGGGCTACAGGAGAGCCAGGGAGGGACTTTTGACAAGGACTTGGAGTGATAGTATCATAGTATCAGTCAGGGTTGGAAGGGACCACAAGGATCATCTAGTTCCATCCCCCTGCCATGGGCAGGGACACCCCACACTAGATCAGGCTGGCCACAGCCTCATCCAGCCTGGGCTTAAACACCTCCAGGGACAGGGCCCCAACCACCTCCCTGGACAACCCATTCCAGGGCTTCACCACTCTCATGGGGAAGAACTTCCTCCTCCCCTCCAGCCTCAATCTCCCCACCTCCAGCTTCATTCCATTCCCCCTAGTCCTATCACTCCCTGAGATCCTGAGCAGTCCCTCCCCAGCCTTCTTGTAGCCCCCTTCAGATACTGGAAGGCCACAATGAGGTCACCTGGGAGCCTTCTCTTCTCCAGACTGAACAGCCCCAACTCCTTCAGTCTGTCCTCACAGGAGAGGTGCTCCAGACCTCTGCTCATCCTGGTGGCCCTTCTCTGGACACCTTCCAGCACCTCCAGATCCCTCTTGTAATAGGGGCTCCAGCACTGGAGGCAGTACTCCAGGTGGGGTCTCAGCAGAGCTGAGCAGAGGGGGAGAATCCCCTCCCTTGCCCTGCCGGCCACACTTCTCTTGCTGCAGCCCAGGCTCTGGTTGGCTTTCTGGGCTGAGGGGCAGTGGCTTTGAGCTGGAAGAGGGCAGATTTGGACAGGAGATTAGGAAGAAATTCTTGTGGTGAGAATCATGAGACCCTGGATAAGGTTGCCCAGGGAGGATGCCCCCTCCCTGGAGGTGTTCAAGGCCAGGTTGGATGAGGCCTTGAACAACCTGAGCTGGTGGGAGGGAGGGTTGGAAGCGGATGATTTTTAAGGTCCTTTCCAGCATAACCATTCTATGATTCTCTTGAAACTATTTGCAAAGCACAGCCCTTTTTGCTTATCTTCCCAGGACATCAGCATCCCTGTACTTCCCAGGGTGGTGTTCACTAAGTATTTGATAAACACTACCCCTGGTCTTGATAACAGGAAGGCAACAGTTCAGAAACTCCCAAACAATGCAGGTCTGATTATGTGAACATTTCCCATGGTTGCACTAGGAGAAAAAGAAAGTGGTAGCACTTATCTGGTGATCCCCTCCTCCAGAGGAGACCCCATCTGACATGAAACATCACACTCTGAATCCAGTGCCAAGATGCTGTTTCCTGATACCTCCTATGAAACCAAAGCTGCACTGGATTCAGATTAAAATGATTTGCTAGGAGACCTGACAAGCCTTGAAATATCAAAGGAGGCAGGTCTCTCATACCCCATAGGCATTATGCTTGAAGTACTTTTCTTCAGCCTTATTACATTATGTTTGAAGTATTCTTTTCAGGCTCAACAGAGTTGGTTCAGGTGGAAACCAGGAGGAGATTTTGATTCTGCTTTTAAACGTGGCTTCTCTCCTGCTTATCTTAAATTCACTAACAGCTCTTCAGATTTTCTATCATAGGAATTCACATTCAGCTCTTACCTCCTTGCTTGCTTTCTTAACTGATGAGCTGTCAATGGAATCAGAGAATTCTCAGGGTTGGAAGGGACCCCAAGGATCAGCCAGCTCCAACTCCCTGCCATGGCCAGGGACACCTCACACTATAGCAGGTTGCTCACAGCCACCTCCAGGCAGGAGGCTTCCACCACCTCCCTGGGCAACCTCTGCCAGTCTCTCACCATCTTCATGGGGAAGAACTTCTTCCTAATATCCAATATGAATCTCCCCACTTCTAGTTTTGCTCCATCCCCCCCAGTCCTATCACTCCCTGACACCCTCTAAGGTTCCTCCCCAGATTTCTTGTAGCCCTCTGCAGATCCTGGAAGGCCACAGGAAGGTCTCCTGGGAGCCTTCTCCTCTCCAGCCTGCACAACCCCAACTCTCTCAGTCTGTCTCCAGAGCAGAGCAGCTCCAGCCCTCTGCTCAACCTCCTGGCCCTTCTCTGGACACCTTCCAGCACCTCTAGAGCCTTCCTGGCACAGAGGCTCCAGAACTGGCCCCAGAGCTCCAGCTGTGGTCTCAGCAGAATGGAGCAGAGGGGCAGAATCCCCTCCCTGGCCCTGCTGGCCACACTTCTCTTGCTGCAGCCCAGGCTCTGCTTGGCTCTCTGGGCTGCAAGGTCTCACTGCTGGCTCCTGTTGAGCTTCTCCTCCCCCAGCACCCCCAAGGCCTTTTCTTCAGGGCTGCTCTCAAGCCAGTCCCTGCCCAGCCTATATCAGAGCCTGGGATTGCCTTGGTTATTCCAGTGCTAACAATTCCCAGCAGGCATGCTTCTCTGCAATAAGGGTATTTTATACATGTGCACACTTACTGCAGATAGCTGGGCTCTCATCTGAGTTATCTGCACAGTCATTCACAAAGTCACACAGGTGATCCTTTGGGATGCAGTACTGGTTGGCACACGTGAACTCCTCTGACGTGCAAGGCCTGCCTGGGATGAGCAAAGGGGAGCAATCCTCAAAAGCGATATCGTCCACTGCCACGTCCCCCATGTAGCTGATGCCACGTTTGGCCCTGAAAACAACCTGATCAAAATGACAGAAGGTCTTAGTTTTCATTTTGGAGCAGGCAGCAAGATGTTTTAGCCCTCCCCACAAGAGCGAAATCAAAAGGCTCCTCACAGAGCCGGGAATTCAAATGGCAATGCCCTGGACAGACATTGACACTGTCTGTGAAGTGCAAAACATCCCCATTCACATTTCAGCTTGCAACAACCTCATTAAGCCAACAGCCTTCCAACAAACCTGGCTTCAATGCCACCCCAGGCCTCCCATTTGTCCCTACTCCCCAAGCTAAGCCGAATGGTGCAGATACCAAACTAGCTTTGCCCAGGCTAAGCCAGGCCACAAACCTCCCTCACATCACAAGAGACAAGAGATCTGTGCTGGGAAGGGAGAGAGAGGCAGAAAAAAAGGGGCCAAATTCACTCTGCAACCCATTTATATAGCAGATGCAGGAAGAAGTTCTTCACAACAAGAGAGATTCTGCTTCTGCTAGTTTGCTGCTACTTCTGCCAAGGGCTGTGGTATAGGGATGCTGCTAAGGATATGCTCTTGGGAGCCAGATAAAATAGAATGGAATGGAATAGGACGGAATAGAATAGGATGTAATAGGATGGAATGGAATGGAATGGAATGGAATGGAATGGAATGGAATGGAATAGAATAGGATAGGATAGGATAGGATAGGATAGGATAGGATAGGATAGGATAGGGTAGGATAGGATAGGATAGGATAGGATAGGATAGGATAGGATAGGATAGGATAGGAATAGGATAGAATAGGAAGAGAATAGAATAGGAATAGGAATAGGAATAGGAATAGGAATAGGAATAGAATAGAATAGAATGGAATAGGAATAGGAATAGGAATAGGAATAGGAATAGGAATAGGAATAGGAATAAGAATAGAATAGAATAGGAATAGGAATAGGAATAGGAATAGAATAGAATAGGAATAGGAATAGGAATAGGAATAGAATAGAATAGAATAGAATAGAATAGAATAGAATAGAATAGAATAGAATAGAATAGAATAGAATAGAATTAACCAGGATGGAAAAGACCTCAGAGATCATCAAGTCCAACCTATCATCCAACACCATCTAATCAACTAAACCATGGCACCAAGTGCCTCATCCAGGTTAAAGCCTCATTAAAAGCCACCCAAGACAGGAGTACCAGGGGACACAGCACAGTGTCAAATACCTTCCTGGCTGATTGGATTGTTTTAGCAAGGGTACAACTAAGCACAGCACACCCATGGCTAAGTAGCTGTAAGAGGCATAGGAACCAGCTCATATTTCAAAGCCATCATCATGCTCAAGACACTTTTGTCAGAAGCCACGTGTAACGTTACTTCACGGTAAGGGGAAGGAAGTGGAACAGTTTAGCCTGAGGTGTATTCAAGCAGACAATGGATTCTTTGTCTTAAAAATGGCTATCAAATTGAGATTGGGGTGAGAAAACTAAAAAAAGAAAAACAAACCTGCCCATCTGAGATAATACAGAATTAACCAGGTTGGAAACAACCTTTGGGATCATCCAGTCCAACCTAGCACCCAGCACCAGCTGATCAACTCAACCATGGCACCAAGGGCCTCATCCAGGCTCTTCCTGAACACCTCCACTCATGGTGACTCCCACCACCTTCCTGGGCAGCACATTCCAATGGGCAATCTCTCTGTCTGGGAAGAACTTTATCCTCACCTCCAGCCTAAACTTTCCCTGGCACAGCTTGAGACTGTGTCCTCTTGTTCTGGTGCTGGGTGCCTGGAAGAAGAGACCAACCCCCACCTGGCTACGACCTCCCTCCAGGGAGCTGGGAGAGCAAGAAGGTCTCCCCTGAGCCTCCTCTTCTCCAGGCTAAGCAACCCCAGCTCCCTCAGCCTCTCCTCACAGGGCTGTGCTCCAGACCCCTCCCCAGCTTTGTTGCCCTTCTCTGGACACCTTCCAGCAGCTCAACATCTTTCCTAAACTAAGGAGCCCAGAACTGGACACAGGACTTAGCAGTGCTGAGCACAGGGCAGAATGACTTCCCTGCTCCTGCTGGCCACAACTCCTGCCCCCATCTTAGTGTCATCTGCAAATTTACTGATGATGGACTCGATCCCCTCATCCAGATAATCAATAAAGATATTGAACAGGATGGGGCCCAGCACTGATCCCTGGGACACACCACTGGTGCCTGACTGCCAGCTGGCTGTGGCACCATTCACCACCACTCTCTGGGCTCAGCCTCCAGCCAGTTCCTAACCCAGCTCAGAGTGCTGCTGTCCAAGCCAGGGGCTGCCACCTTGGCCAGGACTTTGCTGTGGGGGACGGTGTCAAAGGCCTTGCTGGAGTCCAGGCAGACTCCATCCACAGCCTGCCCCACAGCCACCAGGTCATAGAAGAACATCAGGTGTGATCAACTGGCCAAAAAGTTTGCTTGTGCTGTTCAGAAGGGGAGTTCCAGTATGGATATGGGGTGAAAAGGGACATGAGGAGGTGAAGAATGTATGACATAGAAGTATCCAGAGCCTGGGAAACCCATAACGGAGATGCACACACCTGGAAATCTGAGCGGATGCCTAAGAAGACTTCTGCTCTGTTCCACTGGGGACCTTGGCTGCCACTCTGAGTCCACAGTTTAGAAGTCCTGTTACCAGTTTTGCAAAGCACCTAGAAAAGGAAATAATTCTGGTTTACAAAAACACCTTTCCATTATCAGCTCACTCCAGGCCCCTTCATTGTATGCAAGCCCCCAAGGGTATCTAATCCAACTGATGTCTGTGTCACCAGCAAATACCACAGAATAGCTTTGCACAAGGGTGCCAGGCAATAGGACAAGGGGGAATGGTTTCAAGCTGAGGCAGAGCAGGGTTAGACTGGAGCTTAGGAAGAAGTTCTTCAGTACAAGGGTGGTGAGGCTCTGGAAATAGGCTGCCCAGAAAGGTTGTTGCCTCCTCCCTGGAGGTGTTCAAGGACAGGTTGGCTGATGCCTTGAGTAACTAAGATTTGTTGAGAGGTGTCCCTGCCTTCTGGTGCTGTAGCTGTAGTGGAACATCCACAGGAAATAGCACTATAGTTTTGCCCAGATGTGTGCCTAAAAACAATTGTTGGGAATGACATCACAGTTCTACTCATTCCCTTTGCAGTGACTCATTGCATTTATGGGCTGCTGAAAGAGGTACATTCCCTTTGCAGAATCATGGAACTGTTGCTGTTGGAAAAGAGCTTTAAGACAGTTGAGTCCAACCAGCAACCTAAGACAACCATGGCCATACAACCATGTCCCAAAGTGCCATGCCCACAATATTCTTGAACACCTGCAGGGATGGTAACTCCACCACCTCCCTGGGCAGCCTGTTCCAGTGCCTGACCATTCTTTCAGGAAATAAATTATTCCTCATAGCCAACCTAAACCTCCCCTGGCACAATTTCAGGTCATTTCCTCTTGTTCTATCTCATGGTACTAGGGAGAAGAGACCAACCCCCACTTCACTGCAACCTTCTTTCAAGGAGCTGCAGGCAATGAGGTCTCACAGTATCACAGTATCACAAAGGCTGGAAGAGACTTCAAAGATCATCAAGCCCAACTTGTCACCACAGATCTCATGCTAAGACCATGGCACCAAGTGCCACATCCAATCCCCTCTTGAACACCTCCAGGGATGGGGACTCCACCACCTCCCTGGGCAGCACATCCCAATGGTGAGTGACGAATGAGGTCTCCTCTCAGCCTTCATTTTTCCAGACTAAACACCCCCAGCTCCCTCAGCTGCTCCTCCAGCCCTGCTCTCCAGACCCTTCCCCAGCTTTGTTGCCCTTCTCTAGGCCTGCTCCAGCTCCTCAATGTCCTTCTCGGAGCGAGGGCCCCAAAACTGAACCCAGCACTCAAGGTGTGGCCTCACCAGCGCTAAGCACAAGGGGACCCAAATGAAGGGACATCTGCATACCTCCAGAGAGCCTATTGTTGGCCCCTTCATGTGGTTCCAGAATGTGATTTTGCATTTGGGCCCAGTAAAGGAGATGAGAGGGGTGGCGATGTCGGCTGTGTGACCGAATTCTCCATTCGAGCTGTCTGCAAACAGGTACCAGCCTTCCTCAGAGCCCCTGAGCAGAGACAAAGGCTTCTCATTAGGAAAACAAAATAGCTCATCCTAACAGTTCTAGCTGAAGTTAAAAGGGTAATATTTCCTTATCCAGGGGTAGCACCTTCTGCCTGGGAAGAATTGTAGAACAGCAGAACTCTTGCAGAGGGAAAAGCTCTCCAAGACCGTTGAGTCCAACCAGCAACCCAACACCACCATGGCCATCAAACCATGTCCCAAAGTGCCATGCCCACACATTTCCTGAACACCTCCAGGGCCTCCACCACCTCCCTGGGCAGCCTCTTCCAATCCCTGACCTCTCTTGCAGCAAAGAAATTTTGCCTAAGATCCAACCTAGATTTCCCCTGGCACAGCTTGAGGCCATTAACCTCTCCTGAGCTGCTGGGAAATATGAGGCTGGCTTTGCAGTAAGCATCAGAATCTGAGTGTATGGAGAGACTAGAAATAAAATGTAAGTGTTTTGGATGTCTAAGATTTGGTTCCTAAACCATAGATTCATAGAATGGTTCGGGTTGGAAGGAACCTTAAAGCTCATCCAGTTCCAACCCCCTGCCATGGGCAGGGACACCTCCCACCAGCCCAGGTTGCTCAGTGCCTCATTCAGCCTGGACTTCAACACCACCAGGGAAGGGGCATCCACAACCTCCCTGGGCAACCTGTGCCAGTGTCCTCACTGGAAAGAATTTCTTCCTAATCTCCAGTCTTAATCTGCCCTCCTCAAGCTTCGATCCTTTCCCTCTCATCCTATCACTGCAAGGACTTCCCTGCTTCCTTGCAAGCCCTCTTCAGGTACTGGAAGGCTGCTCTAAGGTCACAGAATCACCAAGGCTGGAAGAGACCTCAAAGAGCCTTCTCTTCTCCAGGCTGAACAGCTCCAACTCTCTCAGCCTGTCCCCACAGGGGAGGTTCTCCAGCCCTTTGATCATCTTTGTGGCCTCCTCTGGACTTCAGGTGTGGTCTGAGCTGAGCAGAGCAGAGCAGAGGAGCAGAATCCCCTCCCTGTGCTGCTGCTCTCCCTGATCTGGATGCAGCTCAGCACTCAGCTGCCTATGGGTTTGCCAGGGACCATTGCTGGCTCCTGGGGAGTTTGTCACCACCTGACACCCCCAAGGCCTTCTCCTCCAGACTGCTCTTGAGCCACTCCTCAGCCAGCTTGTGCTGGGTTTGGGCTTGGGACTGCCCCGACCCAGGTGCAGGACCTTGCACTTAGCCTCCATGAACTTCATGAGGTTGGCTTGGGCACACCTCTGCCAGACTATTCAGGTCCCTCTGGATGTCCTCCTTTTCCTGCAGTGTGCCAGCCACACCACAGAGCTTTTCAAAAGAAGAAGCAGCTGGGGAGTGAAGATAAGGTTCTGCTCTCTTCACTGCTGCATGCTCATTTGCTTCTCAAAAGACCAGTTCCAACAAGGACTTGCAAACCTGACAATGGGACTTACATTTTAACAAAGATCTCAGACTCATGTTTTCCTTGCTTTTCAGTTTTCCTGAAAGGAAAAGCTCTGAGCAGCCACCCTGTAAACTTGCACCACTGCAAGTGACCATGCCCAGCAAGCGCTGCCAGGAGAACGGCAGGTGGGATGCCCAGAAGGTGTTCACAGTATCACAGTACCACAGCACATTAGAGGTTGGAAGGGACCTCCAGAGATCATCCAGTCCAACCCCCCTGCCAAACAAGGGTCACCCAGGGTAGTCTGCACAGGAATGCATCCAGACAGGTTTTGAATGTGTCCAGAGAAAGAGACTCCACAACCTCTCTGGGCAGCCTGCTCCAGGGCCTCATCACCCTAACTGTAAGGAAGCTTCTCCTCATGTTGAGGTGAAACCTTCGATGTTCAAGCTTGTACCTGAGCTTTGTCCACAAACTGGGCATGGCAATGATCAGTGGAACAGATTCAAGAGTTGTTTGCAGTCTGCTTTTTTTCTTTAAGCTTTCATAATTAAGTTTTGGCCACAGCAACCCCATGCAGAGCTACAGGCTGGGGTCAGGGTGGCTGCGAGCAGCCAGGCAGAGAGGGACCTGGGGGTGCTGATCGATGGTAGGCTGAACATGAGCCTGCAGTGTGCCCAGGCAGCCAAGAGGGCCAATGGCATCCTGGCCTGCATCAGGAACAGTGTGGCCAGCAGGAGCAGGGAGGTCATTGTGCCCCTGTACACTGCACTGGTTAGGCCACACCTTGAGTCCTGTGTCCAGTTCTGGGCCCCTCAGTTTAGGAAGGAGGTTGACTTGCTGGAAGGTGTCCAGAGAAGGGCAACAAAGCTGAGGAGGGGTCTGGAGCACAGCCCTGTGAGGAGAGGCTGAGGGAGCTGGGGTTGCTTAGCCTGGAGAAGAGGAGACTCAGGGTTGACCTTATTGCTCTCTCCAAATCCCTGAAGGGAGGTTGTAGACAGGCAGAGGTTGGTCTCTTCTCCCAGCACCCGAACAAGAGGACACAGTCTCAAGCTGTGCCAGGGGAGGTTCAGGCTGGGGGTGAGGAAGAAATTCTTCCCAGCAAGAGAGATTGCCCATTGGAATGTGCTGCCCAGGGAGGTGGTGGAGTCACCATCACTGGAGGTATCCAGGAGGAGACTTGATAGGGTGCTTGGTTTAGTTGATTAGATGGTGCTGGATGATAGGTTGGACACAATGATCTTGAAGGTCTCTTCCAACCTGGTTTATTCTATTCTATTCTATTCTATTCTATTCTATTCTATTCTATTCTATTCTATAATTAGAGCTGTCTAGAGGACTAAGAGTGCCTGTGGTAAGGACTCTGCTGGGAGCAGATTTTGCTGCCACAGCCTTGCAGAACTTAACAAAACTAATCTAAAAGCTACTTTTGCAAAAGCCTAGTGGAGCCTGTTTGAAACCTTGGAGGTGTCCCTGCTGACTGCAGGGGGGTTGGACAAGGTGACCTGTGAGGGTCCTTTCCAAGCCAGTGCAGCCTGTGAGTCTGTGATATTTAAAAACCTGTTATAAAGTGATTTGCCTCAGCTTTCACTAGAGATTGAGCACAGCAGGGAGGGATCTGTCTGATACAACAAGCATGGCCTCAGCATGTGCAGGCTGATCACTGCAAAGTTGTAACAAACCCAAGAGATTGCTTTGACTCTGTAGAATGATTTACACTCAACAAACACCAAATATTTAACATATATTATTTAAGTCTTATCAGGAACTTTGGTGGTCAAGAAGAGACTGAATTTCCTGTGTATTCAGGCTTGTTAGGAATATGTTCTCTCTGCTGTAGCTCCTAGAATCATAGCATCACAGAACCAGCCAGGTTGGAAAAGACCTCAGAGATCACCAAGTCCAACCTATAATACCTAACACCTCCTGGCAACAAAGCCATGGCTCCAAGTGCCACATCCAAGCCTTTGTTGAACACCTCCAGGGTCACTGACTCCACCACTTCCCCGGGCAGCACATTCCAATGGCCGATCTCTCTTGCTGGGAAGAACTTTCTCCTCACCTACAGCCTAAATCTCCCCTGGCACAGCTTGAAACTGTGTCCTCTTGTTCTGGTGCTGGGTGCCTGGGAGAAGAGACCAACCCCCACCTGGCTACAACCTCCCTGCAGGGAGTTGTAGAGAGCAATGAGGTCTCCCCTGAGCCTCCAGGCTAAGCAACCCCAGCTCCCTCAGCCTCTCCTCACAGGGCTGTGCTCCAGACCCCTCCCCAGCCTCGTTGCCCTCCTCTGGATACCTTCAAGTGTCTCAATGTCCATTGTACAAAATAGGCTAGAAACAGGCAAATTTTCTCTCTGTACCCACACAGCAGTTTCCTTTGAGGGTCTCAGGCCTTTAATTAATTCACTCATCCTTAGAATCATGTCTTGGTGACAGATGGATAGACAGCAAACAGCCTGATCTCACTTTTGCCTAGGGCAAAGAATTTCATAGAATATCTCCTTACCCTTTCTGTAACCTTTGCTTGATCTTAAGGCTATAGTTTAATGACAATAATTTAATACTTTTCCATCTCTTTGTCCTTCTTGATGTTTAAGACCATTACATTTCAAGCTTCACAGGAAAATTAAAACCTAGTAGTAGCCCTTGACATGACAGAGCCCTATAGAAATCCTTGCAAGTCAATGACTGGTTCATTGCTTCATGCTGCTTCTGCCTCTCCTGCTATCACACCAGAATCAAAAGGGAACAGAAAATAATTAGGTAGTGGCCATAAGAGATAATTCTGATAGTTATAAAACATTTAAACAGACTGAAAGAGTTGGGGGTGTTCAATCCAGAGAAGAGAAGGCTCCAAGGAGACCTTTCATGTGGCCTTGCAGTATCCGAAGGGGGCTCCAAGAAAGCTGGGGAGGGACTTTTGAGGGTGTCAGGGAATGATAGGACTGGGGGGGATGGAGCAAAAGTAGAAGTGGGGAGATTGAGATTGGATGTTAGGAAGAAGTTGTTCCCCATGAGGGTGGTGAGAGCCTGGCACAGGTTGCCCAGGGAGGTGGTGGAAGCCTCCTGCCTGGAGGTGTTTGCAGCCAGGCTGGATGTGGCTGTGAGCAACCTGCTGCAGTGTGAGGTGTCCCTGGCCATGGCAGGGGGGTTGGAACTGGCTGAGCCTTGAGGTCCCTTCCAACCCTGACAGTTCTCTGATCTTGGTACAGAAATGCCAGGCTATTTCTTTCAGCAGAGCAAAGTGCAGTTCTAACTCTTCCATGTGTCAGAAGCAGGGGAGCACTTTGCTACTTAATCATAGAACTGTAGAACCATTGAGGCTGGAAAAGACCTCTAAGATCATCAAGTGCAGCTTTCTCCTCAAGACCTCCATGACCACTGGGCTATTTCACAAAGTGTCACATCTGCTTATGTTTTGAACACTTCCAGGGACAGTGACTCCACCATCTCCCTGGGCAGCCTGTTTCAATGCCTGACCACTCTCTCAGTGATGAAATTATTTCTGATATCTAACCTAATGTTCCTCCGGTGCATTTTGAGGCCAATTCCTCTTGTTCTGTCATTAGTTACTTAGGAGAAGAGGCTGGCACCAGAGTCACTCCAACCTCCTTTCAGGGAGTTGTAGAGGGCAATGTGGTGTCCCCTCTGACTCCTCTTCTCCAGACTGAACACCCCCTGTTCCCTCAGCTGCCTGTCACCAGCCCTGTTCTCCAGACCCTTCCCCAGCTTTGTTGTCCTTCTCTGGATGTGCTCCAGCACCTCAAAGTCTTTTTTGGAGTGGGAGGCTGCAAACCAAACCCAATACTGGAGGTGAGGCCTCACCGGTGCTGAGTACAGGAGCACCATCCCTTCCCTAAATGTTCAAGGTGAAGTCACTGAAGGCTGCTGAAAAAGCCAGCAGAGACCAAAGTTGGATGCCATGGGATTCAAGGGGAAGGGTGATGATCTGGGGAAAGCTGGATCTTTTCCACAACTTTGTCTTTCCCTTCAGAAGCAGATGAGAGAAGTATCACTGAAGCTTTTCTTCTATCACTGTACCCTGGCAATTCAGAGCTCTTTACAATGACTGCTTTCATTCTTCTCATCCTTGAGGGAGTAGCACAAATACTTGAAAATGAAGTTGAGCAGAAAATAAGCACAAAATAGAGCAACACACATGCAGCCCTTAGGGCATTTAGGTAAAGATAATCCCCCTAAAGTCCTAACAGAGCAGTTGAGATAAAACATCTTCTCCTATTACATTGCATGTACTGAAAGTGAGAAGGGGAGCTTTGGAAAACTGCATAGTTACAGATTTTGTTCAGTCAAGTCTGCATTTGAAGTCTGCATTAGAGGGGGTTGGACTCTTGGAGGCTTTTGGAGGTCCCTTCCAATCCAAACCCTTCTATGATTCTTTGATCTTCTACAGCAGAGCAAATTACTGGGCACAAAATCACCCCTTCAGTTTGTTCAGCTGTGACTTCTAAGGTTCTTCCCCTGTGCTCAGCACTGGTTAGGCCACACCTTGAGTCCTGTGTCCAGTTCTGGGCCCCTCAGTTTAGGAAGGATGTTGAGACGCTCAAACATGTGCAGAGAAGGGCAGCAAGGCTGGGGAGGGGTCTGGAGAACAGGGCTGGTGAGGAGAGGCTGAGGGAGCTGGGGGTGTTTAGTCTGGAGAAGAGGCAATTGAGGGGAGACCTCAGTGCTCTCTACAGCATCCTAAAAGGAGATTTGATCCAGGTTGGGGTCAGTCTGTTCCTGAAGTCCACATCCCTGGAGGCATTTAAGAGTTGTGCAGATGTAGTGCTTAGGGATATGGTTTAATCAAGAGCTTGCCAGTGTAAGGCTAATGCTTGCGCTCAATGATCTTAAAGGTCTCTTCCAAGTATAGGCAATTCTGTTTCTGTCAGAACAGACTGGAGAAGACCTCAGGGGAGACCTTATTGCCCTCTACAATTACTGGAAGGGAGGTTGTAGCCAGGTGGGGATTGATCTCTTCTCCCAGGCACCCAGTGACAGAAGGAGAGGACACAGTCTCAAGCTACTCCAGGGGAGGTTTAGGCTGGAGGTGAGGAAGAAATTCTTCCCAGCAAGAGAGATTGGCCATTGGGATGTGCTGCCCAGGGAGGTGGTGGAGTCCCCATCACTGGAAGTGTTTAAAAAGAGCCTGGATGTGGCACTTGGTGCCATGGGTTAGTGATTAGATGGTGTTGGGTGATAAGCTGAGCTTTGTGATCTCAAAGGTCTTTTCCAGCCTGGTTAATTCTGTAAAAGATTTCATAGCTGCCTTAGATGTATTTTAAACCAGTAAGAACTCCACAGTCACAAAGGTATTCCAAATTTCCCATCAGCTTAAATTCTCAGCTCTCCTACTCTGCTCAGAAGTTGCTCTCCTCCTCACTCCCCATCTTTGATGTTTGAGTGATCTTCACCAAAAGCGGAGTTTCTTCATTGTGCAATTTTATTATCTTGAGTCCTGTGTCCAGTTCTGGGCTCCTCAGTTTAAGAAGGACATTGAGACACTTGAAGGTGTCCAGAGAAGGACAATGAGGCTGGGGAGAGGCCTTGAGCACAGCCCTGTGAGGAGAGGCTGAGGGAGCTGGGGTTGCTTAGCCTGGAGAAGAGGAGGCTCAGGGGAGACCTCATTGCTCTCTACAACTACCTGAAAGGAGGTTGTAGCCAGGTGGGGGTTGGTCTCTTCTCCCAGGCACCCAGAACCAGAGCAAGAGGACACAGTCTCAAGCTGTGCCAGGGGAAGTTTAGGCCGGAGGTGAGGAGAAAGTTCTTCACAGAGAGAGCTGTTAGCCATTGGAATGTGCTGCCCAGGGAGGTGGTGGAGCCCCCATCCCTGGAGGTGTTCAAGAGGGGATTGGATGTGGCACTTGGTGCCATGGTCTAGTCATGAGGTCTGTGGTGACAGGTTGGACTCGATGATCTCTGAGGTCTCTTCCAACCTTGGTGATACTGTGAGACTGTGACCCCTTCTTCAAGTTTCATTCTTTCCCATTCCATAAATGTAGTCTCTTTTTATTTCCACCCCCCCACACACCTTATTTTCTTAGCTGAGGAAGTTGATGGTAGTATGTATAAAAGAAGATGTTGTTCAATGTGTGTAAGGGTTAATCCATCTGGCCAGCAACTTAGATCTTATGTAAGTGCTGAAATTCAGCAGAGCACAGGCAGGTTCCCCTGCCAGTACCTGCAAGATCTCAGGCTCATTTGGAAAATTACCCTGTGGAAAATCTCTTAGTTGGCAGCTAAAATATAAGCCATTAAAATCTTTGTATTTACCCTTTGAAAATAATTAATTTTACCTCTGTACTTGCAAGGATTCCCTATACAGAGTCCTGTGCCAGTGCAATAATCCTAATTAATTTCAGAGGGAAATTCACAACACTTTAATGGATGCATAAAATTCTACAGAAGAAACTGAGCTCCATTTCCATCCTTGGCTTTGTTAACAGCTTGATATTCCAAGTAGGAAAGCAATGGAACATCTCCCTGATGTGGACAGGCTGAGGGAGCTGGGGCTTGGGGCTTGGAGCAGAGGAGCCTGAGGGCTGCTCTCGTTCCTGTTGGTGAAGATGTGCAGGGCTGGAGCCAGGCTCTGCTCAGGGATTTCCAAGGACAGCACAAGGGGCACTGGGGGCAAGCTGGAGCAGAGGAGGTGCCATGGGAGCAGAAGGGAAAACTTTGTCCTTCTGAGGGTGCTGGAGGCCTGGAGCAGGCTGCCCAGAGAGGTTGAGGAGTCTCCTGCTCTGGAGACTTTCCAACCCCACCTGGATGTGTTCCTGTGTGACCTGCCCTGGGTGCTGCTGCTCTGGCAGGATGGTTGGGATGGATGATCTCCAGAGGTCCCTTCCAACCCCTAACATTTTGTTATTCTGTGACTCCATGATCTTTGAAAATGTGCTTAGCAAGTAACAGGCACACATAAAAGAACCATAGAATCATAGAATCAGTCAGGGTTGGAAGGGACCACAAGGATCATCTAGTTCCAACCCCCCTGCCATGGGCAGGGACACCCCACACTAGATCAGCCTGGCCAGAGCCTCATCCAGCCTGCTCTTAAACACCTCCAGGGCTGGGGCCTCAACCACCACCCTGGACAACCCATTCCAGAGCTTCACCACTCTCATGGTGAAGAACTTCCTCCCCACCTCCAGCTTCATTCTGGCTGGAATGAGCCCAGTCCGTGGCTGTGGGGAGGGGAGGCAGCGGCGAGCAGCTCAGCACTGGGTGCTCAGCTCTGGGTACTCAGCTCTGGGTGCTCACTGCCGGGAGAGGGTGGTTACTGGAAGTTGGTTACTACTTGAACAAAAGCTAGTAGAAAAACAGTGGGCACCCAAACAGAGACCACACACAAGAATGCAGATGTTCAGGCAGGTGGCTGCAGTGAGTGCTGGAGCCTGGCACTTGATATGGAGGATGCAAGGAACAACTGCTGTGCTAGGTGTGAGCAGATCAGGGCTCTGATGAGCATGGTGGCCCAACTAAAAGAAGAGGTGGAAAGGCTAAGAACTGTAAGAGGCTGTGAAAGGAGAATTGACTGTTTCCATAATCTAACCTCTACAAAACCAGAACAGGGGTAACTCTTAGTGGAACAGGGAGTCTGATACCCTCCCATCAGCAAGCCTCTCAGCCTCCCTGTAGTAACCCACATGAGCAGGGCCAATGGGAGCAGGTCTCTGCCCGAGGGAAGAAATGCAAACAGAACAAGCCTGCTACTTTGAGCAGCACCCTGTCTAAATGCACTTACAGTATCACAGTATCACAGTATCACAGTAACTAAGGTTGGAAGAGACCCCAAGGATCATCAAGTCCAACCTGTTCCAACAGACCTCACAACTAGATCATAGCACCAAGCGCCACGTCCAATCTCCCCTTGAACACCTCCAGGGACGGCGACTCCACCACCTCCCTGGGCAGCCCATTCCAGTGATGAATGACTCGCTCAGTGAAGAACTTTTTCCTCACCTCGAGTCTAAACCTCCCCTGACACAACTTGAGACTGTGTCCCCTTGTTCTGGTGCTGGTTGCCTGGGAGAAGAGACCAACCCCCTCCTGTCTATAACCACCCTTCAGGTAGTTGTAGAGGGCAATGAGGTCGCCTCTGATCCTTCTCTTCTCCAGGCTAAACAATCCCAGCTCCCTCAGCCTCTCCTCACAGGGCTGTGCTCAAGGCCTCTCCCCAGCCTTGTTGCCCTTCTCTGGACACGTTCAAGTGTCTCGATGTCCTTCCTAAACTGAGGGGCCCAGAACTGGACACAGTACTCAAGGTGTGGCCTAACCAATGCAGAGTACAGGGGCACAATGAACTCCCTGCTCCTGCTGGCCACACTATTCCTAATATGAGGCTCTGCAGGAGGAACAGGTCATCAGTAAGGATGAGGACTCAAGAAGGTCAGAAGCTGCACCAATAACAAGTTGCCTCAGGCCAGCCTTCAGAAAAGAAAGCTGGTAGGGTCATTGTTATAGGAGACTCACTGCTGAAGGGAGCAGAGGGCCAGACCCATTTCAAAAGAATCTTCACTCTACCTCCCTTCCCAAAGCATTCAGAAGAACACAGGGAACTGGATACACTACATTACAATTGAGGGTAGGACTAGGTGTGCTGAAGAAAAAGTTGGAGGCACATCTGAAGTTTGATAATGTTAGCAAGTCAAGTCCCAGGCTGTGAATCACTAATTCCACACTCGTAATGGGCTGCTGTTGTAATATATGAAAGTGGAACAAACCTTAATTGCCTGAACTTTGCCCTGCAGAAAGCTCAAGTTGTGATTTAATGAGATGTTGGACGTCTCTTAGTTTTTAAAGTGATAATTCATCAGTTTCCTCCTCCAAATTGGTTGAGAATCCACATAATAAGCCCAGAATCCCTGATTAAGCATTTAGGTGGACTCATGAAATACCCTTTCCTCTTTGGTTTTCATTTAGAGTGAAAACAAAATCTGGTTGGAAAGCTAACAGCTCCATTTCATTAAAGAGTTCTGATTTCCTTCCAAATCTCAGCAATAAAGGGCAAATCAGAGAGGGAAGCTTCAGTTTCCTCAAAGGGATAAAGCATCCCCACGATCAGCAGACCATAATAGAAGTTGAAATTGAGAAAGCAGCAGCTCCCACATCCCTTTCCTTTTTTCCTGGATATCCATGGTCATAAACACAACAAATCAGTGCCCCATGGACAGGGAACTGTTCCTCATTTAGAGCATGATTTTCCACGTCTCCAACATGATCCATCCAGGATCTGCCAAGCCAGTGACCTGCAATTAGTCCAGGTGGGCTCCTGTACAGAGAGAAACCCCAAACTGGCAGCCAAATAGTCAATAGTGTGCTAGACGACCTCCCAAAGGAGCATTTTCTCCATCAAAAAGGAAGGGTTGTGGGATAAAGTAGCTGGAGGGCAGCCAGGCAGAAAGGGACCTGGGGGTACTGGGTGACAGCAGCTAAACATGAGCCAGCAGTGTGCCCAGGGGGCCAAGAAGGCCAATGGCATCCTGGCCTGCATCAGGAAGAGTGTGGCCAGCAGGAGCAGGGAAGTCATTGTGCCCTGTGCTCAGCACTGAGTCCTGTGTCCAGTGAGGACACTGAGTCCTGTGTCCAGTTCTGGGCTCCTCAGTTTAAGGACATTGAGACACTTGAACATGTCCAGAGAAGGGCAACAAAGCTGGGGAGGGGTCTGGAGCACAGCCCTGTGAGGAGAGGCTGAGGGAGCTGGGGTTGCTTAGCCTGGAGAAGAGGAGGCTCAGGGGAGACCTTCTTGCTCCCTCCAACTCCCTGAAGGGAGGTTGTAGCCAGGTGGGGGTTGGTCTCTTCTCCCAGGCACCCAGCACCTGAACAAGAGGACACAGTCTCAAGCTGTGCCCAGGGGACGTTTAGGCTGGAGGTGAGGAGAAAGTTCTTCCCAGAAAGAGGAATTTGCCATTGGGATGGCCACTGTTACTAAGAAGAAGAAACCAACCCCACCTCATTCCAACCTCCTTTCAGGGAGTTGTAGAGAGCCAGAAAGTCTTCCCTTGCTTCCTTTTCTCCAGACTAAAGAACTCCAGCTTCCTCTGGTGCTCCTCACCAGCCCAGTTCTCCAGACCCTTCCCCAGCTATGTTGCCCTTCTCTGGATCAGCTTCAGCACCTCAATGTCCTCATTATAGTAAGAACCAAATACTGAACCCAGGACTTAGGCGACCAAGAAAGGATTGGATGTGGCACTTGAAGCCATGGTTTAGTTAGTCATGAGGTGTTGAGAGCCATCAAAGCTCCAGCTGATGGTTTGAACCAGACAAGGCAGTGGCTTCAATCTGCATTGACCACATCCTAAGATTGCAGATGACACTAAATTGGGTGGGAGTGTTGGAGGGTAGGAGGGTTCTGCAGGAGGATCTGGACAGGGTGGACCAATGGGCCGAGGACAATTGTATGAGGTTTAACAAAGCCAAGTGCTGGGTCTTACACTTAGGTCACAACAACCCCACACAGAACTACAGGCTTGGGGCAGAGTGGCTGGAAAATGTCCAGCAGAAAAGGTCCTGGGCGTGCTGGTTGACATCCAGCTGAAAATGAGCCAGCAGTATGCTCAGAAGGCCAGGAAGGCCACAAGTAGGCTGGCTTGGATCAGCAAGAGTGTGGGCAGAAGGACCAGGACAGGGACTGTGCCCCTGTACTCAGCACTGGTCAGGCCAGAGCTTGAGTATTGTGTGAAGTTTTGGGTCCCTCACTTCAAGAAAGATATTGAGGTCCTGGAACAGGTCCAGAGAGGAGCAACAAAGCTGGGGAAGTGTCTGGAGAAGAGGTCTGGTGAGGAGCAGCTGAGGGACCTGGGGGTGTTTAGCTTGGAGAGGAAGAGGGGAGACCTCACTACTCTCTACAACTCCCTGAAAGGAGGTTGGAGCCAGGTGGGAGCTGGTCTCTTCTCCCTCGTATCAAGTGACAGGATGAGAAGAAATGGCCTGAAATTGTGGCAGGGGAGGGTTAGTTTGAGGATTAGGAAAAATTTTGTTGCTGCAAGAGTGTTCGGCCACTGGAACAGGCTGCCTAGGGAGGTGGTGGAGTCACTATCCCTGGAGGCATTAAAGAAATGTGTGGCCATGGCACTTCAGGACATGGTTTGATGGCCCTGGTGGTGTTGGGTTGCTGGTTGGACTGGATATTAGAGAGCTTTTCAAGCAGAAACCATTCTATGATTCCATCCAACCTTTCTTAGGGCAAGCAGGCTAGGGCAGAACAGTCTCAGTTCCCTTTACAAGCCCAGGGAACCAGCTGGGGGCATTTGCAGAACTTCAGTGGTAGATTAGCTAGGATGTCCTAGCTTCACCCTAACATTCCTCTTAAATATTGGTAGAGTGTTTCATTAGTTAAGAGAGACTGAAATTCTCCCCTTTTCCTTCCTACCAACCACATTTAAGAGGGAAGATTTATATGATGTCATTTATTTCCTTGTACCATGGCATCAGAGGATAGTATTGGTCTATTAATGCCTTCTATATTTGACACCATATGGCTGTAAACTGTGCTGCTTTGACCTTTCCATCATGTTAGCTGCCTTTTATATTGATTCCTATTCTTTCTTGCTTATGGTGTCAGAAATCAGATGGCATGAAAGGTCTGCTGTAAGTAGGTATGGAAATAAAAATCTATAGCAGAAGTGTTCTAAATCTATAGCAAAAGTGGCTAAAAAGATGCTAACCTTTTCTGTTTGGAGTTGGCCCCACAGGTTGTTGCAAGGGAAATACAAAGCATCCCAAAGTCATTATTATTACAGAATTCCTAGGGGAACAGGCAGAGTTAAAAGGAAGCCTTCATCTTTATCTTTGTGTGTGTCCCAGCAGGCATCACTTCAATCTATTTAAGGTAAAATGGGAGAGCTGGGTAAACTTTGTGCCTGTAGCACACTGCTGGCCTGTGATGTGGGGGTGGAATGCTGCTGAAAGCTGGGGAGAAGCAGTACAGAAATAATTCAGAGAGTATGATGGAATTAATCAAAAAGAGTCAGCTTTCTGTGGAAAATAAAAGCCAACCCTACCAGAATCACAGAATGTTAAGGGTTAGAAGGGGCCTCCAGAGATCGTTGGGTCCAACCCCCCTGCCAAACAGGATCACCCAGGGCAGGTCACACTGGAATGGGACCAGGTGGCTTTGAAAGTCTCCAGAGCAGGAGACTCCACAACCTCTCTGGGCAGCCTGCTCCAGGGCTCCAGCACCCTCACACCAAAGAAACTTCTCCTCATGTTGAGATGAAACTTGCTGTGTTCTACCTTATATCCATAACAGTTCCCTCAGCACTTCATCTCTCTGTAGAAATCATTTAAAAGATGCTACAACATTTCAGATGTAGAAGAGACCTTAATAAGCTATCACTCATTCAAGAAGAAACTTATCACCTCCTTCAGACTCTGGCTCAATGCATTGTCCATTATGCCAGGCAGAAGGCAAAACGTGATGAGGAAGGTGAAGGTGGTTGTGGACAGTGGCCAAGGTCTTCCTCAAGGTGCATAAGGACCCTGAAATGTGACAGAGCACACCCTTGAGGAAGCAGGGGAAGTTTCTAGAGGAGAATGAGAAAAAACCATCTTGTTTCTTTAGTATCTTTAGGGTCTGGAGAACAGGTCTTACTCTCAGGAGTGGCTGAGGCAACTGAGGTTGTTTGACCTGCAGAAGAGAAGTCTAAGGGAAGACCTTCTGGCTCTTTACAGCTCCCTGAAACGTGCTTGGAGCCAGGTGGGAACTGATCTCCTGAGTAACAAGCAATAGGACAAGAGGAAACAACCTCAGGTTGCCCCAAGGCTGCATATGAGCAGCAACTTCTTTAGTGAAGAGGTTCTTAGCCACTGGCACAGGCTGCCCAGGGAGGTGGCTGAATCCCCATCCCTGGAGGTGTTTCCAAGAGGCAGAGCTGTGGTGCTGAGGGCCATGGTTTAGCCCCAGCCTTGGGAGAGTTAGAGAATGGTTAAAGTCAATGACCTCACAGGGCTTTTCATAGACTCATAAAATCAATGAGGTTGGAAAAGAGCTCAGAGATCATCAAGTCCAACCTATTACCAAATACCTAACACCTCCTGACAACTAAACCATGGCTCCAAGTGCCACATCCAAGCCTTTTTTTAACACCTCCAGGGACAACAACTCGACCACCTCCCTGGGCAGCACATTCCCATGGCCAATCTCTCTTGCTGGGAAGAATTTCATCCGAGCATCCAGCCCAAACCTCCCCTGGCACACCTTGAGACTGTGTCCTCTTGTTCTGCTGCTGCTTGGCTGGGAGAAAAGACCAACCCCCACCTGGCTACAACCTCCCTTCAGGGAGTTGGAGAGAGCAAGAAGGTCTCCCCTGAGCCTCCTCTTCTCCAGGCTAAGCAACCCCAGCTCCCTCAGCCTCTCCTCACAGGGCTGTGCTCCAGACCCCTCCCCAGCTTTGTTGCCCTTCTCTGGACACCTTCAAGAGTCTCAATGTCCTTCTTAAACTGAGGGCCCCAGAACTGGACACAGGACTCAAGGTGTGGCCTAATCAGTGCTGAGCACAGGGCACAATGACTTCCCTGCTCCTGCTGGCCACACTGTGCCTGATGCAGGCCAGGATGCCATTGGCCTTCTTGGCTGCCTGGGTACACTGCTGGCTCATGTTCAGCTGCTCTGAACCACTACCCTCAGGTCCCTCTCTGCCTGGCTGCTCTCCAGCCACTCTGTCCCCAGCCTGTAGCACTGCATGGGGTAGTTGTGGCCAAAGTGCAGCACCTGGCACTTGGACTTTTTAAGTGACATCTTGTTGGACTCTGCCAACAGAATGGTTAGAGTCAACAGGGCATGGCAACCCCAGGCAGAGCTACAGGCTGGGGTCAGAGTGGCTGAGAGCTGCCAAACAGAGAGGGACCTGGGGGTGCTGATTGACAGCTGCAGCTGGCCTGCATCAGGAAGAGTGTGGCCAGCAGGAGCAGGGAGGTCATTGTGCCCCTGGACTCTGCACTGATTAGGCCGCACCTTGAGTCCTGTGTCCAGTTCTGGGCTCCTCAGTTTAAGGACACCGAGACACTTGAAGGTGTCCAGAGAAGGGCAACAAGGCTGGGGAGAGGCCTTGAGCACAGCCCTGTGAGGAGAGGCTGAGGGAGCTGGGGTTGCTTAGCCTGGAGAAGAGGAGGCTCAGGGGAGACCTTCTTGCTCTCTCCAACTCCCTGAAGGGAGGTTGTAGCCAGGTGGGGGTTGGTGTCTTCTCCCAGGCACCCAGCACCAGAACAAGAGGACACAGTCTCAAGCTGCACCAGGGGAGGTTTAGGCTGGAGGTGAGGAGAAAGTTCTTCACAGTGAGAGTCGTTCATCATTGGAATGTGCTGCCCAGGGAGGTGGTGGAGTCCCCATCCCTGGAGGTGTTCAAGAGGGGATTGGATGTGGCACTTGGTGCCATGGTCTAGTCATGAGGTCTGTGATGACAGGTTGGACTCGATGATCCTCGAGGTCTCTTCCAACCTTAGCTATACTGTGAGACTGTGATAATGACCTTGCAGGGCTTTTCCAACTGAACAGATTCCCTGACAGGATGATTCCATCCCTATTTGCTAGATACTGATTTTCTGCAGCAGTAGAAATTCTGCTGCCTCTCTCTCTGTGGTTAATAGGTAGACATCTGTAGATAGTAAGGACTGCTCATCCCTCTGCAGGTAATACAGGATGGCCTATTACAGATCATAACCTATGGACAGAGCCTGCAGTCTCTTCCATGTAACATCTTCTTTGGCTTCAAGAGGGCTCTTTCCTGAATAAAGGCTGGAAGCTGTGAGGTTATAATTGCAGCAAAAGAATCTATGTGCAAAATTAAAATGTCATAAAATGTGTAACACTCAGTAATCTGAAAGGACAATAAGAACTCCAATAACCTAATTAATTCTGCTCTCTATCAGGGAAAGATTTTTCTCCACTGAACACTTCTGACCACTTAACTATTAATAGGCTTTAAATGGGCTTTTCAACTCTGTACTTAATGGCCTGAAAGAAAGAAAGAATGAAAAAGCAAGGGTTTGCTTCAATTAAATTTAGGCATTTCTGTTAAAAGAAAAAATAATAGAGAGGAATTGAAAGCAGCCAGTGGTCAGGGATGGAGATCTGCAGCGAGAGCAATATGTGACTAATTCAGTTTCCAAGTTATTAAGGGCCTTCTCCCATGGTTTGAAACCTATTTTTCACCTGGTGACCACACACCTCTGTTAAGATTTAACAGCAGCACATCATCAGCTCAGAATCAAAACAAATAATAAGGTTGTCATGCCATAATATAATCACAGAATGCCAGGGTGGAAGGGACCTCAGAGGTCCTCTGCTGCAACCTCTCTAGGTGATAGTGGAGTTGAAATGAGCTGGCCCAGCACTCAAACTGAGTCTTAAGAGGGTCCAGTGTAGGGGACTCCACCACTTCCCTTGGGAGATGATTCATTCACAAGAAGGAAAATTGTTTTCCAGAGTCTCCCTCTCTGGAGACTTTCAAGGCCTGTCTGGATGTGTTCCTGTTTGACATGAGCCAGATTGTATGGTCCTGCTCTGGCAGGGGGGTTGGACTCCATGATCTCTTTGGGTCCCTTCCAACCCCTGACATCCTATGAGCCTGTGCTGTTGAATCACAGAATGCCAGGTTTGGAAGGGGCCCCATGGATCATCTGCTCCAACTTCTCTAGGTGATAGTGGAGTTTAAATGATCTGGCCCAGCAGCCTGGCAAGCTGAGCCTTAAACCCAACCAATGCAGGGGAATCCACCCCTTCCCTTGAGAGATGATTCTAATGTCCAACTGTTCTCATAGGGAAACATTTTCTTCTGGAGTCCAATGGGAATCCCTTCAGCTGTAACTTGTCCCCATCAGCCCTTGTCTTTCCCCTGGACTCCTTGTCAACAGGGAGCCTCCATCCTCCTGGCAGCCACCCTTTATGCACTGGTCCATGGTGATAACATCTCCCCTGAGCCTTCTCTTCTCCAGGCTGAACAAAGTTCATTCTTTCCAGACTTACTCTGAGGGTGGCAGAGCACTGGGCCTGGCTGCCCAGAGAGGTTATGGAGTCTCCATCTCTGGAGGGATTCAAAACCCATCTGGATGTGTTTCTGTCTGATTTACTTGTCTTTCCCCTGGACTCCTTGTACAAAGGGAATCTCCATTCTCTTGGCAGCCACCCTTTAGGTACTGGTCCATGGTGGTAAGCTTTCCCCTCAGCCTTCTCTTCTCCAGGCTGAACAAACCCAGTTGTTCATTCTTTCCAGATGCCCACAGAACTTGTTCTGTGCACAATGTTAGACACAAGATTTCTTTCTGAGAGCCTCAACTCTGGCACATGAATACCAGTAATGGAACACTGGAACAGGCTGCCCAGGGGGTTGAGGACTCTCCCTTTCTGAGAGGGAGACCTGCCTGGATGCATTCCTATGTGATCTGCTCTAGGTAACCCTGCTCTGGCAGGGGGGTTGGACTGGATTAGCTTTGAAGGTCCCTTCCAGCCCTAAAATTCTGTGATTCTGTGGTACAGTATTGAGCTTCAGTGGTTACTTCAAACTAAACAAAGGTGCTTAGCACACCAAAGACCCAGCCACAGACCAATACCTGCTACTGGACACTGAGGGTAGAAAGGTGCCGCTAAAAAATCACTCCAGAGATGAGAAGCTATTCCTGCACTGAATCAAAGTGCCTTAGATGTTTTATCAGACTCTATGGGTCAAAAGAAATTGGACATCAGGAGGAAGTTCTTTGCAGTGACAGTGGTGAAATACTGAAGAGGTTGCCCAGGGATGTGGTTGAGACCCTATCCCTGGAGACATTCAGCATCAGACTCAGTCTCCCCTCAGCCTCCTCTTCTCCAGGCTGAACAAGCCCACATCCCTCAGCTGCTCCTCATCAGCCCTATTCTCCAGATCCTTCATCAGCTTCATTGCCCTTCTGTGGGCCTTTTCCAGCACTTCAATGTCTTTCTTGTAGTGAGGTGCCCAAAACTGAACCCAGTGTTCAAGGTGCAGCCTCACCTGATGCTACTGATCCTGCATATCCACTCCACTGACTGGCAGTGAATGATCTACCATTAATAAACCAGTACATTGCTCCAGTCCTGTGCACTGGGCAGGTTTTGTCCCTGACAACCCTGTTGTGTTTCAGACATGGCCTTCCATATCTCAAGGGGCCTACAAGAAAGCTGGGGAGGGACTTTTGAGGGTGTCAGGGATTGATGGGACTGGGGGGAATGGAGCAAAAATATAATGAGTAGATTCAGATTGGCTGTGAGGAAGAAGTTGTTCCCCATGAAGGTGGTGAGAGCCTGGCACAGGTTGCCCAGGGAGGTGGTGGAAGCCTCCTGCCTGGAAGTGTTTGCAGCCAGGCTGGAGGTGGCTGTGAGCAACCTGCTGTAGTGTGAGGTGTCCCTGGCCATAGCAGGGTGTTTGGAACTGGCTGATCCTTGAGGACCCTTCCAACCCTGACAACTCTGTGATTCTATGATTAACCCAATCCTAGCCAAAGCCAGGACAAATCCATCTGTGGCTCAACTTGTACAGTGCAAGGGGGGTTCAAGCAGTGGCAAGCCTGTACTCACATGGTGTGATCGACTAATGGACGGTGTTTTTCTTGCCCAGGGTGGAGGTCTGCCCCTCTTCCAAGTTCCCACTTGAAGATGTTTGTGGTGTGGACGGCTTCAGGTCCTGACAGCTGATCCAGGGCTGGTTGGTACAATCCACACCAGTCTTCATCTTCGAAGTTGCAAACTTCCCGAGCTTTGGAGATGAACAGTGAATGATTCATGTTCATACAAAACCCAGACATTGATGGCATGGAAACATAGGAATCACTTCAGTTGAAGAAGACCTTTAAGACCATTGAGTCTAAACATAACTCCACCAAGGTTGGTGCTGCACCACATCCCTCAGCACCACATCTCAATACCCCTAGGGATGGGGTTTCAACCAGCACCCTGGAGAGCCTCTTTCATGTGGTTGAGAACCTTTTCAGGGAAAACATTCCTTCTAATCTCCAACCTAAACCTCCCCTGGGGCAATTTGAGGCCCTTTCCTCTTGTCATATCAATTGTTACTTGAGAGAAGTGACCATGTTCCCCTTTCTGCAGCCTCCTTTCTGGGAGCTGTAGAGAGCAATGAGGTCTCCAGACCCTTTACCAGCTTTGTTGCCCTTCTCTGAACCCACTATAAGAGTGGGAAAGAAGCCTATACAGAATCATGAAATCCATGAGTGGTTTGGGTTGGAAAGGCTCTTAAAGCATCGTAGATCCATAGAATGGCTTAGGTTGGTAAGGACCTTAAATATCATCCAGTTCCAACCCTGCAGCATGGGCAGAGACACCTCCCACCAGCCCAGGTTGCTCAAGGCCCCTTCTAGCTTGGCCTTGAGCACCTCCAGGGAGGAGGCAGCCACAGCCTCCCTGGGCAACCTGTGCCAGAGTCTCCCCACCCTCACTGCAAAGAACTTCCTCCTAATCTTAACTCTAAATCTCCCCTCCCCTGTTTCTGCTGTGAACATTTCATCTTCTGTACATCTTCTTGAATACTTTGCAGAAATTTTGTCAAGGTGATCCAAGGTGAGTCTTGTCATGATCCAAGGTGAGTCTTGTCATGATCCAAGGTGAGTCTTGTCACAGCTTAATATACTCAGGACTGAGCGACAGCTGTGAAGATTGTGAATGCTGAAGAGAAGAGATCCATCCAGAGGGACCTGGACAGGCTGCAGAGCTGGGCCCAGGACAGCCTCAGAAGGTTCAATAACACCAAGGGCAAGGTCCTGCAGCTGGCTCAGGGCAATCCCAAGCACCAATCCAGGCTGGGCAGGGACTGGCTTGAGAGCAGCCCTGAAGAAAAGGCCTTGGGGGTGCTGGGGGAGGAGAAGCTCAACAGGAGCCAGCAGTGAGCACTTGCAGCCCAGAGAGCCAAGCAGAGGCTGGGCTGCAGCAAGAGAAGTGTGGCCAGCAGGGCCAGGGAGGGGATTCTGCCCCTCTGCTCCACTCTGCTGAGACCACAGCTGGAGCTGTGTCCAGTTCTGCAGCCTCTGTGCCAGGAAGGATCTGGAGGTGCTGGAAGGTGCCCAGAGAAGGGCCACGAGGAGGAGCAGAGGGCTGGAGCTGCTCTGCTCTGCAGACAGCCTGAGAGAGTTGGGGTTGTGCAGGCTGGGGAGGAGAAGGCTCCCAGGAGACCTTCTGGTGGCCTTCCAGGATCTGCAGGGGGCTCCAAGAAAGCTGGGGAGGGACTTCTGAGGGTGTCAGGGAGTGATAGGACTGGGGGGGATGGAGCAAAACTAGAAGATCAATCAAGATCAATCAAGAGATTGAGATTGGATGTTAGGAAGAAGTTGTTTCCCATGAGGGTGGTGAGAGCCTGGCACAGGTTGCCCAGGGAGGTGGTAGAAGCCTCCTGCCTGGAGGTGTTTGCAGCCAGGCTGGATGTGGCTGTGAGCAACCTGCTGTAGTGTGAGGTGTCCCTGGCCATGGCAGGGGGGTTGGACCTGGCTGATCCTTGAGCTCTCTTCCAACCCTGACAGTTCTGTGATGCTGTGATTCTACAAGACAAGCATTTATTTGCACCCCGTGAAGCTCAAACGCTTGTGTAGCTGTGGTACCTTCGACAACAGCGAGACAACAGCCCAGAGTGCCTCAGGAGAATATGGCTGATGATTGTTTGCTTTGTGTGTTTTCTCAGAGGCTAGAACTTGCAGACTAAGGAGGGAGGGAATGGAGATTTATAGCTTTATGTATCTCCAGTAAGGAAGCAAACCCCAGCTGGTGTGCTCTCCTGAGTTATCCACGGGCAGCTTTGTGATGTTTGCCAGGGATGATGAGTGGCACATATTAAGTGTTTATTCTCCTTTTCCAACGTGTTGTCATAAACATTATGTTTCAAATGCCTCCAAGAATGATAACACCTTCCTGAGAATCCATTTCTGCCCTCAGTCAGGACACACTTAGCTGCTATTCCAGCCCTGTCATCTGAGGGATGAATTGCCATCATTGCTGCGATGATGGCAGACTTCAGGCACAGCAAATCCATACAGGTGGATTCTCCACAGGATTTATCTCTCTCAGAAGGGAAGGGTGTTTGGGAAGATAATGTAAATTTCTGAAGGGGGGGGGATGAAAAAATAGTTCTATCAAAGGGCTTTGCATTTATTCTTCAGGGAAGACTTTCAGCAGCTGCTTGGGGTTTTGCCACCCCAGAGGACATCACCCAGCGATGGTTGTAGATCAGTTCCATGTTTTTCCAGAGGTGTTCCCATACAAAGTGAATCACACAGAGTCACAGAAACATTCAGGGTGGGAAAGACCCTCAGGGTTACCAAGTCCAACCACTGACCCTGCTCTGCAAGGCTCACCCCTAAACCATAGCCCCAAGCACCACAGCCAAACCACCTTTAAAAACAGCCAGGCTTGCGGACTCTACCACCTCCCTGGGCAGCCTCTGCCAAACCCTGACCACTCTGGCTGGGAGCAAATCTTTCCTACTGCCCAGTCTAACCCTGCCCTGCTGCAGCTTGAGGCCATTCCCTCTTGTTCTGTCACTGATTACCTGGGAGAAGAGACCAGCACCAAGCTCTCCACAACCTCCTTTCAGGGAGCTGTAGACAGCCAGGAGGTCTCCCCTCAGCCTCCTCTCTTTCACACTAACCATCCCCAGCTCCTTCAGTCACTCCTCACAAGATTTCTTCTCCAGGCCCTTCCCAGCTTCCTTGCCCTCCTCTGCCCTGACTCCAGCACCTCCACATCTCTCTGGCATTGAGCTGCCCAACCCTGGACACAATACTCCAGCTGTGGCCTCCCCAGAGCTGAGTCCCAGGGGACAATCCCCTCCCTGATCCTGATGAGTATGTTAGTTTTGCTCATTGAGCACTCAGCCCAGAGAGAGGTGGTTGAGTTCTCCACACAATGTGCAATGAATGCAGAGTTTGGATCTTCAGTGAGAGGAGTGTGGCTTGCAAAGGCTGATGAGGTCTCTGTCTCTAGATGTCTGTGCCTCTCATTAATCAGCCTGGGTGCAGGCATATTTCCATGTGCTGTGGTTTAAGGCAAACCAGAATCATTGTCACTTTCTGCTGAAATCACAGAATCATAGAATGGTTGTGGTTGGAAAAGACCTTGAAGATCATCAAGTCCAGTCCCCATCCATCTCTACCAAGGCTGGTGCTAAGCCAAGTCCCTCAGCAACACATCTCTGCCTCTTGGAAACACCTCCAGGGAGGTGTTTTGCTCCATTCCCCCCAGTCCTATCACTCCCTGACACCCTGGGCAGACTGTGCCAGTGGTTGAGATCTCTTTCAAGGAAGAAATGTCTTCTGATGTCCAACCCCAACCTCCTGATCCAACTCAGAAACGATCAACAAATGTCTTAGACCTCTATGGACAACGTGTCCATTAGCCCAGTGCTTTATCCTGTCCATTAGCCCACTTCCAGTGTTCCAACCTGGCTATCAAAGCTCTTGGGATTTAAAGGCTGGAGCTTCTGTGTGGAGTCGGTTGAATTTCACACTCATTGCTGCTGCTGCAAACAGAAGGAAAACCCAAACCCACATTCACTGAAATAAGTAAGAACAGATCCAAGGGCAGCACATTCCAATGGCAAATCTCTCTGTCTGGGAAGAACTTCTTCATAACATCCAGCCTAAACTTCCCCTGGCACAGCTTGAGACTGTGTCCTCTTGTTCCAGTGCTGGGTGCCTGGGAGAAGAGACCAACCCCCACCTGGCAACAACCTCCCTTCAGGAAGTTGGAGAGAGCAAGAAGGTCTCCCCTGAGCCTCCTCTTCTTCAGGCTAAGCAACCCCAGCTCCCTCAGCCTCTCCTCACAGGGCTGTGCTCCAGACCCCTCCCCAGCCTTGTTGCCCTTCTCTGGACACCTTCAAGTCTCTCAATGTCCTTCTTAAACTGAGGGACCCAGAACTGGACACAGGACTCAAGGTGTGGCCTAACCAATGCAGAGTACAGGGGCACAATGACTTCCCTGCTCCTGCTGGCCACGCTTTTCCTGATGCAGGCCAGCATGCCATTGGCCTTCTTTTCCCCCTGGGCACACTGCTGGCTCATGTTCAGCTGCTCTGAACCACTACCTCTGCCTGGCTGCCCTCCAGCCACTCTGACCCCAGCCTGCCTTGGCAGAAGTAGATAATGGTTGGACTCCATGATCTTAGAGTTCTTTCCCAGCCAAAATGATTCTATGAACTATGTTGACTTTTAAAAACTGTCATGTATATCCCCCTGTCACTGGGGAACTGAGGAGTCCTTCTCCTTCCACTTCAGTAGTAAGCTGAACTGGTATGTTCATCCTGAAACAGCTCCTTTGAAAGCAGAAAGTGCCTAATATCTGAGATTCCCACATTAAGAGCAAAACTGTATTATTTTTCAGAGGAAAATAGCAGCAAAAAAAAAAAAAAGCATCTAGGTGCTAGTACCCAACCCAGAGCCCTGGGGCTGTTCAGTCTGAAGAGGAGAAGACTTAGAGGGGATCTGAACAATGTCTATCAATAGCTGAGGGCTGGGGGTCAGGAAGGAAGGGACAGGGACAGCCTCTGCTCACTTGTGCCCTCTGACAAGGGGCAATGGATGGAAACTCCAGCACAGGAGGTTCCACCTCAACATGAGGAGGAACTTCTTCACTGTAAGGGTCTCAGAGCCCTGGAGGAGGCTGCCCAGAGAGGTTGTGGAGTCTCCTTCTGTGGAGCCTTTGCAGCCCTGTCTGGATGTGTTCCTGTGTGCCCTGTGCTGGATTCTCTGCTCCTGCTGTGGCAGGGGGGTTGGACTGGAAGATCTCCAGAGGTCCCTTCTAACCCCCAACACCCTGTGAGCCTATAAAGCACCATATTTAACAGCCACAAACTAATAAGGAAGCAAAGTACAAGATTTAGTACACTCACCACAAGCTGCTTCATCAGACTTGTCAGGGCAGTCAGGTCTAAAGTCACACTTCTGGATCCTCTGGATGCAATGGCCAGAGGCTCTGCAGACAAACTCCTCCTCTGTGCAGTTGTTCACAGGCAGCGTGGCAGGAGCTGAAGTTCCTGATGTCGTGGTAGAGATTGTTGGCAAGGTTCCTTTGAAAGAGAAAGCAATGAGATGTTGAGAAAGGGGACTGAGGCTTCCTGGTTTTGTAGTGACTTCTCCCCTTGCCACTTCCACCCTTCGTTAAGTGTTGTAATACAGGGTTGGTTTTGTTGATTAGCAGATGACAGCAAGCTGGGGGCAGGAGCTGATCTGTTAGAGGGTAGGAGAGCTCTGCAAAGGGACCTTGCCAGGCTGGACAGATGGGCAGAGTCCAAGGGCAGGAGATTGAACACATCCAAGTGCCAGGTTCTACACATTGACCACAGCAACCCCAGGCAGTGCTACAGGCTGGGGTCAGAGTGGTTGGAGAGCAGCCAGGCAGAGAAGGACCTGGGGGTACTGGTGGACAGCAGCTGAACAGGAGCCTGCAGTGTGCCCAGGGGGCCAAGGAGGCCAATGACATCCTGGCCTGCACCAGGAAGAGTGTGGCCAGCAGGAGCAGGGAAGTCATTGTGCCCTGAGCTCAGCACTGGTTAGGCCACACCTTGAATCCTGTGTCCAGTTCTGAGCTCCTCAGTTTAGGAAAGATGTTGAGATGCTGGAAGGTGTCCAGAGAAGGGCAACAAAGCTGGGGAGGGGTCTGGAGCACAGCCCTGTGAGGAGAAGCTGAGGGAGCTGGGGTTGCTTAGCCTGCAGAAGAGGAGGCTCAGGGGAGACCTTATTGCTCTCTCCAGCTCCCTGCAGGGAGGTTGTAGCCAGGTGGGGGTTGGTCTCTTCTCCCAGGCACCCAGCACCAGACACAGTCTCAAGCTGTGCCAGGGGAGGTTTAGGCTGGATGTTAAGAAGAAATTCTTCCCAGACAGAGAGATTGGCCATTGGAGTGTGCTGCCCAGGGAGGTGGTGGAGTCACCATCACTGGAGATGTTTAAGAAGAGCCTGGCTGAGGCAATTGGTGTCATGGTTTAGTTGATCAGATGGTGTTGGGTGATAGGTTGGGCTTGATGATCTCAAAGGTCTTTTCCAACCTGGTCAATTCAATTCAATTCAATTCAATTCTATCCTATCCTATCCTATCCTATCCTATCCTATCCTATCCTATCCTATCCTATCCTATCCTATTTGTTGTTGTGTAGGTGTTGGACCACACAGATTTCAGGACCAGATGTAAGCAGGGAAAGATGTTTATTCCATTATACAGCAAGGTTATATCATCCATCAGAAGGCACACCTGTCACCTCTTCATTGGCTATCTTCTACTGGCATGCATGTAATTAAAGCATATAATAGGTTAAAATAACAAACCAATATTTTACCACCTCCAACCAAATTCTGCCCAATTTCTCTCCTCAGTCACAAGATGTTTACATTCTTTTCTGAGTCAAAGACTAAAAAAAAATTCCAAAGCTCTCTGAAAACAGCCCTTCTCCTGCAGTTAAGGGCATGGCTTTGCTGGGATGTAGTGTGCTGGGCTGAAATTCCCCCCCCAACATTTAGTTTGCCCAACCAGCTCAGTTGGAAGCAAATGCAAGCTGTATTTACAGGCACAACTACACTCTGCAATGAAGGGCAATGAACATGTACAAAATATCCAGGAGTTACAATATTCATAGCTATTTACAATTAATAAACAGCACAAGAGCTGCCCTGGTCAAAGACCAGAAGCTACTAGCTTCTCCTTTTATGCCTACTCAGAACTCCCCCTGTAAAAAGAAGGGAGAAAGGAGCAGAGAAAGTTGCTGTTAGAGTTAACCAAAACACTGCAGCCAAGGTCAGGCAGAAGCAGGTCAGTAACTCTCAGAGCAAATTGTTTTGGTACAAGCAGTTTAAGTTCCTTATCTCTGCAATGGGATTGTTCAGAATGATCTTTCTTCTCCTTTTCACACCCAGGAGTGATTTATTGACATTTCACTGCCTTTCTGCTCGAGATCTGTGACACATTTGAAAGGCACAGCCTAAATCCACCACATGGGAAGATGCCTGGACAACCAAGTTGAATGAGTTAAATGCTGCACAGCAAGATTGGAATCAAACATTTCCTCCTGGCTTCCCCCAGGGATCAGTACTGGGCCTCATCCTCTTCAGTATCTTCATTGATGATCTGGATGAGGGCATTGAGTCACTCATCAGCAAATGTGCAGATGACACCAAGCTGGGAGCAGATGTTGGTCAGTTAGAGGGCAGAAGGGCTCTGCAGAGGGACCTCAACCGACTGGACAGCTGGGCAGAGGCCAACAGGATGGCATTCAATAAGTCCAAGTGCCAGGGGCTGCACTTTGGCCACAGCAACCCCAGGCAGAGCTACAGGCTGGGGTCAGAGTGGCTGAGAGCTGCCAAACAGAGAGGGACCTGGGGGTACTGGGTGACAGCAGCTGAACATGAGCCTGCAGTGTGCCCAGGTGGCCAAGAGGGCCAATGGCATCCTGGCCTGCATCAGGAAGAGTGTGGCCAGCAGGAGCAGGGAAGTCATTGTGCCCTGTGCTCAGCACTGCTTAGGCCATACCTTGAGTCCTGTGTCCAGTTCTGGGCTCCTCAGGTTAGGAAAGATGTTGAGCTGCTGGAAGGTGTCCAGAGAAGGGCAACAAAGCTGGGGAGGGGTCTGGAGCACAGCCCTGTGAGGAGAGGCTGAGGGAGCTGGGGTTGCTTAGCCTGCAGAAGAGGAGGCTCAGAGGAGACCTTCTTGCTCTCTGCAACTCCCTGAAAGGAGGTTGTAGCCAGGTGGGGGTTGGTCTCTTCTCTCAGGCATGCAGCACCAGAACAAGAGAACACAGTCTCAAGCTGTGCCAGGGGAAGTTTAGGCTGGAGGTGAGGAGAAAGTTCTTCCCAGACAGAGAGTTTGGCCATTGGAATGTGCTGCTCAGGGAGGTGTTGGAGTCCCCACCCCTGGAGGTGTTCAAGAGGGGATTGGATGTGGCACTCGGAGCCATGGTCTAGTCATGAGGTCTGTGGAGACAGGTTGGACTTGATGATCTTTGAGGTCTCTTCCAACCTTGGTGATACTGTGATACTGTTAGTACTGGGTTGCTAATGGTAGCCAACCATCAGTCATACAATCCTCAACACTTGCAGGAATTTATTTACATCCCTTACCTGTCATTCAAATTTAGATCAAGTCAGGGAGTAGTTTCAAAACACTAACGCCATGGAAACTGACAGAAAAGTCACAAAACCTTCATTTCCCTGCAGAGCAAGGCTGACAGATTATTCTGATGATAGGGTAGGGGGTGGTTAACATGTTGATTACTGCAAGTGACTGTGAAAATTGCTATTTAATCTTCTTCCCTCAAAATTCCATCACTGAAAAATAATTCTGAGGTCTTCATCTGGCTCCAGCTCTCCTTTATCATAGCATCATAGTGTCAGTCAGGGTTGGAAGGGACCACAAGGATCATCTAGTTCCAAGCCCCCTGCCATGGGCAGGGACACCCCACACTAGATCAGCCTGGCCACAGCCTCATCCAGCCTGGCCTTAAACACCTCCAGGGATGGGGCCTCAACCACCTCCCTGGACAACCCATTCCAGGGCTTCACCACTCTCATGGGGAAGAACTTCCTCCTCCCCTCCAGCCTCAATCTCCCCACCTCCAGCTTCATTCCATTCCCCCTAGTCCTATCACTGCCTGAGATCCTGAGCAGTCCCTCCCCAGCCTTCTTGGAGCCCCCTTCAGATACTGGAAGGCCACAATGAGGTCACCTCAGAGTCTTCTCTTCTCCAGACTGAACAGCCCCAACTCCTTCAGTCTGTCCTCACAGCAGAGCAGCTCCAGCCCTCTGCTCATCCTCGTGGCCCTTCTCTGGACACCTTCCAGCACCTCCAGATCCCTCTTGGAATAGGGGCTCCAGAACTGGAGGCAGTACTCCAGGTGGGGTCTCAGCAGAGCTGAGCAGAGGGGGAGAATCCCCTCCCTGGCCCTGCTGGCCACACTTCTCTTGCTGCAGCCCAGGCTCTGGTTGGCTTTCCAGGCTGCAAGTGCACACTGAGAGCTCCTGGTGAGCTTCTCCTCCCCCAGCACCCCCAAGTGTCTCTCCTCAGGGCTGCTTTCCAGCCAGTCCCTGCCCAGCCTGCATTTGTGCCTGGGATTGCCTCCACCCAGCTGCAGGACCCTGCCCTTGGTCTTGTTGAACCTCCTGAGGCTGGCTTGTGCCCAGCTCTGCAGCCTGTCCAGGTCCCTCTGGATGGCATCCCTTCCCTCATGTTTCATTCAAACTCACAGAGTCACAGATCTGTAGAGTAGTTTGGGTTGGAAGAGACCTTGATGATCATCTAGCTCCAAGCTCCCTGCCATGGGCAAGGACACCTTCCACTAGCTGCTGCTCCAGGTCACATCCAGCCTGGCCTTGAATTCCTCCAGGAAGGAGCAATCCACAACAGAATCACTTTTATATATATATATATATATATGTATATATATAAATAAATATAATGTACACCTGGTTGGAAGAGGCCTCAAAGATCATTCACCCCAACCCTTGACACTGAAAGTTCAACACTAAACCTTGCCCCTAAGCACCAGGTCCACATTCCACTTGGACGCCCCCAGGGATGGTGACTCCACCACTGCCCTGGGCACACCATTCCAATATTTGAGACCCCTTTCAGTGAATAAATATTTCCTAATCTCCAGCCTAACCCTCCCCTGGTGCAGCTTGCAACCATTGCCTCTGGTCCTGTGGCTTGCCACCAAGGAGAAGGTGCTGAACCCCTCCTTGCTCCAACCTCCCTTCTTTCAAATCAACTATCTCTGATTTTCAGTGAATAAATATTTCAGTGAATAAACATTTCCCAATCTCCAGCCCAACCCTCCCCTGGTGCAGCTTGGAACCATTGCCTCTGGTCCTGTGGCTTGCCACCAAGGAGAAGGGGCTGAACCCCACCTTGCTCCAACCTCCCTTCGTTCAAATCATCGATCCCTGCTTTTCCTCCCTCTCTTTACTCTGTACCTCTCTTCAGGCTGACTCTCAGCTCTTGAGAGCCCTTGCTATTATTGTCCATGAAAAGAATTTTCACTCTCTAGCTCCTTGAAATGCAAGCTGTAATGAAATTCCTGGCTGTAGTGCAGCATGCAGCCGAGCAATACACCTCAGTTAATTAAGAAGCACATGTGAAGACTTTTTATATCCAATATGTCTGGGACAGGAAGGAATTCTTCTTCCCCCCCTCCCCCTCAAGGCCTGAAGCACTAAGAGTGATAATAAATTCCCCAGGAGCCAGAACCATTTCTGCATCATAAGGCAGAAAGCACATCTAGGACATCAAATGAATGATTCTCCAGGCTAATAAATGACACTCCAGTAAGATCCTCAGACTCAAATAAAAAGACTTAGAGGAGGGAACCTTTTGAAGGGATAATTGCAAGGCATAATAAAATGTTAGCTACAGCTCTTCATAACAGCAAGGACCTTATGGGTCAGGAATTTTTAAGTATAAATGTCACATTCAAGACTCTGTTCCTAAGTCACTAATTGAAAGAACTCATTTTCTACAATTGATGAAACTGCCTTTTGTCCAGAGCAAGAGTCACTGAACAGCCTTTGGTTAGGGGACCCAAATGATCCATCAAAGCAGTGTGCTCGAGTCTGGACATCTTTAATATTACTTGTGAGGGACTTCCCCACCACCACAGCTATCAAGGTCATTTCTCCCTGCTCAGTATTTGGTTATTTGAAGTCGAACAAGAGCGAGTCACAGGATCACGGAACGTTAGGCGTTGGAAGGGACCTCCAAAGCTCATCCCAGCTGTTGGCAATGCTGCTCAGTGAGAGGGAGTGAAGCCCCTTTTGGGATCTCACTGCAATAATGAAAACCAGGAACTGTGAGAGAACCAGGCACAGAGAATCACAGAATGTTACAGGTTGGAAGAGACCTTGCAAGCTCATCCACTCCAAGCCCCCTGCCAGAGCAGGAGCACCTAGAGCAGGTCACGCAGAAACACATCCAGACAGGCTTTCAATATCTCCAGAGATGGAGACTCCACAGCCCCCCTGGGCAGCCTGCTCCAGGCCTCTGCCACCCTCACAGGGAACAAATCCTTCCTCCTGTTTCCATGGCACTTCCTCTGCCTCAGCTTCCACCACTGCCCCTTGTGCTGGCATTGGGCAGCACCCAGCAGAGCCTGGCTCCAGCCTCTGGGCACTCCCCCTGCACATCTTGAGCAACAGCAAGGAGCTCACCCTCAGGCTCCTCCTCTCCAAGCTACAGAGCCCTCAGATCCCCCAGTCTCTCCTCATACAGAAGATGTTCCACTCCCTAAATCATCAACTCTGGGGTGCAGAGGCATGGGAGCCTTGCTAGTTTTCCCTGACCTCACTTGCATCAAATATGATGGAATAACTCCTGGCTGCCTTGCAGGTTAATCTCACAGTCTCTAGCTGCTGGGATTTTATTAGAGTGTGTAGGTGGTAAAAGAGAGGCAGAACTCTCAGTATTAAAAGTGCTGTAAAAAAAAAGGATAGAACACAAAACCTGTTTCCCCTTCAGCTCTGGCCACCATGACACTGAAATACTTTTGTTCCCTCTTCCCACACAAAATGAGATGCTGCTTTCCTAGTCAGGAGCTTTGCAGTTCTGACCCTCTATACTTTCCAAATTGCTTCTTGTGCATATTAAAAGCTTCTTTCCCCCCTCCTCTCTCACTTTAAAACACTTTGGGATTTTCTGATTATTTCTTGTATGGTTTTCTTTCAGTAAAAGCCATTGTGCATAACTGAGTATCTACCAGAACCCCTTCATATTCAGAATAATAGATTGGATCCATGGCCAACACTCACAGGAGGAGCTTCAGCAAGGCCAAGGGCCAGATCCTGCACTTGGGGCACAACAGCCCCAAGCAAGGCTGCAGGCTTGGGGCAGTGTGGCTGAAAGCTGCCTGGCAGGAAGGGACCTGGGGGTGCTGATGGCCAAGCAGCTGAAGAGGAGCCAGCAGTGTGCCCAGGGGGGCCAAGAAAGCCAAAGGCCTCCTGGCTGGGATCAGCAATGCTGTGTCCAGCAGCAGCAGGGAGGGGATTGTCCCCTGGGACTCAGCTCTGGGCAGGCCACAGCTGGAGTATTGTGTCCAGGGTTGGGCAGCTCAATGCCAGAGAGATGTGGAGGTGCTGGAGCCAGGGCAGAGGAGGGCAAGGAAGCTGGGAAGGGCCTGGAGAAGAAATCTGGTGAGGAGTGACTGAAGGCGCTGGGGATGGTTAGTGTGAAAGAGAGGAGGCTGAGGGGAGACCTCCTGGCTGTCTACAGCTCCCTGAAAGGAGGTTGTGGAGAGCTTGGTGCTGGTCTCTTCTCCCAGGGAATGAGTGACAGAGCAAGAGGGAATGGCCTCAAGCTGCAGCAGGGCAGGGTTAGACTGGACAGTAGGAAACATTTGTTCCCAGCCAGAGTGGTCAGAGATTGGCAGAGGCTGCCCAGGGAGGTGGTGGAGTCCCCAAGCCTGGCTGTGTTTGAAGGTGGTTTGGCTGTGGTGCTTGGGGCTATGGTTTAGGGGTGAGCCTTGTAGAGTAAAGTCAGTGGTAGGACTTGGTTACCCTGAGGGTCTTTTCCAACCTGATTGTTCTCTGATAGAATTAATGTTGTACACTACAGAAAGTAGGCAAAACATGAAATACACCAGATATGTTTGTGATAGTCCTTGCAGACCTAATTACATCTCCAATAAATATTTGGAGTAGCAGGATAAAATGCATCTGCAGCATGGTGTTAGTAGCTAGTGCCAGGATACTAATCTTCAGACACTGTTCTAAATTGCTTGCTGCTCTACAGCCTTATTACACCATACATCAACTGTCACACCTTCTGGGGCAGTGTAATGGCTGCTGCAGCTAACACCAGGCCTCCTAAAGTCCTTTCTGGGATGATGGGAGAGGTCTGGAATCTGGAGTCAGGAAGTGCATGAATTTTGGGGTATAGTATCTTAGAGTTCTGTTGACACTGTGCTACCCTAGGCAGCAATGACTACTGAGGACAGGCTGCTCCATCATCTGAAGTGCTGCTGTGCTGCAAATGGGGCACAGGACAAACATTGGGATGTATTGGAGGGGAATCATAGAACCACAGAATGGCAGCGGTTGGAAGAGACCACCAGAGATTATCAAGTCCTACTACCCAACACCTCATGACTGCCAAGTGCCACATCCAAGCCTTTTTTGAACACCTCCAAGGATGGTGACTCCACCACCTCCCTGGGCAGCACATCCCAATGGCCAATCACTCTTGCTGGGAAGAACTTTATCCTCACCTCCAGCCTAAACTTCCCCTGGCACAGCTTGAGACTGTGTCCTCTTGTTCTGGTGCTGGGTGCCTGGGAGAAGAGACCAACCCCCACCTGGCTACAACCTCCCTTCAGGGAGTTGCAGAGAGCAAGAAGGTCTCCCCTGAGCCTCCTCTTCTGCAGGCTAAGCAACCCCAGCTCCCTCAGCCTCTCCTCACAGGGCTGTGCTCCAGACCCCTCCCCAGCTTTGTTGCCCTTCTCTGGACACCTTCCAGCATCTCAACCTCTTTCCTAAACTGAGGAGCCCAGAAATGGACACAGGACTCAAGGTGTGGTCTAACCACTGCTGAGCACAGGGCACAATGACTTCCCTGCTCCTGCTGGCCACACTCTTCCTGATGCAGGCCAGGATGCCATTGGCCCTCTTGGCCACCTGGGCACACTGCAGGCTCATGTTCAGCTGCTGTCACCCAGTGCCCCCAGGTCTCTTTCTGCCTGGCTGCTCTCAGCCACTCTGACCCCAGCCTGTAGCACTGCATGGGGTTGCTGTGGCCAATGTGTAGAGCCTGGCACTTAGATCTCATGCCCTTGGACTCTGCCCATCAGTCCAGCCTAGCAAGGTCCCTCTGCAGAGCTCTCCCACCCTCTAACAGATCAACTCCTGCCCCCAGCTTGGTGTCATCTGCAAATTTACTGCTGATGGACTCAATGCCCTCATCCAGATCATCAATAAAGATATTGAACTGGATGGGGCCCAGCACTGATCCCTGGGGCACAGCACTGGTGCCTGGCTGCCAGCTGGCTGTGGCACCATTCACCACCACTCTCTGGGCTCAGCCTCCAGCCAGTTCCTAACCCAGCTCAGAGAGCTGCTGTCCCAGCCAGGGGCTGACAGCTTGGCCAGGAGTTTGCTGTGGGGGACGGTGTCAAAGGCCTTGCTGGAGCCCAGGCAGACTCCATCCACAGCCTGCCCCACATCCACCAGGCAGTCACCTGGGCATGGAAGGAGATCAGGTTGGTGATGCAGCTTCCTAAATCCATGCTGGCTGGGCCTGAGCCCTTGGCCATCCTGCAGGTGTGCCAGGCACAAGTCAAGTTTGTCATGGTTTTTGCTTTTCCAGTAGCAGTATTTGCAAGTGACAGCAGAGAATCAGCTCACAGGCAGGAGATACATGCTTTAACTCTGTTCTTACCTTCATAAAGAGTACAGCCTAGGAAAGAAACATCATCAAGTCCAATGTCTCCAGTGAAGCCATCTCCTACAGTACCTTTCACCAAGATCTAGGGAAAGAAGGATTACCAAGGGGGTTTTCAGTGTACAGTAGACTTTCAGTTCTCATGAACATTTCACATCAGCTGGGAGAGGACTCACTGACCACATTTCACTCTTTGCATGGAACTAAATCTCTTCTAGGGACAAGAGTCTATTTAGTGACACTTTGTGAATTAGGCTAATTATGATCAGCTTCCACTGGTGGGCAAGCTAATGACAGTGAGTTGTAACAGACTGGTTGGCTCCACAGTTGTGTACATCCACTAAAACACCATTGTGATATCAACTGATGGCCAGACATTATCATAAGTGGCAGATTATGATTAGCTCTTGGGGTAATTCATGCAAAAATATTAATCATGGCCATTTATAACAACCTTCTGTGAATCATTCATGAACCCTTAGACTAATCCCACTCTCACCAAAACAGTTAAGCAGGGTACAGATGTGCTGTGGAACCTCTTAAAGAGGAACATTCTCCTGTTTCCTGAGAGCTGCCAGTGCTGTACACACAGGATTCCCATTGCTGCCTAGTGCCTAGGGAAGGGAGGGGTTAGGGTTTCATGGAATGCTTTGGGTTGGAAGGGACCTTTAAAGGCCATATAGTCCAACCCCCCTGCAGTGAGCGGAGACATCACGGGAGGTGATTCTACCTCTCCACTCTGCTCTTGTAAGACCCCACCCGGAGTCCTGTGTCTGGCTTTGGAGCCACCAGCACAAGAAGGATGTGGAACTGCCAGCGAGGGCTCAGAGGAGGTCACAAAGATGAGTGGAGAGCTGGAGCACCTCTGGTATGAAGACAGGCTGAGAGAGTGGGGCTTGCTCAGCCTGGAGAGGAGAAGGCTCCAGGAGAAGGCTCCAGAGAGACATTAGAGCAGCCTTCAAGTAATTTCTCCTCATGTTTAGGTGGAACCTCCTGGGTTCCAGCATGTACCTCTTGTTCCTTGTCCTTTCACTGGGCACCATTACAAAGAGCTTGGCCCCTGCATCCTGACCCCCACCCCTCAGCTATTGATAGACATTGATCAGATCCCCTCTTAGCCAACTCTTCTCCAGACTAAACAGCCCCAGGGCTCTCAGTCTCTCTTCACAGCAGAGCTGTTCCAGTCCCTTCATCATCCTCATAGCTCTCTGTTGGACTCTCTCCAGCAGGTCTCTGTCTCTCTTGGATTGGGAAGCCCCAAACTGAACACAGTACTGCAGCTGTAGTCTCAGCAGGTCAGAGTAGAGGGGGAGGAGAACCTCCCCAGCCCTGCTGGCCACACTTCTCTTGCTGCACCCCAGGATGTCATTGGCCCTCTTGGCCACAAGGGCACATTGCTGTCCCGTGGATCTTGCTGTCCACTACGCTGCTGTGGCATTGTGCTGTGCTCTGATGGATGTAAAATAGTTATGTTGTGTGAAGAAAATGTGATTTTTGAAGTGAATTCTGGTCCTTCCTTTGCTAGGAAGATGATTAGGGAACTTTAACATCTCTCCTGTGAAGAAAGGCTGAAGGACTTGGGGCTTTTTAGCCTAGAGAAGGCTGAGAGGGCATCTCATCAATGCTTCCAAATGCTAAAGGGGTGAGTGTCAGGAGGATGGGACCAGTCCATTTTCAGTGCACCCAGTGACAACACAAGGGGTACCAGGCACAAACTTGGACATAAGTTCCACCTAAAAATGAGGAGGAACTTCTGTACATTGAGAGTGTGTGATAGAGCACTGGAACAGGCTGTCCAGAGAGGTGGTGGAATCTCCATCTCTGGAGTCATTCCAGTCCCTCCTGGACACTCTCTTATTCAACCTGCTCTAGGTGATCCTCCTCTGTCAGGTGTTTGGACTCAATTATAGAATCAACAAGGTTGGAAGAGATCTCAAAGATCATCAAGTCCAACCTGTCACCACAGACCTCATGACTACCAGACCATGGCACCAAGTGCCACATCCAATCCCCTCTTGAACACCTCCAGGGATGGGGACTCCACCACCTCCCTGGGCAGCACATTCCAATGGCTAACTACTCTCTCAGGGAAGAACTTTCTCCTAGCCTCCAGCCTAAACTTCCCCTGGCACAGCTTGAGACTGTGTCCTCTTGTCCTGGTGCTGGGTGCCTGGGAGAAGAGACCAACCCCCTCCTGGATACAACCTCCCTTCAGGTAGTTGTAGGCAACAATAAGGTCTCCCCTCTCCAGAGGTCCCTTCCAACCCCTACCATTCTGTGGTGAGGGGAAAGTTCTTCCCAGAAAGAGTAATTGGCTGCCCAGGTAGGTGGTGGAGTCACCATCCCTGGAGGTGTTCAAAAAAGGCTTGGATGTGGCACTTGGAGCCATGTTTTAGTTGTCAGGAGGTGTCAGGTATTAGGTAATGGGTTGGATTGATGATCTCTGAGGTCTTTTCCAACCTGGTTGATTCTGATTCTGTGATCCTGTGACTCTGTAACCAGTATGTCAAGAGTTTTCTTGCCCCATAGGTCCCTGTGCCCATCTCTACTGCCACAACATCCTCACAGTTTGAGGCCATCCTCATGCATCCTCTTCCACCAAACTTTCCCTGGACAAAGTTGCTCTCCTGCAGCTTAAGAAGGATTACTTTTACTGGGGGCCTGTGACCGTTTCAGGCTGTGCCTTTAAGAAAGGGACACAATATCCAATGATCTACAGGGTCAGTTCAGGCCCAAGTGAGGAGCTGGTGTGGCAGGGCAGAAATTAGCCCCTCTGCAGCTGTGGTGGAGCATTGACCACTTAATTTGCCTGCTGAAATTCTGCAGACTTCACAAGCTGTCATTAAATAACCTCCAGGGAGCTCATCTAGCATAAAGCCCATTTCACATCCCATTTATTATCTGAATGAGGATAAATAGTTCCCAGTTCCTCCAGTTTGGAGAACTCCTGAGGTACAGGTTCAATGAAATCCATAAAGGCAACAAAAAGTATGCCACAATAAAAGAGAGAAGAGACAAAAAACCTCATGAAGAGCAAAATGTGTTAGAATGACTTGCTGTGTGCAGGAGAGGATTGACCCCTTAAGGTTTGGAACAGAAGAGGTTTTTCACAGAATCACAAAGTGTTAGGAGTGGGAAGGGAGCTCCAGAAACCATTGAGTGCAAGCCCCCTGCCAGAGCAGCAGCACCCAGGGCAGGTCACACAGAACACATCCAGGTGGGGTTGGAAAGGCTCCAGAGCAGGAGACTCCACAGCCTCTCTGGGCAGCCTGCTCCAGGCTCCAGCACCCTCACAGGGACAAAGTTTTCCCTTCTGTTCCCCTGGCACCTCCTCTGCTCCAGCTTGCCCCCAGTGCCCCTTGTGCTGTCCTTGGCCATCCCTGAGCAGAGCCTGGCTCCAGCCCTGCACATCTTCATCCCCAGCAATGAGGGCAGCCCTCAGGCTCCTCTGCTCCAAGCTCCAAGCCCCAGCTCCCTCAGCCTGGCCTCCCAGGGAGATGTTCCACTGCCTGCAGCAGCTCTGTGCCTCTGTGCTGGACTCTCTCAAGCAGTTCCGTGAGGTTCTTCTTGAGCTGAGGGGCCCAGAACTGGACACAAGATTCCAGATGTGGCCTCAGCAGGGCAGAGCAGAGGGGGAAGAGAACCTCTCTCAACCTACTGGTCACAGCCCTTCCAATCCTCCCCAGAATGGTATTGGCCTGCCTGGCCACAAGAGCACATTGCTGGCTCATGGTCATCCTTCCACCCACCAGGACCCCCAGGTGCACTGTTGCACCTTTTGGCACAAGTACATTGTGTTTACTATGCATTACAGAGGGACACTCCCTTTTTTACGGTCCCATAATAAAGGCAAGGGATAATGGGGACAAGCTACTGCTGGGGAGATTCAGACTGCATGCCAGAAAAATTTGGAATAAACTCCCAAGGGAGGTGTTGGATTCCTCTACATTAGACAGCTTCAAGGACCAGCTTGACAGGGTGCTGGGCCAGCTCCTTCCATGCCCAGGTGACTGCCTGGTGGATGTGGGCAGGCTGTGGATGGAGTCTACCTGGACCTCAGCAAGGCCTTTGACGCCATCCCCCACAGCAAACTCCTGGCCAAGCTGTCAGCCCCTGGCTTGGATGGGAGCACACTGCGATGGGTTAGGAACTGGCTGGAGGCTGAGCCCAGAGAGTGGTGGTGAATGGTGCCACAGCCAGCTGGCAGCCAGGCACCAGTGGTGTGCCCCAAGGATCAGTGCTGGGCCCCGTGCTCTTTAACATCTTTATTGATGATCTGGATGAGGGGATTGAGTCCATCAGCAGTAAATTTGCAGATGACACCAAGCTGGGGGCAGGAGTTGATCTGCTGGAGGGTGGAGAGGCTCTGCAGAGGGACCTGGACAGGCTGGACAGATGGGCAGAGGCCAAGGGCAGGAGATTGAACACATCCAAGTGCCAGGATGCACATTGGCCACAGCAACCCCAGGCAGAGCTACAGGCTGGGGTCAGAGTGGATGAAAGCAGCCAGAGAGGGACCTGGGGGTAATGGTTGACAGCAGCTGAACATGAGCCTGCAGTGTGCCCAGGGGGACAAGAAGGCCAATGGCATCCTGGCCTGCATCAGGAAGAGTGTGGCCAGCAGGAGCAGGGGATTCATTGTGCCCTGTACTCTGCATTGGTTAGGCCACACCTTGAGTCCTGTGTCCAGTTCTGGGCCCCTCAGTTTAGGAAGGAGGTTGACTTGCTGGAACGAGTCCAGAGAAGGGCAACAAAGTTGGTGAGGGGCTTGGAACACAGCCCTGTGAGGAGAGGCTGAGGGAGCTGGGGCTGCTTAGCCTGGAGAAAAGGAGACTCAGGGGTGACCTTATCACTCTCTCCAACTACCTGAAGGGAGGTTGTAGACAGATGGATGATGGTTTCTTCTCCCAGGCACCAGAACAAGAGGACACAGTCTCAGGCTGAGCCAGGGGAGGTTTAGATTGGATGTTAGGAAGAAGTTCTATACAGAGAGAGTGATTGCCCATTGGGATGGGCTGCCCAGGGAGGTGGTGGAGTCACCATCACTGGAGGTTTTCAGGAGGAGACTTGATGGGGTGCTTGGTGCCATGGGTTAGTTGTTTAGGTGGTGTTGGATTGGTTGATGGGTTGGACACGATGATCTTGAAGGTCTCTTCCAACCTGGTTTATTCTATTGTTCTATTCTATTTCAACTCTGTTCTTACCCTGAAAGGTTGGACTGGATGATCCTTAATGTCCCTTACAACCTGGTATTTGATGAATTTGTGACAGTTCTTTTTGCCATGAATAACTCAATGTTTTTGCCAGGCTGCTGGGCAGCAGATTCAGAGAGGTTTATTTCCTCATGTGCTGGAAAGCCAACACTAGCATCTACTTTATGCACCACATGCTCCTATCCAAAGCATTGAAATCAAGGGGTTCAGGACAAAAATGAAAGTAAATAAATAGACATATCTCTTCAGGAAGCCTTCTCCATGTGTATTTCAAAGTATATTTGATCTGACAGGTACAAATAGCCTTGGGATTGCACAGTCATTGATATGTTTCTGGTGTTCTTGAATGCAGCAAAGAAGCTCCTTGGGGGTGCTGGTGGGGGAGAAGCTGGCCAGGAGCCAGCAGTGGGCACTGGCAGCACAGAAGGCCAAGGGCAGCCTGGGCTGCATCCAAAACACTGTGGCCAGAGATGGGAGAGAGGATCCTGCCCCTCTGCTCTGCTCTGGGGAGAGCTCACCTGCAGGGCTGGGGCCAGCTGTGGAGCCTCCAGCACAAGAGAAACATGGGACCTGATGAAGAAGGTCCATAGGAGTGCCATAAAGAAGATCAGAGGGCTGGAGCACCTCTGCTGTGAGGACAGGCTGAAAGAACTGGGACTGTTCAGCCTGGAGAAGAGCAAGCTCCCCTTCAATATCTGCAGGGGACCTACAGGAAGGCTGGGGAAGGACTGTTCAGAAGCGGCTGTGGGGATAGGATGAGGGGCAAGGGTTTGAAACGAGCAGAGCAAATTTAGGTTGGACATTAGGAGGAGGTTGTGCACAGTGAGAGTGGTGAAGTACTGGAATAGGTTGCCCAGGGATGTTATTGAGGTCCCATCCCCAGACCCCCTCAAGATCAGACTCACTGAGGCCCTGAGCATCTGCTTGGAGGTGTCCCTGCTGACAGCAGGGAGGTTGGACAGGAGACCTTTTGAGGGTCCCTCCCAACCCAAAGCAAGCTGTGAATCCACAAAACAAAACCCAGCCAACCAACCAGCCATCCTCCCCCTCCTCCTCCCCAAAAGCTAAACCAAAACCAAACCAAGCACATCACAATCCAGCAGCATCATACCTGAAATGGGTTAGAGCTGCTGATGTAGAGTGTCTCTCTGATCCATCTGTTTCCCTGGTTCCCAAAGTTCTGCCACAGCAGCTGTCCCTCAGTGTTGCTCTGGCTTCTCTGGAAGACCGACAGCTTGTACACCTGCTTTCCAAACATGTGGTAGTGAAAGCGGAACACACAGGTCCTGTTCCCAGAGGGGCTGAAAAGAGGACTAAGCAAAACTGCTTCATCTTGGAACTGGTGTGGCTGAGAGGACTCCAGGTAGAGGTAGTGTCCCCAGGCTGTGCCTGTTGTGTGATCCTTTAAGGGGCCTGTGTTAACCGTGGGGGTTGGACCCTGGATTCTGATCCAGTCCATGTTGTCCTCCACATCCTGCTCCCAGCTGCACAGCCCATTTTCAAAGTTACACTGGAGGTCAGGGTCTGAAATGGAAGCAGAGCAGACTGGCAAGTGAAAGAGAATAGGATAGAATAGAATAGAGTAGAATAGAATAGAGTAGAATAGAATAGAATTGAATAGAATTGAATTGAATTAACCAGGTTGGAAGAGACCTTCAAGATCATCCAGTCCAACCTATCACCCAACACCATCTAATCAACTAAACCATGGCACCAAGTGCCTCATCCAGGCTCTTCCTAAACACCTCCAGGGATGGGGACTCCACCACCTCCCTGGGCAGCACATCCCAGTGGCCAATCTCTCTTGCTGGGAAGAATTTCTTCCTAACCTCCAACCTAAACCTCCCCTGGCACAGCTTGAGACTGTGTCCTCTTGTTCTGGTGCTGGGTGCCTGGGAGAAGAGACCAACACCCACCTGGATCCAACCTCCCTTCAGGTAGTCATAGACAGCAATAAGGTCTGCCCTGAGCCTCCACTTCTCCAGGCTAAGCAACCCCAGTGGTATCAAAAGGTGGCTGTGCTTTAATGTCTTTTTTCCCTCCTCTCTGATAGAGAGAAAGCAAAAGCATAACTTCTCCTTGCAAAAATTCTCCTCTGGAGAATAAAGATACACTTGCCTGGACCAAACACCAGAGGAAAATGACTCTTTACTGCATCACCTCCTCTTTCAATGTGTATCTGGCAAACTGCACACAATGAATTTATTGAACAAACATAGATGGGAAAAACATTTCATTGTTCTTAGAATTAGATGTCTGTGTTTTGAGCATGAAAACATGATGCTGAACTGGTGAGAGCCTGGCACAGGTTGCCCAGGGAGGTGGTGGAAGCCTCCTGCCTGGAGGTGTTTGCAGCCAGGCTGGATGTGGCTGTGAGCAACCTGCTGTAGTGTGAGGTGTCCCTGGCCATGGCAGGGGGTTGGAACTGGCTGAGCCTTGAGCTCCTTTCCAACCCTGACAGTTCTATGATTCTATGAACTGACACTTCAGTGAGTGATGGAGGTAAAGCTGAGGTTAACTGGATGAAGTAAACCACAGGACACAGTCTTGTAAGTATGGCCTAATATGGTTGTGCATGGTGTAAGCAGTCCTACAGGTGGGCTGGGTTTAGGTCTTTACATTCCTCAGTATCAGTAGCATGAGAGCTTCATCAAAGCCTTTATAGCACAACTGCACTTCATTCACTGGCACCAAGGAAAAAGGCTTTGGTCAGACTTAACTGTTTCTAAAAGGAAAAAATGGGAACAGGTTGCCCAGAGATGACAGGCTCACAGGATGTCAGGGGTTGGAAGGGACCTCTGGAGATCTTCCAGCCCAACCCCCTGCCACAGCAGGAGCAGAGAATCCAGCACAGGTCACACAGGAACACATCCAGACAGGGCTGCAAAGGCTCCAGAGGAGGCTCCACAGCCTCTCTGGGCAGCCCGCTCCAGGCCTCTGGGACCCTCACAGGGAAGAAGTTCCTCCCCCTCTGGATGGATCCCTTCCCTCCAGCTGTCTGCTGCACCACACAGCTTGGTGTCATCAGCAACCCTGCTGAGGCTGCACTCAGTGCCACTGTCCATGGCACCCACAGAGATGTTGAACAAGCCTGGCCCCAGGACTGATCCCTGAGGGACTCTGCTTGTCCCTGGCCTCCCCTGGGACATGGACCATTGACAGCCACTCTTTGGGTGCAGCCATCAAGCCAGTTCTGTACCCATCTGGTGGTCACCCATCACACCCCTGTGTCACCAGCCTGGAGACCAGGCCGTGGTGTGGGACAGTGTTGAAGGCTTTGCTCAGGGCCAGGCAAACGACAGCAGCTGCTGCCCCTCAGCTATTGATGTTGTCACCTGCTCAGAGAAGGCCACCAGGTTGGTCAGGCAGGATTTGCCCTTGGTGAAGCCATGCTGACTGTTCCAAATCACCTCTTCACTATTCTTCTGAGTCAGCAGTGCCTCCAGGAGGATCTGTGGATCTGCTTCATGATCTTTCTGGGCACAGAAATGAGTCTGACTGGCCTGGAGTTCCCTGGTTCTTCCAGGGAATGGAATGGAATGGAATGGAATGGAATGGAATGGAATGGAATGGAAAGGAATGGAATGGAAAGGAATGGAATGGAATGGAATGGAATGGAATAGAATAGATTGAACCAGGTTGGAAAAGAACTTTGAGACCATTGACTCCAACCTCTGACCCAACACCATCTAATCAACAAACCCATGGCACCAAGTGCCTCATCCAGGCTCTGAATTTGTCAGGTAGTATTTTTTATCTGCTCTAAAGTAAGCACCAGCAGAAAATACTTACCACACTTGTCTTCATCTGAGCCATCCCCACAGTGATCCACAAGGTCACAGACCAGCAGGCTGTCAATACATGCCCTGCTGTGCCTGCACCAGAAACGATTGGGACCTTCACAGCTGGCTGCTGGAGGGGGAAGAGCACAGTTTTCAAGGGAGATGTCGTCGACGGCCGAGACGCCCTCGTAGACACCCAGGCTGATTTTAGTGAGCGCCAGCTGGAAAGGCTGTGCGAGGCGGCCCAGCTGCACCACCGCCTCCAGCCACCGCTCTCCCTCGCCGTAGTAGGTCCTCCAGAGGGGGGTAGGCTGCCTCAGCCCATCCACAAGCAGCTCCAGCTCTGCTGCCCCGACTGACTGCCCGTAGTTGTAATACCTGAAAGGGCAAAAAACAGTTTACAGTGCAGACAGAGGGAATGCACAACATCATGGATGAAGGCTAGCATCTCTCCTGTGAGGGCTAGCAGCATCTCTCCTGTGAGGGCTAGCAGCATCTCTCCTGTGAGGGCTAGCAGCCATCTCTCCTGTGAGGGCTAGCAGCATCTCTCCTGTGAGGGCTAGCAGCATCTCTCCTGTGAGGGCTAGCAGCCATCTCTCCTGTGAGGGCTAGCAGCATCTCTCCTGTGAGGGCTAGCAGCATCTCTCCTGTGAGGGCTAGCAGCATCTCTCCTGTGAGGGCTAGCAGCATCTCTCCTGTGAGGGCTAGCAGCATCTCTCCTGTGAGGGCTAGCAGCACCTCTCCTGTGAGGGCTAGCAGCATCTCTCCTGTGAGGGCTAGCAGCATCTCTCCTGTGAGGGCTAGCAGCCATCTCTCCTGTGAGGGCTAGCAGCATCTCTCCTGTGAGGGCTAGCAGCACCTCTCCTGTGAGGGCTAGCAGCACCTCTCCTGTGAGGGCTAGCAGCATCTCTCCTGTGAGGGCTAGCAGCCATCTCTCCTGTTAGGGCTAGCAGCATCTCTCCTGTGAGGGCTAGCAGCACCTCTCCTGTGAGGGCTAGCAGCACCTCTCCTGTGAGGGCTAGCAGCATCTCTCCTGTGAGGGCTAGCAGCACCTCTCCTGGGAGGGCTAGCAGCATCTCTCCTGGGAGGGCTAGCAGCATCTCTCCTGTGAGGGCTAGCAGCCATCTCTCCTGTGAGGGCTAGCAGCATCTCTCCTGTGAGGGCTAGCAGCATCTCTCCTGTGAGGGCTAGCAGCCATCTCTCCTGTGAGGGCTAGCAGCCATCTCTCCTGTGAGGGCTAGCAGCATCTCTCCTGTGAGGGCTAGCAGCATCTCTCCTGTGAGGGCTAGCAGCATCTATATTGGGAGGGCTAGCAGCATCTCTCCTGTGAGGGCTAGCAGCCATCTCTCCTGTGAGGGCTAGCAGCATCTCTCCTGTGAGGGCTAGCAGCCATCTCTCCTGTGAGGGCTAGCAGCATCTCTCCTGTGAGGGCTAGCAGCATCTCTCCTGTGAGGGCTAGCAGCCATCTCTCCTGTGAGGGCTAGCAGCATCTCTCCTGTGAGGGCTAGCAGCATCTCTCCTGTGAGGGCTAGCAGCATCTATATTGGGAGGGCTAGCAGCACCTCTCCTGGGAGGGCTAGCAGCATCCCTCCTGTGAGGGCTAGCAGCCATCTCTCCTGTGAGGGCTAGCAGCATCTCTCCTGTGAGGGCTAGCAGCATCTCTCCTGTGAGGGCTAGCAGCATCTATATTGGGAGGGCTAGCAGCATCTCTCCTGTGAGGGCTAGCAGCATCTATATTGGGAGGGCTAGCAGCCATCTTTCCTGTGAGGGCTAGCAGCATCTCTCCTGTGAGGGCTAGCAGCATCTCTCCTGTGAGGGCTAGCAGCCATCTCTCCTGTGAGGGCTAGCAGCATCTCTCCTGTGAGGGCTAGCAGCATCTCTCCTGTGAGGGCTAGCAGCATCTCTCCTGTGAGGGCTAGCAGCATCTATATTGGGAGGGCTAGCAGCACCTCTCCTGGGAGGGCTAGCAGCATCCCTCCTGTGAGGGCTAGCAGCCATCTCTCCTGTGAGGGCTAGCAGCATCTCTCCTGTGAGGGCTAGCAGCATCTCTCCTGTGAGGGCTAGCAGCATCTATATTGGGAGGGCTAGCAGCATCTATATTGGGAGGGCTAGCAGCCATCTTTCCTGTGAGGGCTAGCAGCATCTCTCCTGTGAGGGCTAGCAGCATCTCTCCTGTGAGGGCTAGCAGCATCTCTCCTGTGAGGGCTAGCAGCATCTCTCCTGTGAGGGCTAGCAGCATCCCTCCTGTGAGGGCTAGCAGCATCTCTCCTGTTAGGGCTAGCAGCACCTCTCCTGTGAGGGCTAGCAGCCATCTCTCCTGTGAGGGCTAGCAGCATCTCTCCTGTGAGGGCTAGCAGCATCTCTCCTGTGAGGGCTAGCAGCCATCTTTCCTGTGAGGGCTAGCAGCATCTCTCCTGTGAGGGCTAGCAGCATCCCTCCTGTGAGGGCTAGCAGCATCCCTCCTGTGAGGGCTAGCAGCATCTCTCCTGTGAGGGCTAGCAGCCATCTCTCCTGGGAGGGCTAGCAGCATCCCTCCTGTGAGGGCTAGCAGCCATCTCTCCTGTGAGGGCTAGCAGCATCTCTCCTGTGAGGGCTAGCAGCATCTCTCCTGTGAGGGCTAGCAGCATCTCTCCTGTGAGGGCTAGCAGCATCTCTCCTGTGAGGGCTAGCAGCCATCTTTCCTGTGAGGGCTAGCAGCATCTCTCCTGTGAGGGCTAGCAGCATCTCTCCTGTGAGGGCTAGCAGCCATCTCTCCTGTGAGGGCTAGCAGCATCTCTCCTGTGAGGGCTAGCAGCACCTCTCCTGGGAGGGCTAGCAGCCATCTCTCCTGTGAGGGCTAGCAGCACCTCTCCTGTGAGGGTTATAATCTTTTCTGTCAGAGCTTGGGGAATTACAGGTAGACCACAGCATCCATTTCAGTTTACCTCTCATTCAAGCCACTTTCTGTAGGGTAAGAGTTCTCTGTATCAATCTAGGGCTCATTAGAAAAGCTGAAGGTTATGAGAGGCAGCAGACTTCATTGAACCTCCTAACTGAAGAGACACATTTGATGAGTCTTCAACAAAGATCTTGAGGTGCTGCAGCAGGTCCAGAGGAGAGCAACCAACCTGGGGAAGGGACTGGAGGGAAAGGCTGAGGAGGAGAGGCTGAGGGAGCTGGGGGTGTGCAGCCTGGAGGAGAGGAGGCTCAGGGGGGACCTTACCACACTCTACAACTACCTGAAGGGAAGCTGCAGTCAGCTGGGGGTCAGGCTCTGCTCCCAGGCACCTGGTGACAAGAGGAGAGGGCATGGCCTGGAGCTGTGCCAGGGGAGGGTTAGGTTGGATGCTGGGAAGCACTTCCTCAGGGACAGGAAATCAGACACTGGGATGGGCTGCACAGGGAGGTGGTGGAGTCGCTATCCCTGGAGGTGTTTAAGCAGAGATTGGATGTGGCACTCAGTGCCATGGAGTGGTTGGTGTGGTGGTGTTGGGTCATAGGCTGGGCTGGATGAGCTCAGAGGTCTGTTCCAGCCTCAGTCATTCTGTGATTCATATCAAGTGATGAACACATTGCTGGCTCAAGGACATCCTTCTGTCCACCAGGATCCCCAGGTCCTTCTCCTCTGCACTGCTCTCCATCAGGTCAGTCTCCAAGCTCTACCATCAGACACAATCCTTTGATATAATTCTGCTCAAAGCCTGACAGGAAAGCCATGGTGTTTTGCAACCCTCTTTTCCAAGTGCTCCAGCTTATTTCTGTGTATTGATCACAAGGAAGTCTATATGATTAAATAATCAGAGGAAAAAAAATGCTGCAAGAGGAAGGTGTCTCAGCTGCAAACTTTAACCCCAATTATCAGTCCCAGAGAAGCAAGGTGAGATGATTAATGAACTTTGAATGCAATTGTTTCATACCAAAAGGACAATGTGCAATTTGGTCCACTTGGCCTGAACTTTGGACTCCTCAGCTGAGCTACTTGTGAAATGCTGCTGCTGGTTTTCAGAATGAACATGAAGTGACCTAGCAAAACAAAGCAGAAAACAAGTTTGCTGGCTGAAGAGAGGAAGTGTTGCTAAGGAGGGGTTAAAGCATCCCTGGCTGCCAGTTATAATCTGACTGAAGGCAGGTGCATGCACTCTATCTCTGTCTCTAAGCCAGGCCTTTCTTACCTTCATCTTTGTTGGAGGTGTGATCCTGAGGGGGAGCCTGCTTCTGAAAAGCAGCTGGAAGAGCCCTGCTGGAGCTTCTCACCCAGTCAAATCCATCTGCACTTGCAGTTTCCATCCAACCACAGCTGTCTCGTTCGAAGTCACACACAGCAGCTGAAATGAAGGCAGAGCTCTTTTATTTGCTCTCCGTGCATGGCATTACTAAACAAGCATGAGGAAGAATTGTTTCCCTGTGAGAGTGGCAGAACACAGGAACAGGTTGCCCAGGGGGGTGGCTGAGGCTCCATCCCTGGAGATATTCCAGGTGAGGCTGGACAGGGCTCTGGGCAACCTGATCTAGTTGGGGTTGTCCCTGCTGAGTGCAGGGAGGTTGGACTGGATGAGCTTTGGAGGTCTCTCCCAACCCAGACCATTCTATGATTCTATTTTGATTCATTTATTTTTCTTCAAGAACTGTGTCATGTTAAGTCATATTTGTGAGAAAGAATGAAAACATTCTTGACAGGGTAACCTCCTGTTATTATTGGTCAGGGCTCCCAAGAAGATCAGATTTTTGTGGCTTATTAAACAAAGCACACAGAGATCCACAGGTCTTAATTCTACTTGGTCAGCAAGACCAAGGGCAGGGTCCTGCAGCTGGGTGGAGGCAATCCCAGGCACAGATCCAGGCTGGGCAGGGACTGGCTGGAAAGCAGCCCTGAGGAGAGAGACTTGGGGGTGCTGGGGGAGGAGAAGCTCACCAGGAGCTCTCAGTGTGCACTTGCAGCCCAGAAAGCCAACCAGAGCCTGGACTGCAGCAAGAGAAGTGTGGCCAGCACGGCCAGGGAGGGGATTCTCCCCCTCTGCTCAGCTCTGCTGAGACCCCACCTGGAGTACTGCCTCCAGTTCTGGAGCCCCTATTGCAAGAGGGATCTGGAGGTGCTGGAAGGTGTCCAGAGAAGGGCCAGGAGGATGAGCAGAGGGCTGGAGCACCTCTCCTGTGAGGACAGACTGAAGGAGTTGGGGCTGTTCAGTCTGGAGAAGAGAAGGCTCCCAGGTGACCTCATTGTGGCCTTGCAGTATCTGAAGGGGGCTCCAAGAAGGCTGGAGAGGGACTGCTCAGGATCTCAGGCAGTGATAGGACTAGGGGGAATGGAAAGAAGCTGGAAGTGGGGAGATTGAGGCTGGAGGGGAGGAGGAAGTTCTTCCCCATGAGAGTGGTGAAGCCCTGGAATGGGTTGTCCAGGGAGGTGGTTGGGGCCCTGTCCCTGGAGGTGCTTAAGCCCAGGCTGGATGAGGCTGTGGCCAGCCTGATCTAGTGTGGGGTGTCCCTGCCCATGGCAGGGGGGTTGGAACTAGATGATCCTTGTGGTCCCTTCCAACCCTGACTGATTCTGTGATTCTACTTCAAAACAGATCATTCCAGAAACATGGAAAACCAAATACTATTGAAGAGAGGAAAGAAAATAGGAGTTCATGATACATGGGATGTTTGTGGGGCAGATAAAACAATAATATGATGCTGGTCAAATGTGACAAAAAGTAAAGTTGAATACACTGAAGATAGAATAGAATAGAACAGAATAGAATAGAATAAAATAAACCAGGTTGGAAGAGACCTTCAAAATCATCAAGTCCAACCTACCATCCAACACCATCTAATCAACTAACCCATGGCACCAAGCACTCTATCAAGTCTCTTCCTAAACACCTCCAATGATGGTGACTCCACCACCTCCCTGGGCAGCACATTCCAAAGGGCAATCACTCTCTCTGTGTAGAATTTCTTCCTCACCTCCAGTCTGAACCTCCCCTGGCACAGCTTGAAACTGTGTCCTCTTGTTCTGGTGATGGATGCCTGGGAGAAGAGACCATCCCCCACCTGGCTACAACCTCCCTTCAGGGAGTTGGAGAGAGCAATGAGGTCTCCCCTGAGCTCCCTCAGCCTCTCCTCCCAGGGCTGTGCTCCAGACCCCTCCCCAGCTTTGTTGCCCTTCTCTGGACTCGTTCCAGCAAGTCAACCTCCTTCCTAAACTGAGGATCCCAGAACTGGACACAGGACTCAAGGTGTGGCTTGTCCAGTGCAGGGTACAGGGGCACAATGACCTCCCTGCTCCTGCTGGCCACACTCTTCCTGATGCAGGCCAGGATGCCAATGGCCTTCGTGGTCGCCTGGGCACACTGCAAGCTCATGTTCAGCCTACCATCAACCACTGCCCCCAGGTCCCTCTCTGCCTGGCTGCTCTCAGTGACTCTGATCCCAGCCTGTAGCACTGCCTGGGGTTGCTGTGGCCAGTGTGCAGAACCTGGCACTCAGATGTGTTCAGTCTCCTGCCCTTGGCCTCTGCCCATCTGTCCAGCCTGGCAAGGTCCCTCTGCAGAGCTCTCCTACCCTCTAACAGATCATCTCCTGCCCCCAGCTTGGTCATCTGCACATTTACTGATGATGGACTCAATACAACATATTTGCAGAGATTCAAGGACCTGGGCATGACAATAATCACAGAAGCCTCAGGGTTGGAAGGATCATGGATGATGATTTTGCAGAACACCACCGTCAAGGCACACTTCAGTATCTCTAAGACCTGGTAGCTCTGAGCTCTCCTTCTAAATGATATCAACAGTTCTGTGACTTCCCTAATGCAGAAACAACTACAATAATATTTTTGTGCAACCTTATCTGCATTTTCCTATTCAGAATGCAGTATCCCTAGCACCAAGATTCATTTTCTCACCATAAATATGCATAAGACAATCAAATTAACAGAGATCTGATCAAACATCACAGAATCACAGAGCTGTCAGGGCTGGAAGGGACCTCAAGGCTCAGCCAGTCCCAACCCCCCTGCCATGGCCAGGGACACCTCACACTACAGCAGGTTGCTCACAGCCACCTCCAGCCTGGCTGCAAACACCTCCAGGCAGGAGGCTTCCACCACCTCCCTGGGCAGCCTGTGCCAGGCTCTCACCACCCTCATGGGGAACAACTTCTTCCTCACATCCAATCTCAATCTCCCCACTTCTACTTTTGCTCCATCCCCCCCAGTCCTATCACTCCCTGACACCCTCAAAAGTCCCTCCCCAGCTTTCTTCTAGCCCCTTTCAGACACTGGAAGGCCACAAGAAGGTCTCCTGGGAGCCTTCTCCTCTCCAGGCAGAAATGACTGAAAATCCACTGCCAGAAGCTAACAAAGAGGGAATACAGGGAGCTGCTTCTTATTTGCTGTTTGCTCAACAGGAGCAGCTCTGCCATATTCCCAGCAGAGCAGCAACAAAGAGTATGACAAACCCTGGACACAGATGGTTACACCAAAAGGCTCAGATAAACAAGATTAAGTCTGAGCCCAGACTCTTTGCATCTTTAACTTGTGACAGAGACAAAACCTGAAAGAAAGGATGCACCAGACCATACATTTCACTTAAGCATGGATGAATACATTGAGATGAAAAGAAAACAACACCCAAGACTTTCAGCTGAATCTCAAGGCACCCATTGAACTTGCAGGAGTGATACAAGAATAGAGCAAGCTGGTAGAATCTGGGTGCAATGCACTTGGCTCTTGATGGTTGATAACACTTCAATTAGCTGATTGTCCCATGGCCTCTTTGACTGGCACTTTGTTTCAGACACATTATCCAGAAAGGAAGCCTGGTGCACAGGTTCCTCTGCTCCCTTTCACCCAGCCTAATCTGCCTGCTCTCCTAGTGTTCTATTTTCTGCCCTTCTCCTATTGCTTATTTTCTTTATATCCCTTTATGCTTCACAAGAGAACTCTGCCAGGCTGTCTTCTCTTCACATGGTTGAGCAAGAGATTGCTGTGTTTTTCTTAAGGCTTTTTTTGGCCATCCATATTCTGCCCTGACATTTAAGCTACATGTGTCTGATGAAGAAAGGCTGAGGGACCTAGGGCTATTTAGGCTGGGGAGGAGAAGACTGAGAGGGGATCTGATCAATGTCTACCAATAGCTGAGGGCTGGGGGTCAGGAAGGAAGGGACAGGGACAGCCTCTGCTCACTGTGCCCTGGGATAGGACAAGGGGCAATGGATGGAAACTACGGAGCAAGGCCTTTGACACCGTCCCCCACAGCAAAGTCCTGGCCAAGCTGTCAGCCCCTGGCTTGGACAGCAGCTCTCTGAGCTGGGTTAGGAACTGGCTGGAGGCTGAGCCCAGAGAGTGGTGGTGAATGGTGCCACAGCCAGCTGGCAGCCAGGCACCAGAGGCGTCCCCCAGGGATCAGTGCTGGGCCCCAGCCTCTTTAACATCTTCATTGATGATCTTCATTTAACATCTTCATTGATGATGAGGGCATTGAGTCAGTCATCAGCAAGTTTGCAGATGACACCACGTTGGGATACAGCACAGGAGGTTACACCTCAACATGAGGAAGAACTTCCCTGTGAGGGTCCCAGAGCCCTGGAGCAGGCTGCCCAGAGAGGTTGTGGAGTCTCTTTCTCTGGAGCCTTTGCAGCCCTGTCTGGATGTGTTCCTGTGTGACCTGTGCTGGATTCTCTGCTCCTGCTCTGGCAGGGGGGTTGGACTGGAAGATCTCCAGAGGTCCCTTCTAACCCCCAACACCCTGTGAGCCTGTGATCTTTTCTACCTTTTTCATTTGGACTTTACTTCAGCTATTTGCTTGATGCTTTTCTTTTTCACTTCTAATAGTTTCCATGCCATCTGTGTGGATGCATTTTTCATTGCTGCCCTTTTTAGCTTCTTTTTCTAATGAGCTCCCTCAATAACAGCAGAGGAGCTCGAGTGACACTGTGAACCCAGCTTTCTGGGAAAGCTGGTTATTTGGGTCTTTAGCAGACTTAGTTTTCTCAGAGATGTCACAAGAACTCCACATTTCTTCCTCATTTTGAGTTCTTATGCAGTGTGCTTTGCCTTTTCCTTTGCTTTGTTTTTAGAGGAGCTTCCCTCAGAAGCTCTCACAGATCAGCTTCTCTGTGAGCTGAGAGGTGCCTAACAAGGATTTAAGAAAAGGACCTGCTGAAAAGAGTATTTTGAAACAAATTTTTCCTGCAAGACTGCAAACTCATCAATCTCTGAAGTAAAAGCCTTGGGGGTGTTGGGTGCTGAGCAGCTCCCCAGGAGCCAGCAGTGCCCTCCTGCAGCCCAGCAGGCAGCTGTGTGCTGGGCTGCAGCCAGAGCACGGTGGGCAGCAGGGCAGGAGAGGGGATTCTGCCCCTGGGCTCTGCTCTGCTCAGACCTCACCTCCAATCCTGCCTCCAGTTCTGGTGTCCCCAGCAAGAGCAGGACACAGAGCTGTGGAGTGAGTCCAGAGGAGGCCACAAAGGTGATCCAAGAGCTGGAGCAGCTCTGCTGTGAGCACAGGCTGAAGGAGCTGGGGGTGTGCAGCCTGGAGAAGAGAAGACTCTGGGTAGCCCTTCTAGCTTCCTAGGGTGACCAAACACTGGAACTGAGTAGCTGTGCAGTCTCCATCCTCAGAGATACTCAGAACTCAGCTGTGCAAGGTCCTGGACACCCTACCCTGTTGCACTCTGCTTTGAGCAGGGGAGTTTAATTGGATAACTTCAGAAATGTCTTCCAACTTCAATTGTTCTATAGGAATGGCAGACAGATTTTTTTTCCCCATCTTCACTCTGACCCACAAGACAAAAGACATTCTACCCAGTGAGCATTAAACAGCCTTTTTTCCCCCCTGGGTTTAGCTGATCAGAGAGTTAGCTAATAAAACAGGATGCAGTCTCCTGACTTCAAGCTCTGCATGTTTTGGCTACAAATCTTTCTAACCCAGTAAAACCCTGGAGCACCATTGCTCTAGCCAGGGAAAGACTGAATGATAAATCTGTAGAGCAACTGCATGACCAGAAATGGAAACTGCAATTATTTCTTTTATCTCCTGAAAGTCACAGAGATTTTTTTTTGTTTCTTTCTCTGAGCAGCCCCTCCCAAATCTCCTAATTAAAAAACTATGAAGTATAAGCATGGAAGAAGCCTGAGAGAGTTGGGGTTGGTCAGTCTGGAGAAGAGAAGGCTCCAAGGAGACCTTCTTGTGGCCTTCCAGGATCTGAAGGGAGCTACAAGAAAGCTGGGGAGGGACTTTTAAAGGTGTGAGGGAGTGATAGGACTGGGGGGGATGGAGCAAAAGTAGAAGTGGGGAGATTGAGATTGGATGTGAGGAAGAAGTTGTTCCCCCTGAGGGTGGTGAGAGCCTGGCACAGGTTGCCCAGGGAGGTGGTGGAAGCCTCCTGCCTGGAGGTGTTTGCAGCCAGGCTGGATGTGGCTGTGAGCAACCTGCTGTGGTGTGAGGTGTCCCTGGCCATGGCAGGGGGGTTGGAACTGGCTGAGCCTTGAGGTCCCTTCCAACCCTGACAATTCTGTGATTCTGTGGGGTTTGGATTGTGTTAGCACCTGGGAGGAAGGAAATGCTTTGTGATGCAAAACTTGTCTCAAAAATTCCTGTCATTTGTGGGAATGTTAGAAACCATCACATGCTGTTCTCTAATACAAGTCCTGTACAAAATAGTGCTCATGGCAACTCCCTTTGCAAATGCAGAGGAGGGCAAGGAAGAAGCTGTGAAGGACCTGGGGACGATTGGCTGAAGGAGCTGGGGCTGCCTGAAACAGAGCAGGTTCAAGGGACACCTCATGGCTCTCTACAGCTACCTGAAAGGAGGTTGTGGAGAGGTTGGTGTTGGTCTCTTCTCCCAGGTAAATAGTGCCAGAACAAGAGGGAATGGCTTCAAGCTGCAGCAGAGCAGGTTAAGACTGGACAGTAGGAAACATTTGCTCCCAGCAAGAGTGGTCAGACATTGGCATAGGCTGCCCAGGGAGGTGGTGGGGTCACCAACCCTGGAGGTCTTCAAGAAAGGCTTGGATGTGGCACTGGGAGCCATGGTTTAGTTGTCAGGAGGTGTTAGGCATTAGGTGTTAGGTTGGACTTGATGATCTCTGAGGTCTTTTCCAACCTGGTTGATTCTATGATTCTGTGTAGTGTTTACAGGTGGTTTGGATGTGGTTTGTGAAATGTGTTGCTTTACAGGCTCACAGGATGTTAGGAGTGGGAAGGGACCTCTGGAGATCTTCCAGTCCAACCCCCTGCCAGAGCAGGAGCAAAGAATCCAGCACAGGTCACAGAGGAACACATCCAGACAGGGCTGCAAAGGCTCCAGAGAAGGAGATTCCACAGCCTCTCTGGGCAGCCTGCTCCAGGGCTCTGGGACCCTCACAGTGCAGAAGTTCCTCCTCATGTTGAGGTGGAACTTCTTGTGCTGTTCTTTCCATCCACCGCCCTTTGTCCTATCCTATCCTGGCTGTCCCTGTCCCTTCCTTCCTGACACTCATCCCTCAGGTATTTATAGGCTTTTATTAGATCCCCTCTCAGTCTTCTCCTCTCCAGACTAAACAGCCCCAGGGCTCTCAGCCTCTCCTTATGAGGCACTGCTCCAGTCTTACAGATTAAAGTTTTATTCAGTGTAAAACTGCATTTCATATTCAGCACCTGAAGAGTTATGAAATAAAATACAGTATTTTATACAACACTTTCTACTAAAGAGTAAATAATCAAAAGCAATCAAATATAATAGCAAGATAATGAATAAACTATCAACAGTAATAGAAAGCAAATAATCAGAGACCAGACATCTGGCTTCAGTGCTGAGAGGGAAGTATTATAGTATCACAGTATCACCAAGGTTGGAAGAGACCTCAAAGATCATCAAGTCCAACCTGGCACCACAGACCTCATGACTAGACCATGGCACCAAGTGCCACATCCAATCCCCTCTTGAACACCTCCAGGGATGGGGACTCCACCACCTCCCTGGGCAGCACATTCCAATGGCTAACAACTCTCTCTGGGAAGAACTTTCTCCTCACCTCGAGTCTAAACTTCCCCTGGCACAGCTTGAGACTGTGTCCTCTTGTTCTGGTGCTGGTCACTAGAGAGAAGAGACCAGCCCCTTCCTGGCTACAACCTCCTTTCAGGTAGTTGTAGAGGGCAATGAGGTCTCCCCTGAGCCTCCTCTTCTCCAGGCTAAGCAACCCCAGCTCCCTCAGCCTCTCCTCACAGGGCTGTGCTCAAGGCCTCTCCCCAGCCTTGTTGCCCTTCTCTGGACACCTTCAAGTCTCTCAATGTCCTTCTTAAACTGAGGGGCCCAGAACTGGACACAGGACTCAAGGTGTGGCCTAACCAATGCAGAGTACAGGGCACAATGAATCCCCTGCTCCTGCTGGCCACACTCTTCCTGATGCAGGCCAGGATGCCATTAGCCTTCTTGTCCCCCTGGGCACACTGCTGGCTCATGTTCAGCTACTGTCAACCATTACCCCCAGGTCCCTCTCTGTCTGGCAGCTCTCAGCCACTCTGCCCCCAGCCTGTAGCTCTGCATGGGGTTGCTGTGGCCCAAGAGCAGCCCCTGGCACTTGGACTTGTTGAATGCCATCCTGTTGGCCTCTGCCCATAGTTGCTACAGAAAAGAGGGGGGAAGGAAATCAGGATATAATAAAAATTAATAATCTCTCAAGAGCTTTGGCTTTTAATGAAGTGACAACATTAATGAAGCCATGAAAGCCTGGCAGATAGGAAAAGCAAACAGTCACATGAGCCTGGCAGCCTTCAAACTGTCCCTTACGGCACTTGGCTGCATCCCATCTGCTGGAACAGTCAGGAGAGAAATCAGAGACTTTCTCAGGTGGAACACATTGTCCATCCCCACGTGAGAGGAGTCCAGGTAGGCAGGGCAAAGATGAGGAATCAGCAGCTGTGAATTCTGTTTCTTCTTGAAAACAAAAACAGAAAGGCAAAGATAAGTAAAACCACTGCCATGGGAAATCCTGGTGTCACAGTATCACAGAATCACCAAGGTTGGAAGAGACCTCAAAGATCATCAAGTCCAACCTGGCACCACAGACCTCACGACTAGACCATGGCACCAAGTGCCACATCCAATCCCCTCTTGAACACCTCCAGGGATGGGGACTCCACCACCTCCCTGGGCAGCACATTCCAATGGCTAACAACTCTCTCTGTGAAGAACTTTCTCCTCACCTCCAGCCTAAACTTCCAATGGCCAATCTCTCTTGCTGGGAAGAACTTATTCCTCACCTCCAGCCTAAACCTCCCCTGGCACAGCTTGAGACTGTGTCCTCTTGTTCTGGTGCTGGTTGCCTGGGAGAACAGACCAAACCCTTAGGCTTTAAACAATGTGACTGATAGGGAAATAGGGGATCTGTAGGGTCAATAATTAAAGCAAGTTCATGTTGCTTCCAATGCCTACCCACCAGCAATCAGACTTTAGACAGGCATCAAAAAAGTCTTAATAACACAACACTGAAGTTTCCTATTGCTCCTTTCAATTTTCCAGAGAAGAAAGTCAGGTATCTCATGAGTGTGAGTGAGAAGCATTTCAGCTGACTGTGAGAGTACCAATGGCATTTCAGAGGTGAGGTCATTAATAGCCAAGAAGCCCAGAAGCAGCAGTCTGAGAGAAGGTTACACTATGTCATATTTCCATCTGCTGGCACTTCAGAGTGTGATTACACTGACAGGTTTGATGGGCACTTACTGAATGTTAGGTCATTGACAGTTAGGATTATAGAACCACTAAAGGTGGAAAAGATCTTTAATATCAGATTCCAACCATAGCCCAGCTGCCATGACCACTAAACTCTACCCTGCAGCACCACCTCTACAGCCTCTTCAACACCTCCTGGCCTGGGGACTCCACCACCTCGCTAGGCAGCCTGGCCCAACCCCTCACCACTCTTCCAGCAAAGAAATCTTTCCTCCTCTCCAACCTAACCCTCCCTTGGCTTCAACACATTTCCTCCCATCCTAGCTCTGCTTACTTGGCAGAAGAGACCAACCCCAGCCTCACCCCAGCCTCCTCTCAGGGAGCTGTGGAGAGCAATGAGCTCTCCCTCAGCCTTCTCTTCTCCACACTACACAACCCCAGCTCCCTCAGCTGCTGTTGGTATGATGATGCCCTCCAAACCCCTTAGCAGCCTCCCTGCCCTTCTCTGGACACTCTCCAGGGTCTCAGTGTCTCTAGGACAGGAGAACCCTCTTGCCCTAAGGATAACGGAGCGGAATTAGCTCTTTAGCAGAAGGTAGAAGATGTTTTGCTTCTGCCTCTGCATCCAAATGTAATGCTTCTTATTAAGTGCCAACTGATATTCCCCTCACAGCTCACTTTGCAAAAGCAGTGCAAGCTAATTGCAGTGTGAGATAGGATGAGTCTTCAGTATTCATGATTGATGACACCATATGGACTTTTTCCTCAGGTTTCACAGTACCACAGTACAGTCGAGCTTGGAAAGGACCTCCAGAGGTCATCCAGTCCAATTCCCCTGCCAAAGCAGGATCACCCAGGGTAGTCTGCACAGGAATGCATCCAGGTGGGTTTGAAATGTGCCCAGAGAAGGAGACTCCACAACCTCTCTGGGCAGCCTGCTCCAGGCCTTCAGCACTCTCACACCAAAGAATTTTCTCCTCATGTTGCGGTGAAACCTTCTGTGTTCAAGCTTGTACCTGTTGTTCCTTGTCATATTATTGCATCCCACCCAAAGGAGCTTGGCCCCTTCCACTTGACCTCCACCCCTCAGATATTGATAGACATTGATCAGATCCCTCTCAGCCTTCTCCTCTCCCAGGGCTCTCAGTCTCTCTCCACAGGAGAGATGCTCAATTCCCCTAATCATCATCACAGCTCTCTGTTGGATTCTCACCAGCAGGTCTCTGTCTCTCCTGAACTGGGGAGCCCAAAACTGTATCTTGGAGCTGTCAATCAAATCACAATTATACACAACAGACAAAGGGGGAAATACACTGAAAACCACAGAACTTGCCTTCACTTTCTTGCCTGAGACCCAGGAGTGATTTATTCACAGCTCCACATCCCTCTGTTATGCTGATGTCATCAACAGCAACAGCAGCATTTGCCTTCAGGAGAGCAGCTCTTAAAACAATCTGTAAGTAGGCAAAAACAACAAAGGTCATTCAAGATTGCATGATAAAAAGACATCTGAACATTCCTTTGTAGTTCATGGCAGCTGCACAGGAAGTGAGTACCATAGACAAACAACTTGGTATAGCAGGCAGCAAAAACAAGGATTAAGATTTGCTCCAAGTCAGCTGTTCAAACCAGAGCTACCTACATCTCTGTGGGTGCCATGGACAGTGGCACTGAGTGCAGCCTCAGCAGGGTTGCTGATGACACCAAGCTGTGTGGTGCAGCTGACAGCTGGAGGGAAGGAATCCATCCAGAGGGACCTGGACAGGCTGCAGAGCTGGGCCCAGGACAGCCTCAGGAGGTTCAACAAGACCAAGGGCAGGGTCCTGCAGCTGAGACAGGGCAATCCCAGGCACCAATAAAGGCTGGGCAGGGACTGGCTGGAGAGCAGCCCTGAAGAAAAGACCTTGGGGGTGATGGGGGAGGAGAAGCTCAACAGGAGCCAGCAGTGAGACCTTGCAGCCCAGAGAGCCAAGCAGAGGCTGGGCTGCAGCAAGAGAAGTGTGGCCAGCAGGGCCAGGGAGGGGATTCTGCCCCTCTGCTCCACTCTGCTGAGACCACAGCTGGAGCTCTGGGGCCAGGTCTGGAGCCTCTGTGCCAGGAAGGATCTGGAGGTGCTGGAAGGTGTCCAGAGAAGGGCCACGAGGAGGAGCAGAGGGCTGGAACTGCTCTGCTCTGGAGACAGACTGAGAGAGCTGGGGTTGTGCAGGCTGGAGAGGAGAAGGCTCCCAGGAGGCCTAATTATGGCCTTCCAGGATCTGCAGGGGGCTCCAAGAAAGCTGTGGAGGGACTTCTGAGGATGTCAGGAAGTGATAGGACTGGGGGGGATGGAGCAAAACTAGAAGTGGGGAGATTGAGATTGGATGTTAGGAAGAAGTTGTTCCCCAGGAGGGTGGTGAGAGCCTGGCACAGGTTGCCCAGGGAGGTGGTGGAAGCCTCCTGCCTGGAGGTGTTTGCAGCCAGGCTGGCTGTGGCTGTGAGCAACCTGCTGTAGTGTGAGGTGTCCCTGGCCATGGCAGGGGGGTTGGAGCTGGCTGAGCCTTGAGGTCCCTTCCAGCCCTGACAGTTCTATGATGCTGTGATTCACTCATGGGAAGTTTTGCAACCCAGAGTGATCTCTCTCCAGTCTAAACTGGCAAAACTCCATCACTGCTTGAATCCATCCTCTTCCTGCAAAGCTTCACTCCTTTTTAAACAAGCTATTCAAAGTTACCAAATATGATGGTTTACAACTCCATTTATTTCTGTTCACCTCTGCTATGCCTGCAGCAGGCAGCAACATGTGGCACAGCAAATGCAGTTGCATTTATAAAGACAGAGGAAATACTCAGGACATCACAAAGGGAAGTCAAGTTCAGTCACAACTCACCAGCAATGAGATCTGAGTGTCTTTTCTTTCAGACCATTTTACATAGGAGATATAAAATGAAGAGACCAAAAGTGGGATTTTGATTTGCAGAATCCTAACATTTGAGTTGCTGCTTTCCCTGAACAGTTGCATCCTAAGCTTTAGTAAAGTGTGGTTGGTTCAGTGCTGCACTTCCCCTGCCTTTAGCCAGCACGATGAGGCCCTCACACTGACCAACAGTTTTGATGACAAGCTGATCTTTTTGAAAAGCTTCTACACTATTCCTAGTTGACCTTCACTGCCAAAAAAGCACAACCCAAAGGTGCTTCTAATGCAGGCAAGGTTGCTGTTCTTTAATAGCTACATCTTCTAAACAGGCTCAATGGAATTCTTTTGGAGGTGAGCATTAAAGGACAGAAATTGTCTTTTTCACAGCGTCACAGAGTTGTCAGGGTTGGAAGGGAGCTAAAGGCTCAGCCAGTCCCAACCCCCCTGCCATGGGCAGGGACACCTCACACTACAGCAGGTTGCTCACAGCCACATCCAGCCTGGCTGCAAACACCTCCAGGCAGGAGGCTTCCACCACCTCCCTGGGCAACCTGTGCCAGGCTCTCACCACCCTCATGGGGAAGTGTTGCAATCATAGCAATAAGTAGTGTCTGCAATCTGGTAATATAAGCTCAGAGCTTGATATAGTGGTAGGCCATGCTTAGCCTAAGTGTAGAAGGAACTAGCACTTAGCAAAATAGTGCTCTGCTAGCAGAAACTAAAACATGGCTGCAGTACTGCAGGTGGGGTCTCCCCAGAGTGCTCTGCCCTGTATGAAGAAATGGAACTAATTTGCTTCCCTGCCTTTTATTGCTGCTGCCTCTAGTTCCCTTGTATTTTCCTCACTCATGTGCTACTTCCTTAGAGCCTCTGTTCCACATAACATGTGACTGTTCAATGCATCACACAGAGGTTTTATTAACCCTGGAAAGCCACAAGAAGTTCTCCTTGGAGCCTTCTCCTCTCCAGACTGCACAACCCCAACTCTCTCAGTCTGTCCTCATAGCAGAGCAGCTCCAGCCCTCTGCTCATCCTCCTGGCCCTTCTCTGGACACCTTCCAGCACCGGCAGATCCTGCCTGTAATGGAGGCTCCAGACTGATTATGCTTGATTGTAACAAAACAAAACAAAGCAAAACACAACACAAAACAAAACACAAACCAAAATACTTGATTACAAAAATAAATTCATTCCTGAGAACAAATTAGAGTCCTTCTTTGCAAGCAATGTAAATGCAGTCTCTAATTACCTGGAAGGGCAAGTCCTCAGCTGTGCTTTTGACAGGTACATTCACTTTTGTCCACTGCATCTCAGGCAGTCCTGAAATGTCACACAGTTTTTCCAAGCTTCCATCCAGGGCATTTCTCTTGAAGACTGCAAGCTGGGAATCCTGAGACAGCCAGCACCAAAATCTGACCTGTTGAGTTTTTAAGGAAACATCTTTAAAAACTGAATCATCAACCTGCCACCAATTCAGTGCCAGCTCCAAGAGGTGCTTAGGAGGGGTGGCTCATACAGCACCAGGCTGTACAGCCAGAAAGAATAGAATAGAACGGAACGGAACGGAACAGAATAGAATAGAATAGAATAGAATAGAATAGAATAGAATAGAATAGAATAGAATAGAATAGAATAGAATTAACCAGGTTGGAAAAGACTTTTGAGACCATCAAGTCCAACCTATGACCCAACACCATAGAAAGCTGTGCTCAGGGTGGTCAAACACCTATACAACAACAAATAGAATAGAATAGAATAGAATAGAATAGAATAGAATAGAATAGAATAGAATAGAATAGAATAGAATAGAATAGAATAGAATAGAATAGAATTAACCAGGTTGGAAAATATCTTTGAGATCCTCAAGTCCAACCTATCACCCAACACCATCTAATCAACTAAACCATGGCACCAAGTGCCTCATCCAGGCTCTTCTTAAACACTTCCAGGGATGGGGACTCCACCACCTCCCTGGGCAGCACATTCCAATGGCCAGTCTCTCTGTTTGTTAAGATCTTCCTTCTAGGATCAAGTCTAAACTTCCCCCTGCACAGCTTGAGACTCTCTCTGGTTGCCTGGGAGAAGAGACCAACCCCCACCTGGCTACAACCTCCCTTCAGGAAGTTGTAGACAGCAATAAGGTCTTCTGAGACCTGGGCATTAAGTTAAGGGGTGGCCAAGAAGGTCAATGGTCTCCTGAGGTGCCTTAAGAAGAGTGTGTCCAGCAGGTCTAGGGAGGTTCTTCTTCCCCTCTACGCTGCCCTGCTGAGACCACATCTGAAGTAATATATCCAGTTCTGGGCTCCCCAATACAGAAAGAACAGGGATATATTTGCATTCAAATGACTGATTAATAACTGGAAAGCATCATGCATGTGGATTCATTACCTTTCACTTTTGGCTCTCAACTTAATCCACCATTGACAAATACACCGAATCCAGAACAACATCTAAGTAGGAAGGGAGAGTTTCCTTTTGCTTGTGTGATATAGCAGAAGGCAGATGAGTGGCTGGGAAGCATTCTTAGGGAATGGTTTTGGATGGAAAAGGCCTTAAAGGTCACCAAGCCCAACCCCATCTAACTCTACCATGTCCTTCAGCACCCAGGGAGGTGGTGGAGTCACCATCCCTGGAGTTGTTCAGGAAAGGCTTGGATGTGGCACTTGGAGCCATGGTTTAGATGTCAGGAGGTGTTAGGCATTAGGTAGTAGATTGGACTTGATGATCTCTGCTATGATTCTATGATCTCTGTCTCTTGGAAGCACCTCCAGGGATGGGCATTCAGCCATCTCCCTGGGCAGGCTGTGCCAGTGCTTGAGAACCCTTTCAGGGAAGAAGTTGCTTCTAATATCCAACCTAAACCTCCCCTGAGGCAACTCAAGGCCTTTTCCTCTCATCCTATCCCTTGTGTTACAGCACACTACCACTTTCTGGCTTCATAGCTGGTAGGTTTGGTTTCTCATATTGTTTCTTTTTCCCCCACTCATTAAAGGCATACCTTATATGAAACAATCTCAAGACTTGTTAAGAAATTGACATAGATATAGGTAACTTCTTTCTCTCCACTGGAGACCTTACAGAATAAAATGCAGCAGCTATAAAAGTCATCTTCAAAAATCAATCACAGAATCACAGAATGTTAGAGGTTGGAAGGGACCTCCAGAGCCCAACCTCCCTGCCAAAGCAGCATCACCCAGGGCAGGTCACACAGGAAGACATCCAGCTGGGTTTAGAAGCTCTCCAGAGCAGGAGACTCCACAACCTCCCTGGGCAGCCTGCTCCAGGGCTCCAGCACCCTCACACCAAGGAAGTTTCTCCTCATCTTGAGGTGAAATCTTCTATATTCAAGTTCATATCCATTGTTCCTTGGCTTATTACTAGCCCACTCCACTTGACCCCCACCCCTCAGATACTGATAAACATTGCTTAGATCACATCTCAGCCTTCTCTTCTCCAGACCAAACAGCCTCAGGACTCTCAGTCTCTCTTCACAGGGGAGATGCTCAAGTCCCACAGCTCACTGTTGGACACTTCCCAGCAGGTCTCTGTCTCGTGAAAACTGGGGAGCCCAAAACAGGACACAGTGTTGCAGGTGTGGTCTCAGCAGGGCAGATCAGAGGAGGAGAAGAATCTCCCTAACCCTGCTGGCTACCCTTTTCTTGCTGCACCCCAGGATAGTACTGGCTCTCTTGGCTACAAGGGCACAAAATGAGCTCTTTGAAGAATAGAATAGAATAGAATAGAATAGAATAGAATAGAATAGAATAGAATAGAATAGAATAGAATAGACCAGGTTGGAAGAGACCTTCAAGATCATCAAGTCCAACCTATCATCCAACACCACCTAATCAACTAAACCATGGCACCAAGCACCCTACCAGGTCTCCTGAACACCTCCAGGGATGGTGACTCCACCACCTCCCTGGGCAGCCCATTCCAAAGGGCAATCACTCTCTCTGTGTAGAACTTCCTCCTAACCTCCGGCCTAAACCTCCCCTGGCGCAGCTTGAGACTGTGTCCTCTTGTTCTGGTGCTGGTTGATCTCCACCCTAAAGAATGTGGATATAAGGTTATAATTTTATCAAACAGCTTTTCAAACAACCTTTTTCTTCTCATTCTCTCAGAAACAAAATTGCCCTCTCTGTCTGTGCCTACGTGTCCTACTTTACAATGACTCTTTTAGTCCATCAGAGTCATAAGCAGAGCTAGGACTGGAAATTTGCTTCTACAGCTCCAAAGCCTTGACTCAGCTACACGAAGCTGCAGAAAGAAATTACCTCTAAGCCCCAATTAGCCAGTAAGGCACAACATAAAACTGTTAGCTCTCAGTTCCAATTTGCCTTTTCTTTCTTGCTTTCTTTTCTAAACCCCTGGAGCTAAAGAACTTGCAAAGCTGTTAACAAACATAGCTCTCTTTATGTAGATCCTTTTATCCTCTCAGTGGGACAGCCAGCAGAGGACATCTCCTCGCATTTACACAACACACTGGTGCACATCCTAATGAGCAACCCCTGCTTGTAGGCTCTCCCCCACAAATAAGAGTCTGCAGGGAAGCAGCGGCAGAAAGTCAGGCTTCTAGTCTTCAGAACCACTCTTTTTTCGGCCGTGTAGAGCGGGGTAAGAACTCACCCTGGGTTTTGCTGAATCTGGGAACTTGAAGTGCACTCAATATAAGCAGACTCAGCATTGAAACTGCTTTCTTTTCTGACTTTGAACTGGAAAAATGTGCACCCATCCCTCTGCTTTTGTGTTTGTGTGAGAGGCAGAGCAACCACTGGAACAGATCTAACCAGCGCGCTTCATTGATTCACACACCAGTTGTGCCCAGATCGCTTTAAGGGCCTCTAAGATGTGTTAATTTGAATCTGAAAGGTGCTTATCTTCTCAGTAAGAGACACCCAGGTCTACAAAAGAGAGATGAAACGGCCTGAGTGAATGCATAAGGCTGCTGGCATCCCAGGAGTGACACAACACACAGGGCTCTGATGGGATGCTTCAAGGCTTCTGTGTTCCTTGCAGCAGCATTCTGCTTGATTGCAGTCTGTAACTATTTCATTTCTGATTCTTTACAGGGCTAAGAAGCCACATAAAATGCAATCACAGAACTGTTCTGTTTGCAAAAGCCCTTTAAGCTCACCCAGTCCAACCATTCTCTAATTCTACCAAGCCTGAGGCTAAGCCATGGCCCTCAGCACCACACCTCTGCCTCTTGGAAACACCTCTAGGGGTAGGGATTCAACCACTTCCCTGGGCAGCCTGTGCCAGTCTCAAGCTGTTCCAGGTTGAGAACCCTTTCAGAGAAGATGCTTCTTCTATGACCTTAAGATCTCCAGAAATTAACTTTTGCATTGGTCTACAGAGCCACAAGATACTGGAGGAGAAGGAGACTCCACAACCTCTCTGGCAGCCTGGCTCAGAGCCTTCCTCACGGGAAAGAAGTTTTTCCTTAGGTTCAAGTGAAAGCTCTTGTGCTCCAGCTTGTACCCTTTGCACTGGGTGCCACAAAAAGCAAGAGAAGAGAAGACTGAGTGGGGATTTAATAAATGTTTATAAATATCTGAGAGCTGAGTGTCAAGTGGGAGGGGACAGGCTCTGCTAAGTGGCACCCTGGGATAGGATAAGGGGCAATGGATATAAAGTACAGCACAGGAGGTTCCACCTCAACATGAGGAAGAACTTCTTCACTGTGAGGGTCCCAGAGCCCTGGAGCTGCCCAGAGAGGCTGTGGAGTCTCCTTCTCTGGAGCCTTTGCAGCCCTGTCTGGATGTGTTCCTGTGTGACCTGTGCTGGATTCTCTGCTCCTGCTCTGGCAGGGGGTTGGACTGGAAGATCTCCAGAGGTCCCTTCCAACTCCTAACATCCTGTGAGCCTGTGATACCACCCCCATCCCCTTGGCCCCCACCCATTAGCTATGTGGTTGGTATGCTCCTGACTTTGTTGCACAGCCAGATTTGTCAGAGTATAGCAAAACCTGAAACAAGGCCTTAGGTCTGAGTCACCTGGAGGGTGTTTTAGAAGGAGTAACAACCAGAGAGTCATATTTGGCAACCAACAGTTAAAAGTCCTGCTGCATCATGAGGTCTGTGGAGACAGGTTGGACTTGATGATCCTTGGGGGTCTCTTCCAACCTTAGTTATACTGTGATACTGTGATCTCCCTCCTCCCAAAGAACCAGCCTGGAGCTCCTTCTGCTAGTACTGAAGTGGAGCCCATTTCCCATATCTGTACATCAGGTGATTGATAGCTGACAGAGGTGGGGGCAGTTAAAATCAAAGTGTTACCTGGCAGCAGCAAAGCCCAGGGGCCAGCCTGACAAGGAGAGGGCTCCCCAGATGAGACATGGCTATCTTTGTGTTCATCTGAGGGGATCCACTGAACTGAATGAATGCTCCTGTAAACAAAAAACCAAAGAGACATGAGAAGTGCCATGCTGCAGTGGCAAACAGCTACTTCAGAGAGGCCACAAGGTGCTCTGTGAGGCTCATCAAGCTCATCCCTGTGTGCAAACCAATGGAGCAGCTGTGCCATCAGTTCAGCCTTTGTGGATAATTTGGAACAGAATGCCTGGAAAGTTGCCTGGCAGGAAAGGATCTGGGAGTGCTGGTTGATGGCCATATGCCCATGAACCAGCGGTGTGCTGACCAGCATCCAGGCATAGATTAGCACCAGTGTGGCCAGGAGGAGTAGGGAAGCGATTGTGCCTCAGCAATGAGGCCACACCTTGAATCCTGAGTCACTTTTGAGGCCCTCACTCCAAGACAGACACTGAGGTGCTGGAGCAGGTCCAGAGAAGGGCAACAAAGCTGGGGAAGGGTCTGGAGAACAGGGCTGGGAAGGAGCAGCTGAGGGAACTGGGAGTGTTTAGTCTGGAGAAGAGGAGGCTCAGGGGAGACCTCATTGCTCTCTACAGCTCCCTGAAAGGAGGTTGGAGCCAGGTAGGGTTTGGTCTCTGCTCCCTAGTCTCAGAAGGAGAGGAAATGGCCTGAAATTGTGCCAGGGGAGGGTTAGGTTGGAGATTGGGAAAAATTTCTTTGGAACAGGCTGCCCAGGGAGGTGGTGGAGTCTCATCCCTGGAGGTGTTCCAGAAATGCATGGCCATGGCACCTGGGACATGGTTGTCTGATGGTTGGACTCAATGATCTCAGAGGTCTTTTCCAACTGAAACAATTCTGTCTCTATATAGGATTCTATAGCAAGCAGAGTCATGGAACCAGTGTCTATGTAGGAAAGACAAGATGGAATTGCCAAATGCTCCTGCCTCTTTGCTCTGCAGTAAAATTAACACAACTGAGTCCAAAGATGAGGAAAGAAGATGAAGGAGAAAACAGATTTTGGGTGGCCTTAGCACAGGCTACCCTGCCCTGGTGCCTGCAGGCACAGACACCTGAGGAAGCCGTACAGACCCCTGCAAAGGGAGATCAGAAGCTGCATCTGTGAGGGCTTTGCTGTCCAGTCCCACTGGATGTTTCTTTCTGCTCCCTTCAGACAAAAAGTTTAACATCTCCATCCTCCAACTACTACATCTGCTTCCCATCCCCTTCACACCGCTCCTGCCTGCTCTCTGCACAGGCTGGGGGGAACCAAGAGACTGCAGGAGCTGCAGCACAGAGCACCCTGGAGATCAAAGCGCACAGACCCGAGCTGGGATCTCCAAAGGACACATTTTAATTGGCTTAGATAATGTCTCCAATGGAATTTAGAACAAAAATCCATCTCCTTTAGGGTACAGTATTCACCCTGGGTGCAGCCCAGCCAGTGCTGAGCAGCCTAACAATGCTGCCGACCATGGGAGCCAGTGGAGCAAGCTGCATTTTTTCCTGGGGTCCACAGACCTGACATTGTTGTCTGTGCTAGTGGGGATGAAAGCTTAATTAAAGATCTAATCTGAACTCTGGCAAACTAACTGCCTTTGGGTTTGAACTAGAGCAGATGTGCTTCAGACAAAGGTAGGGAAGGACAAATATCTTCAAGGGGCCCTAGAGCAGCATGTTTTGAATGCCGCCCGCGCTGCCCTCGCTGAATACTGAGACCTTTTTCATGCACGGCTGTGCAAAGCAAGACTAAAGGCTCAGTCTTGTCTGTGCATTGCTAGTGCACATACTGCCTCACATCTTGGAAAATCAGCTATTGTGCTGCCACCCTCATATTCCTGAGCCATTTATTTCCCATGGCTACATAATGAAGCAGAGGGTTAGGTCCAGCCCCACGTGAATAATCGCGTGGCTTTAGCAAGGCTGGCACAAAGAGGTGATCCCTACAGCTCCTGGTGCAGACAGGCCTGCTGCACCATCCTCATTGGGATGCAAGGGTACTTCAAAAGATCCTCTTTCAATCTGCAGCTGAGGCTCTACAGTATCCCTGTTAAGATCTTCCTTAATCAAAATTTGCTGCTGCCCTCCCCAGGAGAGGAGATGAACACCCAGCAGGACCACAAGCAACTGCTGCAACCTGAAGGACCTGGATTTAATGTGGGGAAAACTTGCTCCAGATCTGGAAGCTGTGATGTGGCTGCAGCAGGAGCAGATGTTTACATCTAGAACAGGGATAGAGTCATAGAATTATCAGGTTTGGAAGGGACCTCAAGGCTCAGCCAGATCCAACCCCCCTGCCATGGCCAGGGACACCTCACACTGCAGCAGGTTGCTCACAGCCACATCCAGCCTGGCTGCAAACACCTCCAGGCAGGAGGCTTCCACCACCTCCCTGGGCAACCTGTGCCAGTGTCTCACCCCCTTCATGGGGAAGAACTCTTCCTAACATCCAATCTGAATCTACCCAGTTCTGAGGATAGATGGGTGCTGGTCAATATCCAGAGGCTGACTGTTGAAAGGATGAAACCAGACTCTTCTCAGTGATGTCCAGTTACAGGACAAGGGGCAGTAGACACAAAGTGGAACACAGGAGGTTCCACATAAACATAAGGAAAAACTTCCTCATTTTGAAGGTGTCAGAGCACTGGAGCAGGCTGCCCAGAGATGTGCAGTCTCCATCTCTGGAGGCATTCCAAACCAGCTTGGATGTGCTTCTTTGGGTGATCCTGCTCTAGCAGAGGATTGGACTAGATGATCATCAGAGATCACTTCCATCTCCTCCATTCTGTGTGTTTCTCACCTCAGAAAGAAATTTGCACTTACTTGTAAGGGGAATGCATCACTGACAGGTTTGAGAGATGCTGCATAGAATCATAGAATGGTCCAGGCCAGAAGGGGCCTCCAAAGCTCATCCAGTCTAACCTCCCTGCAGGCAGCAGGGACGTCCTCAACTAGATCAGGTTGCCCAGAGCCCTCTCCAGCCTCACCTTGAATATCTCCAGGGATGCAGCCTCAACCACCTCCCTGGACAGCCTGTTCCAGTGTTCCACCACCCTCCTGGTGCAGAACTTGCTCCTCACATCCAATCTCAATCTGCTCTGCTCTAGTTTGAAGCCATTGCCCCTGGTCCTGTCCCTGCAGGCCTTTGTAAACAGTCTCTCTTCAGCCTTCCTGTAGCCCCCTTCAGGTCCTGGCAGGCTGCTCTTAGATCTCCCTGGAGCCTTCTCTTCTCCAGGCTGAACACCCCCAGCTCCCTCAGCCTGTCCTCATACCAGAGCTGCTCTAACCTCCTGATCATTCTTGTGGCTCTCCTCTGGACCTTCTCCATCAGGTCCAGGTACTTCCTGTGTTGAGGGCTCCAGACCTGCACACAGTGCTCCAGGTGAGGTCTCAGCAGAGCCAAGTGTCAGAATCACCTCTCTGGCTCTGCTGGCAGTGCTGCTTTGGATGCAGCCCAAGATGTGGTTTGCCATCTGTGCTGCAAGCTCACACTGCCTGCTCCTGTTCAGACAGTGTGACAGCCTCGAGACCTGCTCTAGCCTCAGCCTGCAGCAGGATAGAAAATAGTGAACTCAACTTGTAATAATTCAGGTATCAAAGCAGCTTAAATGCAGCAGCACATAGGTCCATGTGGGCTCATTTAACATGCTGCTTAGGCTGCAGAGCAGATGTTGCTACCAGCAGCCTTTGTTACAGCCACATTACACCTTAGATCTTACCAGGCGCTCGAACAACCCCCATGGGGAAGGCACACATGTGCCAGAGCCCTTCTCTGCAGCTCTGGTTTTTCAGAAGCTGGGATATACTAAATGCCCACAGACAATGCAGTGATCCTCATCCAGTGCCACCCTACAGAGACACTACAAAGACAGTTAGAGTCAAAGAATTGCCAGGCTTGGAAGGGACTTGAAGGACCAGCCAGTTCCAATCCCCCTGCCATGGCCAGGGACACCTCACACTGCAGCAGGTTGCTCACAGCCACCTCCAGCCTGGCTGCAAACACCTCCAGGCAGGAGGCTTCCACCACCTCCCTGGGCAACCTGTGCCAGTCTCTCACTCCCCTCATAGGGAACAACTTCTTCTTAACATCCAATCTGAATCTCCCCACTTCTAGTTTTGCTCCATCCCCCTGTCCAGATTGGTAAGGGTTGGAAGGGACCTCTGGAGTCCAACTCCCCTGCCAAGGCAGGTTCACCTAGAAATGGTCACTCGGGAACACCTCCAGGAGAGTTTTGAATGTCTCCACAGATGGAGACTCCATCGCCTCTCTGGGCAGCCTGGTCTAGTGCTCCAGCATCATCAGATCCTGGGCTGCAGCAAGAGAAGTGTGGCCAGCAGGGCCAGGGAGGGGATTCTCCCCCTCTGCTCAACTCTGCGGAGACCCCACCTGCAGTACTGCCTCCAGTTCTGGAGCCCCTATTGCAAGAGGGATCTGGAGGTGCTGGAAGGTGTCCAGAGAAGGGCCAGGAGGATGAGCAGAGGGCTGGAGCACCTCTCCTGTGAGCACAGACTGAAGGAGTTGGGGCTGTTCAGTCTGGAGAAGAGAAGGCTCCCAGGTGACATCATTGTGGCCTTCCAGTATCTGAAGGGGGCTCCAAAAAGGCTGGGGAGGGACTGCTCAGGCTCTCAGGCAGTGATAGGACTGGGGGGAATGGAATGAAGCTGGAGGTGGGGAGATTGAGGCTGGAGGGGAGGAGGAAGTTCTTCCCCATGAGAGTGGTGAAGCCCTGGAATGGGTTGTCCAGGGAGGTGGTTGGGGCCCTGTCCCTGGAGGTGTTTAAGCCCAGGCTGGATGAGGCTGTGGCCAGGCTGATCTAGTGTGGGGTGTTCCTGCCCATGGCAGGGGGGTTGGAACTAGATGATCTTTGTGCTCCCTTCCAGCCCTGACTGATACTGTGATACTATACTATGATACTATGATGTTCTAGTGCACATAGAATCATAGACTCAACCAGGTTGGAAAAGACCCAGTCACCTTTGCAGCCATTTTCTGTATCCTCTCCAACAAGTCCCTGTCCTTCTTGAACTGGGGAGCCCAGAACTGGACACAGTACTCCAGATGTGGTCTCACCAGGACAGAGTAGAAATGGAGGAGAATCTCCTTTGACCTGCTGGCCACACTTTTCTTGCTGCCCCCCAGGATGCCATTGGCCTTCTTGGCCACAAGGGCACATTGCTGGTTCATGGTTGTCCTGTTGTCCACCAGGACTCCCATGTTCCCTGTGGTATGTACATAACATACAACACTCACTTCAAATCACGTCTTTCTATCAGTCTGTCACCATATACAAGAAGTATAACCAGAGAATCACTGCACAGTGGGAGCTGGAAGGGACCCCCAGAGATCATCTAGTCCAACCCCCTGCTACAGCAGGTTTGCTTAAACCCCTCTCCTCATCACAGATGGAGGAAAATAGCAATAATAATGAAGGCAATCTCACCATGGCCAGCATCAGTTGCATGACCTGCATCATGAAGTCTCCTGTGAAGGGGATGTTGCTCTCTCATTACATTCCAGTCAGCATCATTTGTGCTCAGTGGTTTCCAGCCACAGAGATCAGTCTCGAAATCACATTGAGTGATATTAGCTGTTGTGAGAAGAACAACAGGAAGAGATCATAGTGTCACAGTGTCATAGTATCATAGCATCATAGTATCAGTCAGGGTTGGAAGGGACCACAAGGATCATCTAGTTCCAACTCCCCTGCCATGGGCAGGGACACCCCACACTAGATCAGCCTGGCCAGAGCCTCATCCAGCCTGGACTTAAACACCTCCAGGGACAGGGCCTCAACCACCTCCCTGGACAACCCATTCCAGGGCTTCACCACTCTCATGGGGAAGAACTTCCTCCTCCCCTCCAGCCTCAATCTCCCCACCTCCAGCTTCATTCCATTCCCCCTAGTCCTATCACTCCCTGAGATCCTGAGCAGTCCCTCCCCAGCCTTCTTGGAGCCCCCTTCAGATACTGGAAGGCCACAATGATGTCACCTGGGAGCCTTCTCTTCTCCAGACTGAACAGCCCCAACTCCTTCAGTCTGTCCTCATAGGAGAGGAGCTCCAGCCCTCTGCTCATCCTCTGGACACCTTCCAGCACCTCCAGATCCCTCTTGTAATAGGGGCTCCAGAACTGGAGGCAGTACTCCATGTGGGGTCTCCCCAGAGCTGAGCAGAGGGGCAGAATCCCCTCCCTGTCCCTGCTGGCCACAACTGGGCAATACATTCAGTCCCCTGAATTTATTGCAACAGTTAAACTCCACAGCTATGACTCTTTCATGCTTGGATGCATACAGAAACTCAAATATTGGTATGTTTTGCAGATAGCCAGATGATGATGATGAGGAGGAGGAGGAGGAGGAGGAGGAATACTTCATAACTACTATCACATTGTTAGTAGTAGCATTTTATTACTATCATTATAATTTGTATTGGTGCTATTGTTATTATTACTTATAACATTATTAACACATTATTATTATTATTATTATTATTATTATTATTATTATTATTATTATTATTATTATTATCATTATTATAATTATTATCATTATTATCATTATGTTGGTCATCATCATCAAAAATGTCTAGCATCTAATTAAGAGGTCAGGCAGGTCCTTCTCTTCCTAATCAAACTCAGAACCACAGAGGAAAACAGCCTCTAAGAGCATGCACTGTAACACATCAAACATGAGATCTGTACCCACAGATAGATTATGAAAATATATGTGTTTAATATATGCCTTTAATAGATTAATGTGATTAGAAACTTAATAATTAGTTTTAGTAATAATAACCATCTAAAATATGTATCTATTATTAAATTATTAATAATGATTAATCCTATAACATTATTATTATTATTATTGTTATTATTATCATCATCATCAATATCATCATCATTATTATTCTTATCATTATTATTATTTCTTTGCTATTAGTATTCAGTTCCAGGATCTAAGTAAAAGATCAGGCAGGTCCTTCTCTTCCTAATCAAACTCAGAACCACAGAGCAAAACCACCTCTAAGAGCACGAACTATAACACATCAAAGATGAGATCTGTATCACAGTCTCACAGTATAACCAAGGTTGGAAGAGACCCCAAGGATCATCAAGTCCAACCTGTACCCACAGATGGATTGTGAAAATGCATCTTTTTTTAATATATACCTTCAACAGATGAATTTTATTAGAACATTAATCATTAGAGTTAATAATAATGATAATATCAATGTAATAATTATTTTGTTATTCTAATTATTATTGTAATCATGAGTGTTATTTATTATTACTACTACTACTACTGGGCCCCTCAGTTCAGGAAGGAGGTTGAGTTGCTGGAAGGTGTCCAGAGAAGGGCAACAAAGCTGGGGAGGGGTCTGGAGCACAGCCCTGGGAGGAGAGGCTGAGGGAGCTGGGGTTGCTTAGCCTGCAGAAGAGGAGGCTCAGGGGAGATCTCATTCCTCTCTACAACTACCTGAAGGGAGGCTGTAGTCAGGTGGGGGTTGGTCTCTTCTCCCAGGCACCCAGCACCAGAACAAGAGGACACAGTCTCAAGCTGTGCCAGGAGAGGTTCAGACTGGATGTTAGGAAGAAGTTCTACACAGAGAGAGTGATTGCCCATTGGGATGTGCTGCCCGGGGAGGTGGTGGAGTCACCATCACTGGAGGTGTTCAGGAGGAGACTTGATGGGGTGCTTGGTGCCATGGTTTGGTTGATTAGGTGGTGTTGGATGATAGGTTGGACTTGATGATCTTGAAGGTCTCTTCCAACCTGGTTAATTCTATTCCATTCTATTCTATTCTATTCTATTCTATTCTATTCTATTCTATTCTATTCTATTCTATTCTATTCTATTCTATCCCATTCCATTCCATTCCATTCCATTCCATTCCACTCCACTCTATTCTATCCTATTCTATTCTATTCTAATCTACTCCATTCCATTCCATTCCATTCCATTCCATTCCATTCCATTCCATTCCATTCTATTCTATTCTATTCTATTCTATTCTATTCTATTCTATTCCATTCCATTCCATTCCACTCCACTCTATTCTATTCTATTCTATTCTATTCTATTCTATTCTATTCTATTCTATTCTATTCTATTCTACTCCATTCCATTCCATTCCATTCCATTCCATTCCATTCCATTCTATTCTATTCTATTCTATTCTATTCTATTCTATTCTATTCTATTCTATTCTATTCCTAATCAAACTCAGAACCATAGATCAGAACCACCTATAAGAGCACAAACTACAACACATCGAAGATGAGAGCTGTACCCACAGATGGATTCACGACAATAGATCTTTTGGAAGAGATCCCTTTCAGAGATGAATTTGATTGGAAAGTCAGCTGTGAGTGAGTGCTAAGTGAAAAAAACCCTCAAATGCATTTAGTGCTTTAAAATATCAAGATGGATTAGTTAAATATTAAAGATGGGTGTTTAAAATCAGGATGGATTAAGCTTTCACTTAGTTTATTTTTTGCAAATCTGATTCAGATTCATGAATTATTTAGGGCCTCTTAGGAAAATTTCTAGTGCAGAGCCAAAGCTCCTTCTCCTCAGCTGGTATAAATTGGGCTAATTTCAAACTGCAGAAGGCTCTCACACACTCTATCACCTCCTGAAGGCAGTTACTGCTGTTGATAAGAAAATGCTATCATGGCAGAATGTGTTTTTCCCCCAGCCCACAACACCTCTCCTCCCAAGGAGTGACTCTTCATGCCCTGAGCCACTCATCAGTTGTAAACTTTACTTCTGACCAGCACTTGGCACCTCCCAGCCTTTGTGGCACATTTGTCCTGTCACAGAATCGTAGAAGCACAGAATTGCTTTGACTGGAAAACGTTTCTAAGATCACTCAGGCCAACCATTCTCTGACTTTGACAAAGCTGGGGCTTGAGTCCTGTGTCCAGTTCTGGGCCCCTCAGTTCAAGAAGGACATTGAGACACTTGAAGGTGTCCAGAGAAGGGCAACAAGGCTGGGGAGAGGCCTTGAGCACAGCCCTGTGAGGAGAGGCTGTGGGAGCTGGGGTTGTTTAGCCTGGAGGAGGCTCAGGGGTGACTTCATTGCCCTCTACAACTACCTGAAAGGTGGTTGTGGCCAGGAAGGGGTTGGTCTCTTCTCCCAGGCAAGCAGCACCAGAACAAGAGGACACAGTCTCAAGCTGTACCAGGGGAGGTTTAGACTAGAGGTGAGGAGAAAGTTCTTCACTGAGAGATTCATTTGTCATTGGAATGTGCTGCCCAGGGAGGTGGTGGAGTCGCCATCCCTGGAGGTGTTCAAGAGGGGACTGGATGTGGCACTTGGTGCCATGGTCTAGTCATGAGGTCTGTGGAGACAGGTTGGACTCGATGATCCTTGAGGTCTCTTCCAACCTTAGTTATACTGTGACACTGATACTGTGATAACCCATGGCCCTCAGCACCCATCTCTGCCTCTTGGAAACACCTTCAGGGATGGGGATTCAACCACCTCCCTGGGCAGCCTGTGCCAGTGCTTCAGAACCCTTTCAGGGAACAGATTTCTTCAAATATCCAACATAAACTTCCTCTTGAACAACTTGAATCCCTTTCCTCTCATCTCATCACTTGTTATTGAGGAGAAGTGATCAACCCCCACCTGGCTCCAAGCTCCTTTCAGGTCTCACAGTATCACAGTGTCACTAAGGTTGGAAGAGACCTCATTGAGTCCAACCTGTCACCACAGACCTCATGACTAGACCATGGCACCAAGTGCCACATCCAATCACCTCTTGAACACCTCCAGGGATGGTGACTTCACCACCTCCCTGGGCAGTACATTCCAATGACAAATGACTCCCTCAGTGAAGAACTTCCTCCCCACCTCCAGCCTAAACTTCCCCTGGTGCAGCTTGAGACTGTGTCCTCTTGTTCTGGTGATAGGTGCCAGAGAGAAGAGACCAACCCCTTCCTGGCTACAACCTCCCTTCAGGGAGTTGGAGAGAGCAATGAGGTCTCCCCTGAGCCTCCTCTTCTGCAGGCTAAGCAACCCCAGCTCCCTCAGCCTCTCCTCACAGGGCTGTGCTCAAGGCCTCTCCCCAGCCTGGTTGCCCTTCTCTGAACATGTTCAAGTGTCTCAATGTCCTTCTTAAACTGAAGGACCCAGAACTTGACACAGTACTCAAGGTGTGGCCCAACCAATGCAGAGTACAGGGACACAATGTCCTCCCTGCTCCTGCTGGCCACACTCTTCCTGATGCAGGCCAGGATGCCCTTGGCCTTCTTGTCCCCCTGGGCACACTGCTGGCTCAAGCAATGAGGTCTCCTCTCAGCTCTTCTCCAGACTGAACACCCCCAGCTCCCTCAGCTGCTCCTCGCCAGCCCTGTTCTCCAGACCCTTCCCCAGCTCTCTTGCCCTCCTCTGGACCTGCTCTAGCACCAAAGTTTCTTCCTCATCGTGTGGGTGCCAAAACTGAAGGTGTGGCCTCAGCAGTGCTGAGTACAGGGGGCAATCACTTCCCTGCTCCTGCTGCTCACACTGTTGCTGATCCAAGCCAAGGTGCTGTTGACCTTCACGGCCACCTGGACACACACTTGGCTCCTACTCTGTTGGCTATGGCTCATGTCAGCCTCACTCACAATTACACACATTACTCCAATTTTCAGATTGTACAAAACCAAACTCAAATGCATCTGTTGAAGTACTCTGGCTGTAGGGTTGCATAGCAAAGTTCTTCCTAGCTGTTGTGGGTTTAAAGCTGGATGCCTTTAAGAACAGCAGAGTTGAGGAGCTCCAGAAGGGCCTAGAGTGTCCAGTGGTGCACCAGAAAATGACATCTTTTGTTATTTCCTTCCCACAAGTCCTGCATCTGTATAAACCCAGGCATTTCTGATTGTTCTGCCCATTTTCCTCCCTCTCTGCTCTCCTGTACATGCAGGGACTTATCTCTGGTGGTGCAGAGGAAGTTTGTGGCCTGGCTCCAGCCATGCTTAAGCTAATTTGTACTGAGCTCTGGTGAGGCCACCCCTTGAGTATTGTGATCAGTTTTGGGCACCTCAATACAGGAGAGATGTGGAGGAGCTGGAGCCAGGGCAGAGGAGGGCAAGGAAGCTGGGAAGAGCCTGGAGAAGAAATCTGATGAGGAGTGACTGAAGGAGCTGGGGATGGTTGGTTTGGAGAAGAGGAAGACTAGGGAAGACCTCATTGCTGTCTACAACTACCTGAAAGGAGAGGCTACCTCTCCTTGTACAGCCTGTACAGAGGCTACCTCTGTAGAGAGGCTGATGCTGGTCTCTTCTCCTAGGTAATTAGTGACAGAACAAGAGGGAATGGCCTCAAGCTGCAGCAGGGCAGGGTTAGACTGGGCAGTAGGAAACATTTGCTCCCAGCAAGAGTGGTCAGGGATTGGCACAGGCTGCCCAGGGAGGTGGTGGAGTCACCAACCCTGGAGGTGTTTAAATGTGGCTTGGATGTGGTGCTTGGGGCTATGGTTTAGGGGTGACCCTTGCAGAGCAGGGTCAGCGGTTGGACTTGGTGATCCTGAGGGTCTTTTCCAACCTGAAGGTTTCTGTGATTCTGTGAATTTTTACTGCATCATATGGGTCTGGGTAGGGAGGTATGGGGCTTGGGGAGGTGAGAAGAGAAGAGAAGAGAAGAGAAGAGAAGAGAAGAGAAGAGAAGAGAAGAGAAGAGAAGAGAAGAGAAGAGAAGAGAAGAGAAGAGAAGAGAAGAGAAGAGAAGAGAAGAGAAGAGAAGAGAAGAGAAGAGAAGAGAAGAGAAGAGAAGAGAAGAGAAGAGAAGAGAAGAGAAGAGAAGAGAAGAGAAGAGAAGAGAAGAGAAGAGAAGAGAAGAGAAGAGAAGAGAAGAGAAGAGAAGAGAAGAGAAGAGAAGAGAAGAGAATTAACCAGGTTGAAAAAGATCTTTGAGATCATCAAGTCCAACCTATCACCCAACACCATCCAATCAACTAAACCATGGCACCAAGTGCCTCATCCAGGCTCTTCCTAAACACCTCCAGCAGTGTTTGGGTAGTGTGGCCGAGGTGGACTATGGATTTGGGTATTTTAGATGCTTTTTGGTACTGTTGTGTGTAGCTATGAATCATATTTCAATTTAACCTTCCAACTCTTTCCAGTCTGCTGTGGAGCATTTGGGGTTGTTTTTTTCTTTAACTCCTCTGAGAAGGGTTAAAGAGCATCAGCCTGCTCTTGAAAGCAAGACACTAGCTTAAAGAACTGATGTGAGCAGGTGCCAAACAAACCACAGATAGCAGTGTCTCTCATCTGGGTTCCCTGTGTGCATTAGAATTCAGTGGCGCATGCATCAAGGCAGGCTGCTTTTGTGCACCCACATGAAACTTGCTTGACTCACTTAATGGCAGAATCCTCCTGCTTTTGACAAGGTACCTTGTTAATTAAACTTCAATTGCTAATACATTAAGGTAGGCTATGCAAACTGATAGCTGAGGCTAAGCCGGTTTGCTCTGCAGTAATTAATATTGTGTCTAGCCGGTTTGCTCCGCAGTAATTAATATTGTGTCTGGCTAAGCAGTCTGGAGAGAGGCAAGGGGAGATAAAAAGAAAATATTCTTTTCTTAAGCACCTCTTTTTTTCCAGTCTCCCTAAACCCTGCCAAAGGGATTCTGCATAAGAAGCCAGCTGCAGCGCCTGCCTAGTGACATAGAAACACAGATTCACAGTATCACCAAGCTTGGAAGAGACCTCAAAGCTCAAGTCCAACCTGTCACCACAGACCTCAGGACTAAACCAAGGCACCCAGTCCATCCTAAAGGATTCTATGGTTTAATCTCCAAAAGGAAGGGACCTTAAAGATCACCAAGTTCCAACCCCCTGCCATAAGCAGGGACACCTCCTAACAGACCAGGCTGCTCAAGGCACCATCCAACCTTGCTTTGATCCTCGCTGGGATCACATGGAGCCCATCACTGCCCTGGACAGTCAGCAGCAAGGCTGGTGAAAATATCAGTTCCTACATCAGCAGCCAGCAGTACAACTTCTAACAGTCTGGATTCAGAAGGAAAGGTATAAACATCATACTGGAGGTTGAATATACAAGAAGTGGGGGAAAAAACCCCAACCAAACAACCATACAAAAGGAGATGGACACCCAGAGAGCTGCAAAGCCAAATCAGATTATTTTTGCCCAGCCATGGACAGAACTATAAAGGTAGAAAAAAGCATTCACACAATCACAGAAAACATGTGCTTGGAAGAGATCTCTCAACTCATCCAGTCCAACCCTCCACCCAGCACTGCAGGCTCACCACTAAACCATGTCCCTAACCACCAGCTCCACACACTGCTTCAACACCTCCAGGCATGGGGACTCCAGCACTGCCCTGGGCACAACATTCCAGTGTTTGAGAATCACAGGCTGGAAAAATCCTCACTATCAATACAGACTAGGGGAGGAGGTGTTACAAAGCAGCCCTGAGGAAAAGGACTTGGGGGTGCTGGTGGATGAGAAGCTGGACAGGAGCAGGCAGTGGGAGCTTGCAGCACAGGAGGCCAAGGGCAGCCTGGGCTGCATCCAAAGCAGCATTGCCAGAGAGCCAGAGAGGAGATTCTGACACTTTGCTCTGCTCTGCTGAGACCTCACCTGGAGCACTGTGTGCAGGTCTGGAGGCCTCAATACAGGAAGGACATTGATCAGATGCAGCAGGTCCAGTGGAGAGCCACAAAAATAATCAGGGGGTTGAAGCTACTCTGCTAGGAGGAGAGGCTGAGGGAGCTGTGGGGGTGTGCAGCCTGGAGAAGAGAAGGCTCCAGGGAGACCTAAGAGCAGCCTGCCAGGACCTGAAGGGGGCTACAAGAAGGCTGCAGAGAGACTGTTTGCAAAGGCCTGCAGGGATGGGATAGGAGAAGAGCAGATTTAGACTGGGTATCAGGAAGAAGTTCTTCACTATGAGGGTGGTGGAACACTAGAACAGGTTGCCCAGGGAGGTCATTGAGGCTCTTTCCCTGGAGATATTCAAGGTAAGGCTTGATGAGGCCCTGGGCAACCTGATCTAGTTGGGGATGTCCCTGCTGACTATGGGGAGGTCAGAATGGATGACCTGTGGAGATCCCTTCTGGCCTGGACCATTCTATGATTCCAATCCTTTAGGGAAGAAATATTTCCTAACATCCAGCCTGAACCTCCCCTGGTGCACTTGGAACCATTGCCTCTGTTCCTGTCCCTTGACACCAAGGAGCAGCAGAGCCTGCCCCCTCCTCACTGCAACCTCCCTGCAGGGAGCTGCAGAGAGCAAGGAGGTCTCCCTCAGCCTCCTCTTCTCCAGCCTCAACACCCCCAGCTCCCTCAGCCCCTCCTCTAGCCCAGGGGCTCCAGGCCCTTCTCCAGCCTGCCTGCCCTGCTCTGGAAAGAAAAAAGGACAGAAATAAAGGATGATCTGCCTTTAAAAGTGCTCTGTTCCCTCAAGCTAAGCAAACTGAGAGCAAAATTCCACCTTTAGGGTCTTCTTTCCTGAAAAGGAGTGTGCAAAATATAGAATCACAGAATTGTCAGGGTTGGAAGGAACCTCAAGGCTCAGCCAGTTCCAACCCCCTGCCATGGGCAGGGACACCTCACACCACAGCAGGTTGCTCACAGCCACATCCAGCCTGGCTGCAAACACCTCCAGGCAGGAGGCTTCCACCACCTCCCTGGGCAACCTGTGCCAGGCTCTCACCACCCTCATGGGGAACAACTTCTTCCTGACATCCAATCTCAATCTCCCCACTTCTAGTTTTGCTCCATCCCCCCCAGTCCTATCACTCCCTGACACCCTCAAAAGTCCCTCCCCAGCTTTCCTGTAGCCCCCTTCAGAATTGGAAGGCCACCATTAGGTCACCTCAGAGCCTTCTCCTCTCCAGCCTGCACAACCCCAACTCTCTCAGGCTGTCCCCATAGGAGAGGTCAGTGTGCCTCAGTGTGTACTTTTGCCTGTGGTAGCAACACGTGAATGTCTGTTGCAGGTGAAAACTCTGCACTCATCTGAGACCCTGGTGATGATCTACACTGCTGCTGGAAGGTGCAAGTGAATTCTTTGGGGGTCACTCAACATAGCAAAATACCAAGAATGTCTTTTGATTTCAGTTTTCTTAACAGTAGGAAGCATTTGTGACTAGGAGCTTTATTTTAACTCACAGAATCACCAAGGTTGGAAGAGACCTCAGATCATCATGTCCAACCTGTCACCACAGACCTTCTTCATCTTGTCTGTACTTAAATAACCATACAGGAGCCATCTCTGACACAATGAAGCAGTGAATGCCAGAATCACAGAACTGGTTTGCTTGGGAATGACCTCTAAGATCATCCAGTCCAACCATCAACCCATGACCCCCATGGCCACTAATTCATGTCCCCGAGTGCCATGGCCACAGGTTTCTTGAACACCTCCAGGGATGGGGGCTCCACCACCTCTACAAACCCCAGTGGTTGTGTGTTGCTCTGACTATTGCCTGAGAAGAAAGAAAAGGGAAAATATTCAGCCTTACATAACTCTTTCAAGCCAGCCCAGTAATGGCTAATATCATGTTGGATACTTGCAGCCCAGAATGCCAACCATATTATGGGCTGCAGCAAGACAAATGTGGCCTGCAGGTTGAGGGAGGGGATTCTCCCCCTCTGCTCTGCTCTGCTGAGACCACAGATGGAGCTCTGGGGCCAGTTCTGGAGCCTCTGTTCCAGGCAAGATCTGGAGGGGCTGGAAGGTGTCCAGAGAAGGGCCAGGAGGAGGAGCAGAGGGCTGGAGCTGCTCTGCTCTGGAGACAGACTGAGGGAGTTGGGGTTGTGCAGTATGGAGAGGAGAAGGCTCCAAGGAGACCTTCTGGTGGCCTTCCAGGATCTGAAGCAGCCTGCAAGAAAGCTGGGGAGGGACTTTGGAGGGTGTCAGGGAGTGATAGGACTGGGGGGGATGGAGCAAAAGTAGAAATGGGGAGATTGAGATTGGATGTCAGGAAGAAGTTGTTCCCCAGGAGGGTGGTGAGAGCCTGGTACAGGTTGCCCAGGGAGGTGGTGGAAGCCTCCTGCCTGGAGGTGTTTGCAGCCAGGCTGGATGTGGCTGTGAGCAACCTGCTGTAGTGTGAGGTGTCCCTGCCCATGGCAGGGGGGTTGGGACTGGCTGAGCCTTGAGGTCCCTTCCAGCCCTGACAATTCTGTGATTCTATGATTTTAGAGGAGACAGGGTCTCTAAAACTCCTTCCACATGGAGATGCAAAGTGTTTCATAATTATTACAGGCATCTTCCAGTCATCTTAATTATTTCCTTTTAGTGCTGATTGTGCAGCAGAAATTGGCTTCTAAAGCCAAGCTCCCTTCAACTGAAAGTATCCTCAGTAAGATGCAGCTGCTGAGGCAAAGCCAATTTGTAGGGCAACTTGTATCCCCATGCAAATATTTTGTCACTTAATGCATTTTCTGACAAATAACTCACAGTCCAGAGCAGAAAAGTATTCCAGCAATGAATCCCAAGGAAGATTTCAGTCCCTTCCAGATCAGGAAGCTGGAAGTTATAGAAGTGCTGTAGATAGGCCACAGATTTAACCAAAGCTCTTAGAAATGTTGCATTTCTGCAGGTACTTAAAAAAATTCCTGTGTTGGCCCCAAAAGTTGTTGCTGAGGGCAGAGAGAGAAAGAGAAAACAATGGGGATAAGAGCAATGCATTGCAAAGAAATACTGGGAACACTAACCTGAGGATAGTTAAATATGCTGGGGAAAGGAAGTCATATAAATACTACATAGGTTTCCCAGTCTGATGGAGAGCAGGGACAGTGGTGTCCCTCAGAGGTCTGTATTGGGACCTGTGCTGGTTAATGTTCTTATCAACAACAGAGAATGGGATCAAGGCTCCATCAGCAGTGTGCAGATGACACCAAGCTGAGTGGTGTCAGTACACCAGAAGGACAGGATGGCATCCAGAGGGACCTGGACAGGCTGGAGAGGTGACCCAGGTGAACCTCATGAGGTTTAACAAGTGCAGGGTTCTGCACCTGGGCTGGAACAATCCTCACTATCAATATAGACTGGGGGATGAGTGATAGAAAGCAGCCCTGAGGACTTGGGGGTGCTGATGGGGGAGAAGCTGGACAGGAGCAGGCAGTGTGAGACTGCAGCACAGAAGGCAAATAGCAGCCTGGGCTGCATCCAAAGCAGCACTGCCAGCAGAGCCAGAGAGGTGATTCTGACACTTTGCTCTGCTCTGCTGAGACCTCACCTGCAGTGCTCTGGAGCCCCCAGCACAGGAAGGACATGGACCTGATGGAGCTGGTGCAGACAAGAGCCACAAAAGTGATGAGGGGGTTGGAGGACCTCTGCTACATGGACAGGCTGAGGGAGCTGGGGGTGTTCAGCATGGAGAAAAGAAAGCTCCAGGCAGACCTAAAAGCAGCCTGCCAGTACCTGAAGGGGGCTACAAGAAGGCTGCAGAGAAACTGCAAAGGCCTGCAGGGACAGGACCAGGGGCAATGGCTTCAAACTAGAGCAGAGCAGATTGAGATTGGATGTGAGGAACAAGTTCTGCACCAGGAGGGTGGTGGAACACTGGCACAGGTTGCCCAGGGAGGTGGTTGAGGCTCCATCCCTGGAGATATTCCAGGTGAGGCTGGAGAGGGCTCTGGGCAACCTGATCAAGTTGGGGATGTCCCTGCTGAGTGCAGAGAGGTTGGACTGGGTGAGCTTTGGAGGTCCCTTCCAACCCAGGTGTTTCTATGATCAGCTTTGATAGACCTGTTTAGGTTTCATGGCACTCCTCAGCACAGTGTCCTTCCAAAGCAACGCAGTTCACTTACAGCAGGCTGCTGGATCCTCATCACTGCCATCAGAACAGCCTGGGTGGGAGGCTGATCCAGGCTCTGTGGGCTGCCCATTAGCACAGGTGAATTCATCTAAGGAGCTGAATCCTGGTGGCTCTGATGGTGTGGGGTCCAAGAGCTGGATGCTGTTCAGACAGACGAAACCTGGTGTGCTCCAGAATGTTCCTTGAAACATAAGCTGTGGGTTGTTACAGTTAATATATATATATATATATATATGCATTAAGAGAGAGCAGAGAGAAACTGGTTTTTATTTACAGAACCCAGTAATATTCCATATGAAAAATCCACTCTGAACTTGCCATGACACAGCCATGACAAACACCCAGCTGGAAGCTGCACTTCTGTGAAACGACTTCAGGTTGACATTTCTTTGAAGAAAACATCAGCTCCAATGTTTTGGGAACCTCCAAGAATGAAACTGAGTAAAAAACCCTCTTTCAAAGAAAAATTCCTGATCTCATAATCATTTGCAGATGACACCAAGTTGGGGATCTGTTAGAAGGTGGGACCTTGCCAGGCTGGACACATAGGCATAGTTCAACAGGATGGCGTTGGAGAAGTCCAAGTGCTGGGTTCTACACATTGGCCACAACAGCCCCAGGCAGTGCTACAGGCTGGGGTCAGAGTGGCTGAGAGCAGCCAGGCAGAAAGGGACCTGGGGATAGTGATTGACAGCAGCTGAACATGAGCCAGGGGGCCAAGAAGTCCAAGGGCATCCTGGCCTGCATCAGGAAGAGTGTGGCCAGCAGGAGCAGGGAAGTCATTGTGCCCTGTGCTCAGCACTGGTTAGGCCACACCTTGAGTCCTGTGTCCAGCTCTGGGCCCCTCAGTTTAAAAAGGACATTGAGACTCTTGAATGTGTCCAGAGAAGGGCAACAAGGCTGGGGAGGGGTCTGGAGCACAGCCCTGTGAGGAGAGGCTGAGGGAGCTGGGGTTGCTTAGCCTGGAGAAGAGGAGGCTCAGGGGAGACCTTCTTGCTCTCTACAAGTACCTGAAGGGAGGTTGTAGCCAGGTGGGGGTTGGTCTCTTCTCCCAGGCACCCAGCACCAGAAGAAGAGGACACAGTCTCCAGCTGTGCCAGGGGAGGTTTAGGCTGGAGGTGAGGAGAAAGTTCTTCCCAACAAGAAGAATTGGCCATTGGGATGTGCTGCCCAGGGAGGTGGTGGAGTCCCCATCCCTGGAGGTATTCAAGAGGGGATTGGATGTGGCACTTGGTGCCATGGTTTAGTAGTCATGAGGTCCGTGGTGACAGGTTGGACTTGATGATCTTTGAGGCCTCTTCCAACCTTATTGATTCTATGATTCTATGATCCAGCTCTGGGCTCCCCAGTTCAGGAGGGACAGGGATCTGCTGGAGAGACTCCAAGGGAGGCTACAAGGATGCTGCAGGGACTGCAGCACTGCCTGGGGAGGAGAGGCTGAGAGCCCTGGGGCAGTTCAGTCTGGAGAGGAGAAGGCTGAGAGGAAATCTGATCAATGTCTATCAATAGCTGAGGGCTGGGGGTCAGAAAGGAAGGGACAGGGACAGCCTCTGCTCACTGTGCCCTGGGATAGGACAAGGGGCAATGGATGGAAACTACAGCACAGGAGGTTCCACCTCAACATGAGGAAGAACTTCTTGACTGTGAGGGTGCCAGAGCCCTGGAGCAGGCTGCCCAGAGAGGTTGTGGAGTCTCCTTCTGTGGAGCCTTTGCAGCCCTGTCTGGATGTGTTCCTGTGTGACCTGTGCTGGATTCTCTGCTCCTGCTCTGGCAGGGGGGTTGGACTGGAAGATCTCCAGAGGTCCCTTCCAACCCCTATCATCCTGGGATCCTATGCTCCTGTGTCTGTTGATTCACACTTGCCCTTGTGGGAAGAAATAGACAGCCAACAACTGGCACTTAAAACCTTCCAGCCTCCTGAAGTGCATTCACCACAATATAGGTCAGCTGGCTGAAGAGGAGGCAGCAGTGTGCTCCAAAAGGCCACCAGCATCCTGGACTGCACCAAGAATACTGCAGCAGGACCAGGGAAGAGATTGTCCCCAGGGGCTCAGCACTGGGGAGACCACACCTGGAGTATCATAGAATCATAAAATCATAGAATCAATAAGGTTGGAAGAGGCCTCAGAGATCAGCAAGTCCAACCTGTCACCCAACACCTCATGACTAACTAAACCATGGCTTCAAGTACCACATCCAAGCCTTTCTTGGACACCTAAGTACTGGGTTCAGTATTTGGTTCTTACTATAATGAGGACATTGAGGTGCTGAAGCAGATCCAGAGAAGGGCAACAAAGCTGGGGAAGGGTCTGGAGAACTGGGCTGGTGAGGAGCACCAGAGGAAGCTGGAGTTCTTTAGTCTGGAGAAAAGGAAGCAAGGGAAGACTTTCTGGCTGTCTAGAACTCCCTGAAAGGAGGTTGGAGTGAGATGGGGTTGGTTTCTTCTTCGTAGTAACAGTGGCAGGATGTGAGGAAAGGGCCTTAAGTTGTTCCTGGGGTGGGTTATGTTGGATCTTAGGAGAAACCTTCCCTGAAACAGTTCTCAAACACTGGAAGATGCTGCCCAGGAAGGTGGTTGAGTCCCCACCCCTGGAAGTATTGCAAAGAGGCAGAGCTGTGGTGCTGAGGGCCGTGGTTTATCCCCACCCTTGGCAGAGTTAGAGAACAGCTGGGCTGGATGACCTTAGAGGTCTTTTCAACCAAAATAATTCTATGATTCTATGTCAAATGGTCAATTTCTTCAGTGGCTTAGCCTTTGTCCTTCAAAGAGATGACATTTTCAGTTGATTTCTGAGGCAGCAAAACATGAGAGAGATTCACAGAGCTATGAAAACCATGGACATGGAAAATCACTTGAACAGAAACTTGTACATTAATTTAAGAGTTAAGCAGCTGCAGCTTCACATTCACCTCTGCCCTGCTGAGGCTGCATCTGGAATACTGTGCCCAGTTCTGGGCCCCTCAGCTCAAGAAGGACCTCAGGGAACTGCTTGAGAGAGTCCAGCACAGAGCCATGAGGATGAGGAAGGCAGTGGAACATCTTCCTTAGGTTGAGAGCCTGAGGGAGCTGAGGGCTCTGTAGTTTGGAGAGGAGGAACCTGAGGGTGAGCTCCTTGCTGTTGCTCAAGATGTGCAGGGGGAGTGCCCAGAGGCTGGGTGCTGCCCAATGCCAGCACAAGGGGCAGTGGTGGAAGCTGAGGCAGAGGAAGTGCCATGGACACAGGAGGAAGAATTTGTTCCCTGTGAGGGTTCTAGAGCCCTGGCACAGGCTGCCCAGGGGGGTTGTGGAGTCTCCCTCTCTGGAGATATTCAGGACCTGCCTGGATGTGTTCCTGTGTGATCTGGTGTAGGTGCTCCTGCTCTGGCAGAGGGGTTGGACTGGATGAGCTTTCAGGGTCTCTTCCAACCTGTAACATTCTGTGATTCTCCATGCCTGGTTCTTTCACAGCTCCTGGTTTTCATTATGCCAGTGAGATCCCACAAAGGTGCTTCACTCCCTCTCACTGAGCAGCACTGGCAACAGCTGGGATGGGCTCAGGTGGCTGACTGAAATTTGTGCTCACTGTCTTGCACATTCCTAAAGACCACATCATGTCTGTGTAGATGCTTTTATTGAGCTATAACCAGAGCTTTCCTCTCACTGAAGCAATGAAACAGCAAGCCCTTCAGGATACATATCACTTAAAAACACCCCAAAAGCTTATTTGTTCTAGGAGCTTCATAGGCAATAAGGTAGAAGACCTCCAAAACCTGAGCACAGGCCTTCTTCAGTCATACCTTTCCATTTTCCAGTCCTGCAGGCAGCTTTACCTCCACTCTGACCCACTGATTCTTAGTGATGCTGTTGGTTTCCCACAGGACATGCTCCTCCTGCAAAATGAAGAATATGATGTGATAAAGCTGATTTCTTCCTCCTCTAGACATTACCAAGGCCATCTGTTGTTGCTGTTAGTCTTTTCATACCCTAACCTAACGACCACAGAGTTGCTCTGTGTGAGGAAATACAGCTTCACATTCTCATCTGCAGTCTTTGCACCAGGCTCTGAGGCAGAGGGGAGGAACAAGACATGATTATTCCTATTCAATTGGCTAATAATATCATTATCAGGAGACAGTTTGCTACAAGTAAAGTGAGACAATATGCAAATCATGCTTCATTATTGATGAATTAAACAATGTACCTCTATGGTGCTCTCCACAGGCTCATAGGATGGTAGGGGTTGGAAAGGATCTCTGGAGAACTTCCAGTCCAACCCCCTGCCAGAGCAGGAGCAGAGAATCCAGCACAGGTCACACAGGAACACATCCAGACTGGGCTGGAAAGGCTCCACAGGAGACTCCACAACCTCTCTGGGCAGCCTGCTCCAGGGCTCTGGCACAGGGAAGAAGTTCTTCCCTATGTTGAGGTGGAACCTCCTGTGCTGCAGTTTCCATCCATTGCCCCTTGTCCTATCCCAGGGCACAGTGAGCAGAGGCTGTCCCTGTCCCTTCCTTCCTGACCCCCAGCCCTCAGCTATTGATAGACATTGATCAGATTTCCTCTCAGTCTTCTCTCCAGACTGAACAGCCCCAGGGCTCTCAGCCTCTCCTCCCCAGGCAGTGCTGCAGTCCCTGCAGCATCCTTGCAGCCCTCCCTTGGACTCTCTCCAGCAGATCCCTGTCCCTCCTGAACTGGGGAGCCCAGAACTGGATGCAATATTCCAGGTGGGTCCTCACCAGGACAGAGTAGAGGGGGAGGAGAACCTCCCTGGCTTTGCTGGACACACTCCTCTGAATGCCCCCCAGGACCCCATTGGCCTTCTTGGCCCCCAGGTCACATTGCTGTCCCATGCAGACCTTGCTGCCCACCAGCACTCTCAGGTCCTTCTCCAGCAGATCCCCTCCCAGCCTGTACTGCTGCAGTGTAGTCTTCCTGCCCAGATGCAGGACTCTGCACCCCAGTTTCTTTATCAGAGCTCACTGCTTGCATTAGGTTGTGTTATAATTACTTATCTTTCCTTAGAAGTGACAAAGTGATCCAATCAGCAGGGCTAAAAGCTGACTGTTTAATCTGCAAAAGGCAGAGCAGTGCCTAAAGAGTCCAAGTAATGTTCTTAGTTCCCTCAAACCCCAGGGATTGAGGTCTGGGGAGACCTTAGAGCAGCCTTCCAGTAGTTGAAGGGGGCCTACAAGAAAGCCAGGGAGAGACTTTTTATGAGGGCTTGTAGTGATAGGATGAAGTGGAAAAGCCTGAGGCTGGAAGGGTGCAGATTTAGACTGCACATTAGGAAGAAGTTCTTTACAGTGAGAGGGCACTAGAAGAGGGAGGCTGTGGATGCTCCCTTCCTGGATGAGTTCAAAGCCAGGTTAGATGTGGTCTTGAGCAGCCTGCACAAGGAATGTGTCCCTGTCCATGGAAGGGGGAATGGAACTGGATGATCTTTCAGGTCCCTTCCAACCTAAACCACTCCATGAATGTATGAGCTTCCTATTAGAAGAGCTTGTAGCAATAGGATGAAGGGCAGTGGTCTGAAACTGGAGCTGGGGAGATTGAGGTTGGGCATCAGGAGGAAGTTCTGCATAGTGAGGCTGGTGAGACACTGGAGCAGGTTGTGTAGAGCTGTGGTTGAGGCCCCATCACTGCAGACATTCAAGGTCAAACTTCTGTGAACTTTTTAAACTGTCTCATCTCCATGCAGCAGACATCACCCTCTGACTCCAGCTCTAGGCAGCCAATAACATTTATTTCCCTTCCACACAACATTTCCTCTGTGGCATTGCTCCTGCTTGTTAGATCCTCAACCTCTTTGGTACAGTTAACCTCTCTGGCCATTCCTTGTTCCTCCAACATTCTTTCAGACTGTTTGATGTGTTGCTTTTCCACTGCTTTCCCTCAAGATTTCCTGTGGAGATGCAGGGGAGGAGTTGCTCAGAATCCCATCCCTCTCTTCCCCTTACCAACTGGACAGCTGGGCAGAGGCCAACAGGATGGCATTCAACAAGTCCAAGTGCCAGGGGCTGCACTCTGGCCACAACAACCCCAGGCAGAGCTACAGGCTGGGGGCAGAGTGGCTGAGAGCTGCCAAACAGAGAGGGACCTGGGGTTGCTGATTGACAACTGCCTAAACATGAGCCAGCAGTGTGCCCAGGGGGCCAAGAAGGCCAATGGCATCCTGGTCTGCATCAGGAACAGTGTGGCCAGCAGGAGCAGGGAAGTCATTCTGCCCTGGACTCTGCATTGGTTAGGCCACACCTTGAGTCCTGTGTCCAGTTCTGGGCCCCTCAGTTTAGGAAGGACATTGAGAGACTTGAAGGTGTCCAGAGAAGGGCAACAAGGCTGGGGAGAGGCCTTGAGCACAGCCCTGTGAGGAGAGGCTGAGGGAGCTGGGGTTACTTAGCCTGGAGAAGAGGAGGCTCAGGGGAGACCTTCTTGCTGTGTACAACTCCCTGAAGGGAGGTTGTAGCCAGGATGGGGTTGGTCTCTTCTCCCAGGCAAGCAGCACCAGAACAAGAGGACACAGTCTCAAGCTGTGCCAGGGGAGGTTTAGACTCTAGGTGAGGAGAAAGTTCTTCTCAGAGAGAGTTGTTAGCCATTGGAATGTGCTGCCCAGGGAGGTGGTGGAGTCCCCATCCCTGGAGGTGTTCAAGAGGGGATTGGATGTGGCACTTGGTGCCATGGTCTAGTCATGAGGTCTGTGGTGACAGGTTGGACTCGATGATCTTTGAGGTCTCTTCCAACCTTGGTGATACTGTGAGACTGTGATATTGCTGTCCATAAACTCTCTGTAAAGCTAAAATGGGCAAAACCTGCAATGGTTATTTTTAGAAATAGGGCTACTCAGATCCGAGGGATGGAGGAGACAATCCTGACTTTTCTTATTAACTCCATTTATGAAGTCCAGCACTTGTCTGATTTTTGGTACAAAAATGTAGAGGCCTTCCCTGCTGTGCAGCTGCACTCATCAGTTCATCCCTGCTTCTCTCATTTCAGAGAGTAATGTGGAGCAAATACTGTGTCCAGTTCTGGGCTCCTCAGTTTAAGAAGGACATTGAGAGACTTGAACATGTCCAGAGAAGGGCAATGAGGCTGGGGAGGGGTCTGAAGCACAGCCCTATGAGGAGAGGCTGAGGGAGCTGGGGTTGCTTAGCCTGGAGAAGAGGAGGCTCAGGGGAGACCTTCTTGCTCTCTACAACTCCCTGCAGGGAGGTTGTAGCCAGGTGGGGGTTGGTCTCTTCTCCCAGGCAAGCAGCACCAGAACAAGAGGACACAGTCTCAAGCTGTGCCAGGGGAGGTTTAGGCTGGATGTGAGGAGAAAGTTCTTCCCAGCAAGAGAGATTGGCCATTGGAATGTGCTGCTCAGGGAGGTGGTGGAGTCACAATCCCTGGAGGTGTTCAAAAAAAGGCTTGGATGTGGCACTTGGAGCCATGGTTTAATAGTCAGAGAATCACAGTATCACTAAGGTAGGAAGAGACCTCAAAGATAATCAAGTCCTACCTGTCACCACAGACCTCATGACTAGACCATGGCACCAAGTGCCACATCCAATCCCCTCTTGAACACCTCCAGGGATGGGGACTCCACCACCTCATGGACTTGATGATCTTTGAGGTCTTTTCCAACCTTATTGATTCTATGATTCTATGACCTGGGCTGCATGAAAAGCAGTATGGGCTGCAGGCTGAGGGATCCTGCCCATTTGTTCTGCTCTAGTGAGACTCCTCCTGAAGTCCTGTGTTCAGCACTGGAGTCCCCAAGAGAAGAAGATCATTGACTCTGATCATTCAGTAATTGTAGCAAGTCTGGGGCTAAACCATGTCCCTCAGCACCTGGCAGCCCAGAAGGTGGCTGTGTCCCAGGCTGCATCAAAGGCAGTGTGACCAGCAGTGTGAAGAAGGTGATTCTCCCCTGCTACTCTGCTCTTGACACCTCACCTGGAGTGCTTGTCCAGTTCTGAGGCCTCCAGTGCAAGATGGATATGGATAGGATGAGAGGGAAAGGACTGAAGCTTGAGGAGGGCAAATTCAGACTGGAGATTACGGAGAAATTCTTTCTGGTGAGGGTGGTGAGACACTGGAACAGGTTGCCCAGGGAGGCTGTGGATGCCTCCTCCCTGGAAGTGTTCAAAGTCAAGTTGGATGAGTCTTTGAGCCACCTGGTCTAGAGGAAGGTGTCCCTGCCCATGGCAGGGGGGTTGGAACTCGTTGGTGTTTAAGATGCCTTCCAAAGCAAACCATTACAGTTGCAGCGATCAGCAGAACGACACCAAGTGATTGTTTCTCACAAGCACAGGGGGCAGGAGTGTGCTGGCAGGGATATTCCCTGCATTTTGGCTGGGGATGCCTGGGCTGCTGTACCTCTCCCCAGTGCATGTTTCTCCTCACCTGGTTGGTCACCAGCAGCACCCTGAGGACGCTGCTGCCTGCCGCGGAGCAACGAAACTGCAGGCGGCACGTCTGGCCGCAGGCACGGCACGTGGAGCTGTTGAAGGAAGCACTGCCATGGAACCAGGTCTCAGCAGCTTCCAACCACCCAAAGTGCCCTGAAATTAAATGAAATCCAATCTTTAGAGTGCACTCTTTCACAAAACACATTTTTTTATGTTGGTTTATATTTGGGTTTTTTGACTCTTCTTAGTCCATGGCAAGAGGAACTCCTTTGTGGTAATTGCACCACGGACCCATCCCCAGCAGCAGTGGAATCTCCTGGTCAGGTTGATGATGTCACTTGCTGTGAGAGTTTTAGGCTAGGCCTTTAAGATTTTTTTTTTTCACAGATCTTGAACAGAAAGTTATAAAATGCAAACAAATGGGGAGGGGTCTGGAGCACAGCCCTGTGAGGAGAGGCTGAGGGAGCTGGGGTTGCTTAGCCTGCGGAAGAGGAGGCTCAGGGGAGACCTTCTTGCTCTCTCCAGCTCCTTGAAGGGAGGTTGTAGCCAGGTGGGGGTTGGTCTCTTCTCCCAGGCAAGCAGCACCAGAACAAGAGGACACAGTCTCAAGCTGCACCAGGGGAAGTTTAGGCTGGAGGTGGGGAGAAAGTTCTTCACTGAGAGAGTCATTTGTCATTGGAATGTACTGCCCAGGGAGGTGGTGGAGTCACCATCCCTGGAGGTGTTTAAGAAGAGCCTGGATGAGGCACTTGGTGCCATGGTTTAGTTGATCGGATGGTGTTAGGTGACAGGTTGGACTTGATGATCTCTGAGGTCTTTTCCAGCCTGGTTAGTTCTGTATGTTTCTGTGGGTTTGGGTGTAAAAAGGAAAATAAAGATAATTCTAAACAATCCCATTGGAAGAGATCACAGTATCACAGTATCACAGTATCACAGTATCACTAAGGTTGGAAGAGACCTCAAAGATCATCGAGTCCAACCTGGCACCACAGACCTCATGACTGAACCATGGCACCAAGTGCCACATCCAATCCCCTCTTGAACACCTCCAGGGATGGGGACTCCACCACCTCCCTGGGCAGCACATCCCAATGACGAATGACTCATGCAGTGAAGAACTTTCTCCTCACTTTGAGTCTAAACCTCCCCTGGCACAGCTAGAGACTGTGTCCTCTTGTTCTGGTGCTGGGTGCTGGGGAGAAGAGATCAACCCCTTCCTGGCTACAACCACCTTTCAGGTAGTTGAGGGCAATGAGGTCTCCCCTGAGCCTTCTCTTCTCCAGGCTAAGCAACCCCAGCTCCCTCAGCCTCTCCTCACAGGGCTGTGCTCAAGGCCTCTCCCCAGCCTTGTTGCCCTTCTCTGGACACCTTCAAGTCTCTCAATGTCCTTCTTAAACTCAGGGGCCCAGAACTGGACACAGGACTCAAGGTGTGGCCTAACCAATGCAGAGTACAGGGGCGTAAGGCACTAAAACTCATTGTCCCAAAACAATTCCTTCTCTTCTCACTTCCTTGGGCTGGGAGAGATATTAACTCACTTCTGCTTGACCTTGGCTGTATTGCTTTGGTTAAGTCTAACATCTCTCTGCTCCTTTCTCTTGTCTCTTTTGTATAGGGGAGTAAGGGGGAGGGAGGGAGGGAGGAGCCAGTAGCTTCTCCTGGTCTTTGAGCAGGGGGGGTTCTTGTGCTGTTTGTTAATTGTAAATCCCTCTAACTATTGCAGCTCCTGGATATGTTGTACACATTCCTTGCACTCCATTGTAGAGTGTAGTTTTGCTTGTAAATGCAGCTTGCATTTGCTTCCAGCTGAGCTGCTCTGGCAAATCTGATGTTGAGGGGGGTGGAAATTTCAACCCACCACACTTGGCTGTCTCTTTAAAAAGGCAGATATATATCTTCTGTTTGACTCACAATCATGACATCAAGTTGATAGGGTGCTGATGTTGTCCCTTTGCATGTCAGAAGCTGTAAGCAGTTCAGCTCAGCCTCCTTACATTTGCAACCATTCCACAACTAAGTGCAAAGATATTTGGAAACTGAGTTTTCTTCCTCATTCCAGTATAGTTAAAACAACCAACCAAACAAACAAACAGCTTTTTACAGTGACACAGAGAAATCACAGAATGGTCTGGGTTGGAAAGGGGCCTCCAAAGCTCATCCAGTCTAACCTCCCTGCAGGCAGAAGGGACATCCTCCACTAAATCAGGTTGCCCAGAGCCCTGTCCAGCCTCACCTGGAATATCTCCAAGGATGGAGCCTCAGCCACCTCCCTGGGCAACCTGTGCCAGTGTTCCACCACCCTCCTGGTGCAGAACTTGTTCCTAGCATTCACTCTAAATCTGCTCTGCTCTAGTTTGAAGCCATTGCCCCTGGTCCTGTCCCTGCAGGCCTTTGCAAACAGTCTCTCTGCAGCCTTCTTGTAGCCCCCTTCAGGTCCTGGCAGGCTGCTCTTAGGTCTCCCTGGAGCCTTCTCTTCTCCAGGCTGCACACCCCCAGCTCCCTCAGCCTGTCCTTGTAGCAGAGCTGTTCCAACCCCCTGAGCATTTTCATGGCCCTCCTCTGGAGCCTCTCCATCAGCTCCATGTCTTTCCTATATTGAGGGCTCCAGACCTGTACACTGTACTCCAGGTGAGGTCTCAACAGAGCAGAGCAAGATGTCAGCATCACCTCTTTGGCTCTGCTAGCAATGCTGCTTTGGATGCAACCCAAGCTGCCATTGGCCTTCTGTGCTGCAAGCTCACACTGCCTGCTCCTGTCCAGCTTCTCATCCACCAGCACCCCCAAGTCGTTCTCCTCAGGGCTGCTTTCAATCACTCATCCCCCAGCCTGCATTGATAGCAATGATTTTCCTGTTGATGCTTTCAAATTCTTTTCTGATAAGGAGGAAAGTGTCAGGCAGAAGTATTCTGCCTTACTGCCCCAGGATGCATTAGAATCTCCACCATGCAATCAAGGTCTTCTCAGCCAGATTTTCTGCAGCAATGTGTTGGAAGCATATTGTCTTTCCATTCCAAGCAGAAAAGCAATTTGTGCTCTTCTTGACCTACTGCCCCTCATAAAACTACTCCTACAGAGATCTAAAAGAGCACTCCAGCCCTTCAACATTCCCTTTTATTTGTCAGAAATAAAAAGGCTAAATACCTTGGTATCAGATAAACCAGGTCCTTTTATGCCCTGCTCCTGAGTCACTGAATATTTTGCTGCCTTCAAAGCAGCTATTAAAAGTCACCAGGAAGGACTGATTAAAGGTCTTAAGACCACTGCTCATGTTCATGTCTGTAAATACATTGTGCAGTCAGTGTGCACTTGCAGCCCAGAGAGCCAAGCAGAGCCTGGGCTGCAGCAAGAGAAGTGTGGCCAGCAGGGCCAGGGAGGGGATTCTGCCCCTCTGCTCCACTCTGCTGAGACCACAGCTGCAGCTCTGGGGCCAGTTCTGGAGCCTCTGTGCCAGGAAGGATCTGGAGGGGCTGGAAGGTGTCCAGAGAAGGGCCAGGAGGATGAGCAGAGGGCTGGAGCTGCTCTGCTCTGCAGACAGGCTGAGGGAGTTGGTTCTGTTCAGTCTGGAGAGGAGAAGGCTCTGAGTAGACCTTCTTGTGGCCTTCCAGTATCTGAAGAGGACTACAAGAAAGCTGGGGAGGGACTTTAGGAGGTGTCAGGGAGTAATAGGAGTGGGGGGAGTGGAGCAAAACTAGAAGTGGGGAAATTCAGGTTGTATGTTAGAAGGTGGTGAGACTAATCATCCCCAGCTCCTTCAGTTGCTCTCCATCAGATTTCTTCTCCAGGCCCTTCCCAGCTTCCTTGCCCTCCTCTGCCCTGGCTCCAGCACCTCCACATCTCTCTGGCATTGAGCTGCCCAACCCTGGCCACAATACTCCAGCTGTGGCCTCCCCAGAGCTGAGTCCCAGGGGAAAATCCCCTCCCTGCTGCTGCTGGACACAGCATTGCTGATCCCAGCCAGGAGGCCTTTGGCTTTGTTGGCCCCCTGGGCACACTGCTGGCTCCACTTCAGCTGCTTGTTGGTTAGGAATTGAAGACTCCAGAAACTTGTATCTGAAAAATGCTGATATAATCATTGGTAGTAGTAGCAGTAGTAGCATTACTTTGCCTCTCTTTTCTGCAGCCTTTACAAGTAGAATCCATATATCAGTTTAATTAGAGAGACAATAAACTGTGGTAGAATACTCATTTGTTTTCCTCCCTCCCAGGAATTACTTAATTTTTTTTTAATTACCTTCAGCTAACATTTTTCAAGTAGGTTTCTACACATTAACAGCATTGGCAATATTTGGCTGTCATTTCTTACCAACTTTGCGGCTCTAAGGTCTGAGTTTGCCTCAGCCCAAAACACTACATAGCACATCACTGTGTTTATGCTCTGATCTCAGTATCTTCAGTGTTGAGCCCCATCCTGTTCAATATCTTTATTGATGATCTGGATGAAGGGATTGAGTCCATCATCAGTAGATTTGCAGATGACACCAAGCTGGGGGCAGGAGTTGAGCTGTTAGAGGGTAGGAGAGCTCTGCAGAGGGACCTTGCCAGGCTGGACAGATGGGCAGAGGCCAACAGGATGGCATTGAACAAGTCCAAGTGCCAGGTGCTGCACTTTGGCCACAACAACCCCAGACAGTGCTACAGGCTGGGGGCACAGTTCTGTGCTCCTCAGTTTAAAAAGGACATTGAGAGACTTGAAGGTGTCCAGAGAAGGGCAACAAAGCTGGGGAGGGGTCTGGAGCACAGCCCTGTGAGGAGAGGCTGAGGGAGCTGGGGCTGCTTAGCCTGGAGAAGAGGAGGCTCAGGGGAGACCTTCTTGCTCTCTTCAACTCCCTGAAGGGAGGTTGTAGCCAGGTGGGGATTGGTCTCTTCTCCCAGGCAAGCAGCACCAGAACAAGAGGACACAGCCTCAAGCCATGCTAGGGGAGGTTTAGGTTGGAGGTGAGGAGAAACTTCTTCACAGAAAGACTAACTGACCATTGCAATGTGCTGCCCAGGGAGGTGGTGGAGTCCCCATCCCTGGAGGTGTTCAAGAAAGGCTTGGATGTGACACTTGGAGCCATGGTTTAGTTGTCAGGAGGTGTTAGGTATTAGGTAACAGGTTGGACTTGATGATCTCTGAGATCTTTTCCAACCTGGTTGATTCTGTGATTCTGTGATTCTTCTGTTGAGTTTTCACAGCTTTCTGTTTCTGGAGTGTCAAACTCCTGAGGAAAAGGACTTCATTCCTGCCATCATAGTAATCAAGTCACAGAGATGTGTGTGCTTCTGGCAAGAGATACTGGGGTGGCTGTCAGGATAAAATGAAATCTTTAATAATATCTCTCACAGCATCACAGTACATTAGAGCTTGGAAGGGACCTCCAGAGATCATCAAGTTCAAGCCACCTGCCAGAGCAGGAGCAGCCATGGGAGTCACACAGGAATGCACCTAGGTAGGTTTAGAAACTCTCCAGAGAAGGAGACTGCACAACCTCTCTGGGCAGCCTGCTCCAGGCCTCCAGCACCCTCACACCACAGAACTTCCTCTTCATGTTGAGGTGAAATATTCTATGCTCCAGTTTGTCTCCATTGTTCCTTATCTTATTCCTCTGCACCACTGAAAAGAGCTTGGCCCCCTCCACTTGAACCCCACCCCTCAGATATTGATAGACATTGATCAGATCCCTCTCAGCCTTCTCTTCTCCAGACTAAACAACCCCAGGGCTCTCAGTCTCTCCTCACAGTGGAGATGCTCAAGTCCCTTAAGCATACTTGTGGCTCTCTGTTGGACTCTCTCCAGCAGGTCTCTGTCTCTCTTGAACTAGGGAGCCCCAAACTGGACACAGAATTGCAGGTGCGCTCTCTGCAGGGCAAAGCAGAGGCAGAGAAAACCTCCCTAGAGCTGCTGGCCACACTTCTTGCTGCACCCCAGGGTGCCATGAACCTTTTCTTTCCCCATATAGGAAGGAAAAAAGAAAAAGCCTGTTATAAGCAAAACCTTGGAGTCCTGATGGCAATGGAGCCCAACTAGAAGCAGAGTTTACAACTTACTCTTGAGTTGGTCAAGTGTCTGCTTAGAGATGTGTTGGGCTGGTGAAACTTTTTGTGTCATGCTACACTGAAAACTCAAAACTCCTGCAGTGGTGCCCTCAAAAGAGGAAGGGCATGGCCCTGATGGAGCAGGTCCAGAGGAGGGCCATGAAAATGACCAGGAGGTTGGACAGGCTGAGAGAGCCTGGAGAAGAGAAGGCTCTGGGGAGACCTCAGAGCTACCTTCCAGAACCTGAAGGGGGCTACAAGAAGGCTGCAGAGAGACTGTTTGCAAAGGCCTGCAGGGACAGGAGCAGGGGCAATGGCTTCAGACTAGAGCAGAGCAGATTGAGATTGGATGTGAGGAACACGTTCTGCACCAGGTGGTGGAACACTGGCACAGGTTGCCCAGGGAGGTGGTTGAGGCTCCATCCCTGGAGATACTTGGGGTTGAGATTCAACAGGGCTCTGGGCAACCTGGTATAGTTGGGGATGCCTCTGCTGAGTGCAGGGAGGTTGGAGTGGATGACTTTTAGAGGACCCTTCCAACCCAGATGATTCTCTGATTCTATTTAGCTGCTTGGCTCCACTTTAACCATTTTCTTACACAAATCTTTTGTCACTCCTTCTCCTTTAATCCATGTTTTCTTTTACCAACTACACAGCTTTGAAGCTCTCTTATTTTAGACTAACAACTGAGCCTTCACTTAAAACAAAACCACAGAGTAGAACCTTTCCTTTTCTGGCCAGTTTTCTTCCCCAGCAAGAAACTGCTCAGACCCTGAATCCATCCCCTGGAACCTTCCCACTCCAGTGATTTGAGGAAAGAAGAGATCAAATCTGAGCTGCCATTATTTCTGCTCTTTGAGGGTGACCCACAAGTCATGGATGAAATCTTAGAGGAGAAGAAATTAATGAAGAGAGAGAAAAGAATGTGTAAGGTGGTAGAATCCCAGAATCAAATGATTTAGCTGTTGTGTTTTCCCTGTTTAAACTTGAAGGATTCCTGTCATTGGTTATCTGAAACATTGGGTTTGAAAGCCAGGACTTTTCCTTTGATTTATTTCTGCATCTCATAGTCTTTATTTTCATTATGCAGAGAACTGATTTCTTTAGTTTCTTGTTGAAGAAGTATTAGCCAAGATCACAGAGTCACAGAGTGTTAGGGGCTAGAAGGGACCTCAAAGGCTCATCCAGAACAACCCCCCCTGCCAGAGCAGGAGCACCCAGAGCAGGTCACACAGGAGCACATCCAGGTGGGTTTTGAATATCTCCAGAGAGGGAGACTCCACAACCCCCCTGGGCAGCATGCTCCAGGCCTCTGTCACCCTCACAGGGACAAAATCCTTCCTCCTGTTTCCATGGCACTTCCTCTGCCTCAGCTCCCACCACTGCCCCTGGTGCTGGCATTGGGCAGCACCCAGCAGAGCCTGGCTCCAGCCTCTGGGCACTCCCCCTGCACATCTTGAGCAACAGCAAGGAGCTCACCCTCAGGCTCCTCCTCTCCAAGCTCCAGAGCCCTCAGCTCCCTCAGGCTCTCCTCATGAGGAAGATGTTCTACTCCCTAAATCATTTTTGTGGCTCTGTGTTGGACTCTTCCAAGCAATCTCCTGAGGTCCTTCTTGAGGGGCCCAGAACTGGACGCAATATTCCAGATGTGGCCTGAGCAGGGCAGAGCACAGGGGGAGGAGAACCTCTCTGACCTACTGACCACAGCCCTTCAAATCCAGCCCAGGCTGTCCTTGGCCCTCTTGGCCACAAGAGCACACACTAAATGTATTAAGCTAGATTAACACAATGGAAGAGGAATGAACTATGTGACCTGTGTAGTATGCTGGCAACACCACTAAGGAAAACAACAACAACAACAACGAAGTATTTTCTAAGCAGTATTGCAGGGAACTATAAATCCTCTGTAAGCACTTTTGACACCAGAGAAATTCAGAGCAAAAGTTACAGGGAAAGTGCCTATAGTACAACACAGCAGAAAAGCAGCAATAAATGGGAAATGTCCAGCAAGGACAGAAAGCATCTGATTAAGTCTAAGAATGCAAGGAAAAGAGGATTATTCAAAGCCTATGAACAACCTTTTTTACATCAATACAATTGTCTAAACCTTTGTTTTGATAATTATTTTTTTTACCTCTGCTCTACTTATAGGGAGTGAAAGCTTGGATCAAAATCAGGAGCTGAAGCCCAGTCAAGCTCTGTTTGAGCCCCCAAGCATGTCATTCTTGCAGCTTGCACACAGTTTCTGCAGTTTGTATGACTTTGGCTAATATTCAGCCTCCTCATTGATGCCTCAACAAATCTGCATGGATAGGGATGCTGACTGGATGGAGAGCTAAGGGATCATAGCTCAGGTCTTTCAGTACTTTCCATTGTTAATGATCAATTACACAGAATCACAGGAGAGGAGACGGACACCCAGCTGTACCACAAGCAGCTGGAGCAACCTGAAGGACCTGGATTTAATGTGGGGAAAACTTCCTCCAGTTCTGGAAGCCATGATGTGGCTGCAGCAGGAGCAGGTGTTTACATCTAGAACAGGGATAGAATCACAGAACTGCCAGGGTGGGAAGGGACCTCAAGGATCAGCCAGTTCCAGCCCCCCTGCAATGGGCAGGGACACCTCACACTGCAGCAGGTTGCTCACAGCCACCTCCAGCCTGGCTGCAAACACCTCCAGGCAGGAGGCTTCCACCACGTTGGTACAGGGGCAGAATGACCTCCCTGCTCTCAGCCTTCTCTTCTCCAGACTAAATACCCCCAGTGCTCTCAGCCTTTCTTCACAGCAGAGCCATTCCAGCCCCTTCATCATCCCTGTAGCTCTCCATTGAACACTCTCCAGCAGATCCCTGCCTCCCTCTTGAACTGGGGAGCCCAAAACTGTGCACAGTATTCCAGGTGTGTCTCACCAGGAACACCAACATGCAAAAATTCATCTTCCTAGAGTGCAAACACTCAAGCACTCTTAATTGCTATTGAATTAGAATTTGACTTACAGTTACCAGGGTGTCTTGAAATGGATGCTGAAATGAAGACAGAACCTAAGCATTCATTCTGCTGCTCTCCTTGAGGCCCACTCCATTTCTCTGGGCTCAAAGGCCAAGCAGTAATTCTCCATACTATCAACTCTTCAGAGCCACATCACAAATTATACTCTTACAACTACTGCTACTTAACCCCTTTGAAGGCTGTCTCAGTAGACAAGCCAAACACTTAGCTGGCAAGGTGATTCCATTTCACATTACAACACAGAACTGATATCCATTAAGCCTTCAGGAACCTGTCCCATAACCCCACAGGCAAGCACTACACAGTGACTGCAAAACCAAGTGCTGCTCTCACTGCTGGGAATTGCAACTGGATTAATGTTATTGTTTCTAAGGGTAATAAACTATTTTGTCTAATAAATGTTTCTCTACACCCCCACCCCCCACCCCTAATTAAAGGTTTCAAGTGAAATTCTCAGCTGTGTGCTCAAATCTAGTAGCACTCAGGAGTAATCCTGCCAAGTGGCAAGGCTAAGCTGAACAAAACTCACAAGGGGCTGAGGGTTTAGATGGATTTAATTCCACCCAACTACTGCATAGGTCTCACACAAAGAATTAAGAAGAGAATAAATCAGTTAACTGGTTTCAAGGAGTCACAGAATGGTTTGGGTTGGAAGGGACCTTAAATATAGACCACAGATTAGAGTCTAACTTCAACAGAGATTCACAGAATTGTCAGGATTGGAAGGGACCTCAAGGATCACCCAGCTCCAACCCACTGCCATGGGCAGAGGCACTTTCTACTAGCCCAAATTGCTCAAGGTCACAGGATCCTCCTCTTCTATGAGGACAGACTGAAGGAGTTGGGGCTGTTCAGGCTGGAGAAGAGAAGGCTTCCAGGTGACCTCATTGTGGCCTTCCAGTATCTGAAGGGGGCTGCAAGAAGGCTGGGGAAGGACAGCTCAGGATCTCAGGCAGTGATAGGACTAGGGGGAATGGAATGAAGCTGGAGGTGGGGAGATTGAGGCTGGAGGGGAGGAGGAAGTTCTTCCCCATGAGAGTGGTGAAGCCCTGGAATGGGTTGTCCAGGGAGGTGGTTGGGGCCCTGTCCCTGGAGGTGTTTAAGCCCAGGCTGGATGAGGCTGTGGCCAGGCTGATCTAGTGTGGGGTGTCCCTGCCCAAGGCAGGGGGGTTGGAACTAGATGATCCTTGTGGTCCCTTCCAACCCTGACTGATACTATGATACTATGATCACAGAATGGTAGGGTTGGAAGGGAGCTTCAGCAATCACCAAGTGTAACCCCTCTGCCAAAGCAGGATGACCTAGGGCAGGCCACACAGGAGCACATCCAGGTCCTGTCCAACCTGGCCTTGAACACCTGCAGGCAGAGGGTATGTATAGAGAAAAGTAAAGAGATATACAGATAATTAGATAGAGAGGTGGAAGGCAGGTGGAGGGAAGGTAGACAGGGAGGTGAAGGAGAGGTGGAGAGGGAAGTGGAAAGAGAGGTGGAGAGGGAAGTGGAGAAGGAAGTGGAGAGGGAGGTGGAAAGGAAGGTGGAGAGGAAAGTGGGGAGGTGAGGGAAGGGAGGTGGTGGGATGAAGGGATGGATGAATTCTTCCATTCAAATGTTTCCTGGTTTACCAGCACCTGTGTTCACAGTGCCCTTACTAAACAGTCACAGCAGAAACTACTTTGAGTACAAAACACATACAATCATTTTTCATGGGCCTGCTCTGTTTCTACACTGTGTCACCACCCTGTCCCAAAAAGCACCAGATTCCTCATGGCAGCTTTAAGTGAAGTTTCCCACCTTCAGTGCCATTGCTCCAGTCTCTCAGGGAGGAACAGGAGGAGATCTTCTGCCCCGCTTGCAGTCGCGCCCACGCCGCAGGCTGAGCTGCCTGATCCCCACGCCACTGGCACAAACCAAGCTCAAAGCTGGAAGTCTGTGGTGCTAGAAGACAAAGGTAAAATATCACTTGGCTTCTCCACAAGTCAGTTATGAGATGGCTTCCCTTCATAAGAACTGTGAAAACACAAGCTTACTGAACTGCTTGACAGAATTTCTGCCCCTGGTTACTTGTGTAACTTGAGTGCTGTCTAGAATTCCAGGCTGCTATCTTGCAATCATAGAATGGTTTGGGTTGGAAGGGACCTCCAAAAGTTCATCATAGAATAGAATAGAATAGAATAGAATAGAATAGAATAGAATAGAATAGAATAGAATAGAATAGAATAGAATAGAATAGAATAGAATAGAATAGAATAGAATAGAATGGAATGGAATGGAATGGAATGGAATGGAATAGAATAGAATAGAATAGAATAGACCAGGTTGGAAGAGACCTTCAAGATCATTGTGTCCAACCTATCAACCAATCCAACACCACCTAAACAACTAACCCATGGCACCAAGCACCCTATCAAGTCTCCTCCTGAACACCTCCAGTGATGGTGACTCCACCACCTCCCCGGGCAGCACATTCCTATGGTCATCTAGTCCAAGCCCTCACCCTGTCACTCCATGACTTTGTCAAAACCCTCTCCAGCAGCCCCCTTCAAATACTGGAGCACAGCCCTGTGAGGAGAGGTTGAGGGAGCTGGGGTTGCTTAGCCTGGAGAAGAGGAGGCTCAGGGGAGACCTCATTGCTCTCTGAAGGGAGGTTGTAGCCAGGCGGGGGTTGGTCTCTTCTCCCAGGCAGCCAGCACCAGAACAAGAGGACACAGTCTCAGGCTGCACCAAGGGAGGTTTAGGCTGGAGGTGAGGAGAAAGTTCTTCCCAGAGAGAGCTGATAGCCATTGGAATGTGCTGCCCAGGGAGGAGGTGGAGTCACTGTCCCTGGAAGTGTTTAGAAAGAGCCTGGATGAGGCCCTTGGTGCCATGGTTTAGTTGATTAGATGGTGTTGGGTGATAGGTTGGACTCAGTGATCTCAAAGGTCTTTTCCAGCCTGGTTATTCTGTATTCTTCCCAGGGGATTCTTTTCTCCAGGCATCTCTGCATGATTAGAATTCACTACAGACTAAAAGAGGAGGTTTTTCCAGTTTCTCCTGGATTTGTGTCACAATTTATAAGTAATCCATACAGAATTTCTCCTGTTTTCAGCAAACCCCACCCTAGCTTTGCACAGAGGGAGGACATAAACCTCGTTCTCACTTACATCATTCCACCTACATATCCTAGAGCTCTTTGCTTTCAGCCCTGAAGCAAGATCAGAATGACAATCAAGAGTTCTTGAAATATATCATTCCTCAGTTGTCATAAAGGAGTTCTGCAGGGCAGTCACACACTTGAATAAGAACATAAACCTTTGAGTATGAGGTCTGTTAAAGGCATCATTAAAGGAGATTCTGCATTACATAGGGTTTAGAGAATAAGAATTGTATTCAAGGCCCTTCACCAGCTTAGATGCTCTTCTTTGGATATGCTCCAGCTCTTCAATAACTGCACTACAGAATCACAGGACATTAGGGGTTGGAAGGCACCTCTGGAGATCACCCAGGCCAACCCCCCTGACAGAACAGGGGCACCCTGGGCAGGTCACACAGAACACATCCAGGTGTGTTTGGGAAGTCTCCAAAGAAGGAGACTCCACAACCTCTCTGGGCAGCCTGCTCCAGGCCTCCAGCAGCCTCACACCAAAGAACTTTCTCCTCATGCTGAGGTGGAAACTTCTGTGTTGTACCTCTTGTTCCTTGTCCCATCACTGGACACAATCAAACAGTCTGGCCCCTACCTCCTGACCCCCAGTCCTCAGCTATTGATAGACATTGATCAGATCCCTCTCAGCCTTCTCTTCTCCAGACTGAACAGCCCCAGGGCTCTCAGTCTCTCTTCACAGCAGAGCTGTTTCAGTCCCTTCATCATCTTCATGGCTCTCTCCAGCAGGTCTCTGTGTCTCTTGCACTGGGGAGCCCAGAACTGGACACAGGATTGCAGCTCTGGTCTCATCAGGGAACAGTAGAGGGGGAGGGGAACCTGCCTAGCCCTGCTGGCCACACTTAATGCACCCCAAAGTCCTTCTTGCAGTGAGTGACCTAACACTGAGCACAGTATTCAAGGTGTGGCCTCACCAATGCCAAGCAGAGGTTATTCACATCCCTACACCTGCTGGCACTTTTGACACTTAGTTACATGTGCCTCATTGCAAAGGTCTTCTGATTAGCTTCAGGTACCCAGGCTCAGTTAGCAGAGAGCCATGCTGAGTGCTGCGCTGAGCCAGGAGGTGACATGGGGAACCTCGCTGTGCCTTTTGCCCATCTGATGGGGATGCCAGTACCCATTCCCGCTGGGGAGGCTGAGAGAAGACCCAGTAGCAACCTTTCAGTACCTGAAGGGGGCCTACAGGAAAGCTAGGCAGGGACTTTTTGCTAGGGCTTGTAGAGACAGGACAAAGGGGGATGGATGTAAGGTGGAAGAGGGGAGATTTAGGCTAAATATGGGGAAGAAAGTCTTTAGAATGAAGGTGGTGAGACACTGGAACAAGTTGCCCAGAGAGGCCATGGATGCTCTCTCCCTGAAGGTGTTCAAAGATGGGCTGGATGGGGCCTTGAGCAACCTGGGCTAATGGAAGGTGTCACTGTGCATGGCAGGGGGGTTGGAAATGGATGATCTCAAAAGTCCCTTCCAACTTAGACCATTCTGTGACTCTATAACTTGAATATTTTCTATTTGACAGCTAAAGTGGGGTTTGGTTGCTGGTTTTTGCTGGGTTTTGTTCCTGTGGTTGGTTGGTTGGTTGGTTGAGGATTTTTCTCGCATATGGAACTGTATAGGAAAAACCTTTGGTGCTTTTGAGGGACAGCTGAAATGTTGCTGGGCAGCTGCTGGGGAAATTACAACCTGTAGAGTACCATCAATTGCTGCACTGCAAATGGAGGGGTTGTGGATTGTCTGAAGTGCACTAAGTTTACTGTCTAGCAGAAGTGGAGAAGTGACAGAAGGGAAAAGTATTGGGAGAAAGTGGAGGGAAGGAACAAGGGAAAACTGAAACTTAATCACAGAATCAACCAGGTTGGAAAAGACCTCAGAGATCATCAAGTCCAACCTATGACCTAATACCTAACACTTCCTGACAACTAAGGCATGGCTCCAAGTGCCACATCCAAGCCCTTCTTGAACACCTCCAGGGATGGTGACTCCACCACCTCCCTGAGCAGCACATCCCAATGGCCAATCTCTCTTGCTGGGAAGAAATTACCTTTTCTATTTAGTCATCATAACTCATGTCAAGAAACTTCTGAAAGCACATATACTTAAGCTAATTTACTCATAGAATTACCACAGGATCACACAGGATCACAGGATGTTCGGGGGTTGGAAGGGAACTCTGAAGATCATTGAGTTCAATCCCCCCTGCCAGAGCAGGACCATAGAATCTTGCACAGGTCACACAGGAATGCATCCAGATGGGTCTTGAAAGTCTACAGGGAATGAATATAGCATTGGTATGGCTGGAAAAGCCCTTTAAGAGCCTCCATTCCAACCATTCTCTAACTCTGCCAAGGCTGAGGCTAAGCCATGGCCCTCAGCACCACAGCTCTGCCTCTTGGAAACACCTCCAGGGATGGGGATCCAACCACCTCCCTGGGCAGCCTGTGCCAGGGGTTGAGAACCCTTTCAGGGAAGAAGTTATCACCTCCAACCTCAGACTCCCCTGGGGCAACTTGAGGCCATTTCCTCTCATCCTGTCTTCTTGTTAGTAGAGAGAAGAGACCAACCCCCACCTGGCTCCAGCATCCTTTCAGTTGTAGAGAGCCTGAAAGCAGGAATAGTGATGAACACAAATGCAGAGGTAATTTCTTATGGGCATCTACATTGGGACTGAGAATCCTGAAAGCTACATTCAAAATGCAATTTTTAACTACCACTTTCATGCAATTAAAGCAGGCTTCTTGTCCAGAGCTTCCATTAGACTAGAGGGGGGAAAAATAGAACTCAAATTCCAACAGGCATTAATGTGACCTTTTGGTTTAATTACTGGAAAATATCCTGGAGTAGAACTCCCCTTCCAGGGAGAAAATGAAGATCTTTTGACCCTCTGTTTTTCTTTGGCTGCTGTAAGCAATTTCTATGTCACCTAAGGGAGATGACTTTTACTAATGGAGAAGCACAGCAGAAAATCAGCCCTTAGGAGAAGACACCTGAGGCACTTCATCATGGAATCACTCAATCAATAAGGTTGGAAAGGACCTCAGAGGTAATCACATCCAGCCTACCACCCAACACCTCCTGACTAAACCATGGCTTCAAGTGCAACATCCAATCCCCTCTTGAACACCTCCAGGGATGGGGACTCCACCACCTCCCTGGGCAGCACATTCCAATGGCCAGCAACTATTTCTGGGAAGACCTTTCTCCTCACCTCAAGCTTAAACTTCCCCTGGCACAGATTATTGCTGTCTACATCTCCCTGAAGGGAGGTTGTAGCCTGGTGGGGGTTGATCTCTTCTCCCAGGCAACCAGCACCAGAACAAGAGGACACAGTCTCAAGCTGTGTCAGGGGAAGTTTAAGCTGGAGGTGAGGAAGAAATTCTTCCCAGAGAGACTGGACATTGGGATGTGCTGCCCAGGGAGGTGGTAGAGTCACCATACCTGGAGGTGTTTAAGAAGACCCTGAATGAGGCACTTGATTGCATGGTTTAGTTGATTAGATGGTGCTGGGTGATAGGTTGGACTGGATGATCTTGAAGGTCTTTTCCAACCTGGTTTATTCTATTCTACTCCACTTCTATTCTATTCTATTCTACTCTAGTTTAACCAAGCCAAGTGCTGGGTCCTGCATTTGGGTCACAACCACCTCATGAACCCTCCAGACTTGGGGCAGGGCAGTTATGAAAACTGCCCAGCAGAGAAGGATCTGGGGGTGCTGTGACAGCCAGTTGAGCATGAAACAGCAGTGTGCCCAGGTGGCCAAGAAGCATCCTGGCCTCAACCAGGAACATTGTGACCAATAGAAGAGTAGGGAAGTTTTGAGCCTTGTACTCCTTGTACTCCAGTATCTGAAGGGGGCCTACAAGAAGGCTGGGGAGGGACAGCTCAGGATCTCAGGGAGTGATAGGACTAGGGGGAATGGAATGAAGCTGGAGGTGGGGAGATTCAGGCTGGAGGGGAGGAGGAAGTTCTTCCCCATGAGAGTGGTGAAGCCCTGGAATGGGTTGTCCAGGGAGGTGGTTGGGGCCCTGTCCCTGGAGGTGTTTAAGCCCAGGCTGGATGAGGCTGTGGCCAGGCTGATCTAGTGTGGGGTGTCCCTGCCCACGGCAGGGGGGTTGGAACTAGATGATCCTTGTGGTCCCTTCCAACCCTGACTGATACTATGATACTCAACACTGGTGAGGCAACATCTTGAGTACTGGGTTCAGTTTTGGTCCCTCACTTCAAGAAGGTCATTGAGGTGCTGAAGCAGGCCCAGAGAAGGGCAACCAAGCTGGGCAAGAGTCTGGAGAGCAGGGCTGGAGAGGAGCAGCTGAGGGAGCTGGGGGTGTTTAGTATGGGGAAAAGGAGGCTGAGGAGAGACCTCATTGTTCTTTACAGCTCCCTGAAAGGAGGTTGGAGCCAAGTGGGGGTTGGTCTCTTCTCCTTAGTCTCAGGTGATAGAAGGAGAGGAAATGGCCTGAAATTGTGCTAAGGAAGGTTTAGGCTGGAGATTAGGAAAAATTTCTTTGCTGGAAGAGTGGTCAGGGATTGAAACAGGCTGCCCAGGGAGGTGGAAGATTCACCATCCCTGAAGTGTTTGAGAAAGGCATGTCCATGGCACTTTGGGACATGGTTTAGTGGGCATGGTGGTGTTGGGTTGAAGGTTGGACTCAATGATCTTGGAGGGCTTTTCCCATTGAAGCAGTTCTATGACTGATTCTATGATTCCTGCCTGAGTTGACAGACAAGTGTGCCTGTAGGTTTAAATCAGCATCTAGGCTCACTGAAGCAGCACTGCTAGAAAACTACTCCAGAAAAGGGAGATGCACCCTGGGAGGGAAGTATTTATGGCACATGGGCCTCTATACATCTCCATTGTAAGAAGACTGCAACATGGAGGGACTCACCTGGCCAAGTTGAGTGAACTGAAGTCCAGATCCTCACTGAAAGAACCCTGTGTGCCTGCCTGAATCATTGCCCTGGGATATGTGTCTTGCTCACCCTGGGATCTGCTTACAATTGCTCAGCACTTTGATACATTAATAATGTGCATCTGATTTCAACTGGTTTTCCTCCTGGGAAACTTGGAGGGCTTTATTGTAGACCACAAAATCCATCATGTAACCCAGCTTGGGCTGTGTCAAACACTGCCTTCCAAACCCCTCAAGCCAAATTCAAAGACCAAGCCCTCAGTGCCTGTGCTGAGACTCAGAGGCAGGAAAACAAAGGAGCTGCTTTGACTCACCTGTGCTCACCTAAGGATGTGACACAGGTGTCACAGCACAACCTTCTTGCATCACACAGAGCAGCAGGCAGTCTGATTTGTGCTGTCATGGGGGGTATGCCTTCCTCACAATAATATGAACAGGCAGTGTAAGCTTGCAGCCCAGAAGGCAAATCACATCCTGGGCTGCATCCAAAGCAGCACTGCCAGCAGAGCCAGAGAGGTGATTCTGACACTTTGCTCTGCTGAGACCTCACCTGCAGTGCTGTGTACAGCTCTGGAGCCCTCAATACAGGAAGAACCTGGACCTGATGGAACAGGTCCAGAGGAGGGCCATGAAAATGATCAGGAGTTGAAGCAGCTCTGCCACAAGGACAGGCTGAGGGAGCTGGGAGTGTTCAGCATGGAGAAGAGAAGGCTCCAGGGAGACCTAAAAGCAACCTGCCAGTACCTGAAGGGGGCTACAAGAAGGCTGCAGAGAGACTGTTGGCAAAGGCCTGCAGGGACAGGAGCAGGGGCAATGGCTTCAGACTAGAGCAGAGCAGATTGAGATTGGATGTGAGGAACAAGTTCTGCACCAGGAGGGTGGTGGAACACTGGCACAGGTTGCCCAGGGAGGTGGTTGAGGCTCCATCCCTGGAGATATTCAAGGTGAGGCTGGACAGGGCTCTGGGTCACTTGATCTACTTGGGGATGTCCCTGCTGAGTGCAGAAGGGGTTGGACTGGATGAGCTTTGGAGATCCCTTCCTGCCTGGACCATTCTATAACTCTATGATTCTATAATATGTTGGGTTGAAAAGAGAAACAGGGAAGGTTCTGCTAGAGAATCCCAGCACAGTCTGGCTGCAGAGCTGACAGGTCTGACATTACAGCTCCTGGGTGTGGTGGAGTGGAACAAAGCAGCCCTGGTGCACAGCTGAGGATCAGGATCTTCATGCATTTAAAAGCACACAGAAGAGCCTTGGGAACCTCCCAAAAGACAGATCCAAAGGTATTATTTTTTTTCCCTGAGCTGGCTGAACACATCAATTGTTGGCCAGAACCAGAAGGACTCTTCTGCCCACTGGGGCCTTAGCACTCTCCTGGCTGCAGGAAGCTCCATTTATAAGGTAGCAGATTTCTTAAGGTATTCATTGTCACTCTTTGTAAGTGTGTTTAGGTGTGATAAGACAGATGATGGTTTGGAGGAATAAAAATGAGCCTGAAGAAATGAAAACACTCCTGGAATTCAGAAAGCCTTCGAATCCTGAAAAAGCTTTGTGTGTTTTCTCTTCTAATCCAAGGGGGAGACAACATCAACCAATCTGTCTTCTGAAAGCCAGGTACTCTTACCACAGGCCAGAGAACATCCTTCACTGAAAGTAATGTCATCAATGGCAACAGCTCCATCTTGGCTCTGGGGCTCCACCAGCCCCCAAAAGACAACCTGCAGAGATGAACAGCAAGTCAACGAGGGTGGCCTAGGAAATTCCCCACAGCTCTGGAGTAGAAAGTGGTAGAATGTAAACAAATTACCATTGGATGTAACAGGGAAAATATTGATAGGGTCTGAATCATCCCCAAGGTCTGATAACTAACATAAAGTTAGCTGTATGCACTAACTTTTCCTTGGTTCTTCACTCTAGCTGGTTGCTCGCTGACCTTGGCTGCATTCCTTGTTGTGGCTAAGTACTAACAAGCTGCTCTCTGCTTTTCTCCTCTTTCTCTTTCCCTTGTCTGGCTGTGGGAGAGGGAGAAGCTATTGGAAGCCCCCTGGTTTTGACCAGGGGGGATCTTGTGTTGTTTATAGATTGTAAATACATGCAGATATAGTGTATATTTTAGAAGAGAAGAGAAGAGAAGAGAAGAGAAGAGAAGAGAAGAGAAGAGAAGAGAAGAGAAGAGAAGAGAAGAGAAGAGAAGAGAAGAGAAGAGAAGAGAAGAGAAGAGAAGAGACGAGAACAGGTTGGAAGAGACCTTCTGGATCATCATGTCCAACCTATCATCCATTTTGTACATATTCAGTGCATTTCATGTTTCTAGAATGCAGTTTTGCTTGTAAATGCACCTTCATAGAATCATAGAATTGTCAGGCTTGGAAGGGACCTCAAGGCTCAGCCAGCTCCAACCCCCCTGCCATGGCCAGGGACACCTCACACTGCAGCAGGTTGCTCAGAGCCACCTCCAGCCTGGCTGCAAACACCTCCAGGCAGGAGGCTTCCACCACCTCCCTGGGCAACCTGCGCCAGGCTCTCATCACCCTCATGGGGAACAACTTCTTCCTAACATCCAACCTGAATCTCCCCACTTCTAGTTTTGCTCCATCCCCCCCAGTCCTATCACTCCCTGACACCCTCAGAAGTCCCTCCCCAGCTTTCTTGGAGCCCCCTTCAGATCCTGGAAGGCCACAAGAAGGTCTCCTGGGCGCCTTCTCCTCTCCAGCCTGCACAACCCCAACTCTCTCAGTCTGTCTCCATAGCAGAGCAGCTCCAGCCCTCTGCTCCTCCTCCTGGCCCTTCTCTGGACACCTTCTAGCACCTCCAGATCCTTCCTGGAACAGAGGCTCCAGAAGAAGCATTCAACAAGTCTAAGTGCTGGGTGCTGCACTTTGGCCACAGCAACCCCATGCAGAGCTGGGGACAGAGTGGCTGAGAGCTGCCAAACAGAGAGGGACCTGGGAGTGCTGATTGACAGCTGCCTAAACATGAGCCAGCAGTGTACCCAGGCAGCCAAGAAGGCCAATGGCATCCTGGCCTGCATTCAGGAAGAGTGTGGCCAGCAGGAGCAGGAAAGTCCTTGTGCCCTGTACTCTGCATTGGTTAGGCCACACCTTGAGTCCTGTGTCCAGTTCTGGGCTCCTCAGTTTAAGAAGGACATTGAGAGACTTGAAGGTGTCCAGAGAAGGGCAACAAGGCTGGGGAGAGGCCTTGAGCACAGCCCTGTGAGGAGAGGCTGAGGGAGCTGGGGTTGCTTAGCCTGGAGAAGAGGAGGCTCAGGGGAGACCTCATTGCTCTCTACTACTCCCTGAAAGGTGGTTGTAGACAGGAAGGGGTTGGTCTCTTCTCTCTTGCAACCAGCACCAGGACAAGAGGACACAGTCTCAAGCTGTGCCAGGGGAAGTTTAGGCTGGAGGGTGAGGAGAAAGCTCTTCACTGAGAAAGTGATTGCCCATTGGGATGTGCTGCCCAGGGAGGTGGTGGAGTCCCCATCCCTGGAGGTGTTCAAGAGGGGATTGGATGTGGCACTTGGTGCCATGGTCTAGTCATGAGGTCTGTGGTGACAGGTTGGACTTGATGATCTTTGAGGTCTCTCCCAACCATAGTGATACTGTGAGACTGTGATACTGTGAACTGGACCCAGAGCTCCAGCTGTGGTCCCAGCAGAGTGGAGCAGAGGGGCAGAATCCCCTCCCTGGCCCTGCTGGCCACACTTCTCTTGCTGCAGCCCAGGATGTGATTGGCTTTCTGGGCTGTATTTGCTTCCATCCCACTGAGCTGGTCTGGCAATTTTACTTTGGGGGGTAATTCTCTCAGATCAGCTGGTGGGGTAATTTCAACCTACCACAACAAGGAATGACATTCACCAACATCACAGGCAAGAGGGGGAAAAAAACTACCAACAAACAACAAAGCAAACCCAAAAATCTTCCTAAAGAATCCAGGCTAGTCCATGGTATTTCTGACAGACAGAGGAGAACTCAGATCATGCCCTTCATCTGGGAAGAAGCCCATTCTGGCTCTTTCACATATCTGTGGCTTGTCATCACAAACACACACTCAGAGCACCTAACACAAGAGTGAGGCAGCATTTGATGAAAAGGATGTGAAAACCACAGTGCAAAGCCATTAAAGCCTAGGCAAGAACCACGAGAGTTAAGAAACACAAAGCATTTTGTTTTTCACCAGGCAGTTATTCCAACAGACACTGCAAATGGGAAGCTGTTCTGCTTGAATTAATCAGACCTGCAGCAAAGTCAGAGAAGCAAACACTGTCAGAAGCCTTTCAGCAAGCTTTTAGCCAAAACAAACCTGGAGGAGCACTTAGTCAGCTGTTACTCTGCTCTGATGCTACAACAGTCAATTTCTCTTTCTCCTACCAAAGACTTCTCAGCACAAGAAGTTGCAAATATTGCACACCTGGAGCTCACAGCCAGGTTTCAATCCCCATTTCTGTATGCAAAGGCTATATGCACATTTCCCCTGCAATCATCTGGAAGCAGAGGGATCAGTCATGGGCCTTGGGAAAACCCCATAAAAACCTATGCCAGTCCAAACAACCCAAGAAACCAGCAATATCAATAATATTCCTTAAATTAGTTCATAGAATTGTTTTGGTTGCAAAAGACCTCCAAAATCAAGGAGTCAGGCAGTCAGCCCAACACCCCCATGGCCATTAAACCCTGTCCCCAGGTGCCATGGCCATACATTGGTGGTGAATGGTGCCACATCCAGCTGGCAGCCAGTCACTAGTGGTGTGCCCCAGGGAGCAGTGCTGGGCCCCATGCTCTTTAACATCTTTATTGATGATCAGGAGGAGGGCATTGAGTCCATCAGCAGTAAATTTGCTGATGACACCAAGCTGGGGGCAGGAGTTGGTTAGCTGGAGGGTAGAGAGGCTCTGCAGAGGGACCTGGACAGGCTGGGCAGATGGGCAGAGGCCAAGGGCAGGAGATTGAACACATCCAAGTGCCAGGTTCTGCACATTGGCCACAGCAACCCCAGGCAGTGCTACAGGCTGGGGTCAGAGTGGCTGGAGAGCAGCCAGGCAGAGAGGGACCTGGGGGTGCTGGTTAATGGTAGGCTGAACATGAGCCTGCAGTGTGCCCAAGCAGCCAAGAGGGCCAATGGCATCCTGGCCTGCATCAGGAAGAGTGTGGCCAGCAGGAGCAGGGAGGTCATTCTGCCCCTGTACACTGCACTGGTTAGGCTGCACCTCGAATCCTGTGTCCAGTTCTGGGCCCCTCAGTTTAGGAAGGAGGTTGACTTGCTGGAAGGTGTCTAGAGAAGAGCAACAAAGTTGGTGAGGGGTTTGGAGCACAGCCCTGTGAAGAGAGGCTGAGGGAGCTGGGGTTGCTTAGCCTGCAGAAGAGGAGACTCAGGGGTGACCTTATTGCTCTCTACAACTACCTGAAGGGAGGTTGTAGCCAGGTGGATGTTGGTCTCTTCTCCCAGGCACCCAGCATCAGAACAAGAAGACACAGTCTCAAGCTGTGCCAGGGGAGGTTTAGGCTGGATGTTAGGAAGAAGTTCTACACAGAGAGAGTGATTGCCCATTGGGATGGGCTGCCTGGGGAGGTGGTGGAGTCACCGTCACTGGAGGTGCTCAGGAGGAGACTTGATGGGGTGCTTGGTGCCATGGGTTAGTTGTTTGGGTGGTGTTGGATTGGTTGATAGGTTGGACACGATGATCTTGAAGGTCTCTTCCAACCTGGTTTATTCTATGTATTCTATGTATTCTACATTTCTTGAACACCTCCAGTGATGGAGACTCCACTACCTCCCTGGGCAGCCTGGTCCAATCCCTGACCACTCTTGCAGCAAAGAAATGTTTCCTACTCTCCAACCTTACCCTCCTTAGCACAATTTCAGGCCATTCCCAGTCTTCTGTCACCTGATGCTAGGAAGAAGAGCCCAGCTCCCACCTGTGCCAACCTCCTCTCAGGGATCTGTAGAGAGCAACGAGGTTTACCCTCAGCCTCCTCCAGACTAAATAATCTCGGTTCCCTCAGCTACTCCTGATAAGACTTTAGATTGGATTAAATAAGGTAAAGATAGTAAACCTATGTGGAACAACCTGAGATTGCAGCATACTCTTCATGTGCTTATATCAGGCAGAGGTGAGGTGTGGGTAGCAAACAACATCAATACTTGTGGTGAGATAGGTATTTCACAGAGTACATTCTGAGTCAGGGTAGAGCAGGCAAATAATGCTTTAAACATTCACAGTATCCCAGTGCCACAGTACATCAGAGGTTGGAAGGGACCTCCAGAGATCATCCAGTCCAACTCCCCTGCCAAAAGCAGCATCACCCAGGGTAGTCTGCACAGGAATGCATCCAGGTGGGTTTTGAATGTGTCCAGAGAGGGAGACTCCACAACCTCTCTGGGCAGCCTGCTCCAGGCCTCCAGCACCCTCACACCAAAGAACTTTCTCTTCATGTTGAGGTGAAACCTTCTCTGTTCAAGTTTGTCTCCATCGTTTCTTGTCTTATTGCTGTGCACCACCCAAAAGAGCTTGGCCCCCTCCACTTGACCCTGACCCCTCATCTACCAATAGACATTGATCAGATCCCTCTCAGCCTTCTCCTCTCCAGACTAAACAGCCCCAGGGCTCTCAGTCTCTCTTCACAGGGGAGATGCTCAAGTCCCCTAACATCACAACAATGCTTTCCATTGACAAAACACTCTGGTCTGACTTACTAAAAAGACACAATCTGTGGAGCATTTAAGAGGTGCTGTTTGCAGTCACCTCAATTTACCAACCTCATACTTCTCTGTGCTATTGATTGTGATGGTCTTTGCTTTCCACTGATCTTGCAGTTCTCCTGAATCTTGCCAGACGCTTGTAATGGTATTCTCAGAGTGCTTTTTAACCCCCACCATCAATGTTCCACTCCTTTGACTGATCCAATAATGAAATGTAATCTAGGACACAAAGAAGAAAAAGCACAACACCACAGCAACAACCCCAAAGATCTGATTATTCCAGGGAAGAACTAAGAGAAACAAAGAAGCAGAAGGACAATACATCAAAATACCTGGCAAACATCTTCTTCATCAGGTGGAAGGAAAACTTTGGTCCTTAAAGTTGCAGAAGGTGATGGCATGTCAGAGGACAAGGAGAGGAAATAAGCTGTTCAAAGGAATGAAATAGAAATGTCAGGAGTGTGGAGAGCAGGTGTGTGCAACACACCATTTTGGCACTCTGGTAGCTTTAGGCTATGCCTTTAAAGTTTGCCACAGATCTTGAGCAGAACAGTAATAAAATGAACATAAATCACTGTTGGGTGTGAAAAAGAAAATACAGCTAATTCTAGACAATTCCATTGGAGAAATATCTCCCATAAGACTCCTTGTACCAAAACAATTCCTTCTTCTCTTCTCTCTTCTCTTCTCTTCTCTTCTCTTCTCTTCTCTTCTCTTCTCTTCTCTTCTCTTCTCTTCTCTTCTCTTCTCTTCTCTTCTCTTCTCTTCTCTTCTCTTCTCTTCTCTTCTCTTCTCTTCTCTTCCCTTTCCTCTTCCCTTCCCTTCCCTTCCCTTCCCTTCCCTTCCCTTCCCTTCCCTTCCCTTCCCTTCCCTTCCCTTCCCTTCCCTTCCCTTCCCTTCCCTTCCCTTCCCTTCCCTTCCCTTCCCTTCCCTTCCCTTCCCTTCCCTTCCCTTCCCTTCCCTTCCCTTCCCTTCCCTTCCCTTCCCTTCCCTTTTCTCTTCCCTTCCCTTCCCTTCCCTTCCCTTCCCTTCCCTTCCCTTCCCTTCCCTTCCCTTCCCTTCCCTTCCCTTCCCTTCCCTTCCCTTCCCTTCCCTTCCCTTCCCTTCCCTTCCCTTCCCTTCCCTTCCCTTCCCTTCCCTTCCCTTCCCTTCCCTTCCCTTCCCTTCCCTTCCCTTCCCTTTTCTCTTCCCTTCCCTTTTCTCTTCCCTTCCCTTCCCTTCCCTTTCCTCTTCCCTTCCCTTTCCTCTTCCCTTCCCTTCTCTTCTCTTCTCTTCTCTTCTCTTCTCTTCTCTTCTCTTCTCTTCTCTTCTCTTCTCTTCTCTTCTCTTCTCTTCTCTTCTCTTCTCTTCTCTTCTCTTCTCTTTGCTTTGGAGAGATACTAACCTGCTTCTGCTTGACCTTGGCTGCAGTCTTTTGGTATTAACTTCTCTGTTTCTGTCTCCCTTTTGTACAGGGGGGTCAGGGGGAGACAGGGAAGGGGTGCTGTTTATTAATTGTAAATCCCTGTAAATATTGTAACTCCTGCATATTTTGTACATATTCATTGCATTCCATTGTAGAGTGTAGTTTTGTCTGTAAATACAGCATTCATTTGCTTCCAACTGGGCTGGGCTGACAAAGTTAATGTTGGGGGGGGGGGGGGGGGTTGGGGAGGGGTGTAATTTCAACCCACTACAGGCATAAATACACCATGACTGATAACCAAAAAACTTAGTAACAGACATATACCATGACTTGGTGACCAAAAAAATGAATAACAGACATACACCATGAGCTGGTGACCAAACCCACTTAGTAACAGACACATGTCATGAGTTGGTGACCAAAACCACTTAATAACAGACACATGCCATGAGTTGGTGACCAAAACCACTTATTAACAGACATATACTATGAGTTGGTGACCAAAACCACTTAATAACAGACACATGTCATGAGTTGGTGACCAAAACCACTTAATAACAGACACATGTCATGAGCTGGTGACCAAACCCACTTATTAACAGACATATACTATGAGTTGGTGACCAAAATCACTTAATAACAGACACATGCCATGAGTTGGTGACCAAAAAAATGAATAACAGACATACACCATGAGCTGGTGACCAAACCCACTTAGTAACAGGCATATGCCATGAGTTGGTGACCAAAACCACTTAATAACAGACACATGTCATGAGCTGGTGACCAAACCCACTTATTAACAGACATATACTATGAGTTGGTGACCAAAATCACTTAATAACAGACACATGCCATGAGTTGGTGACCAAAAAAATGAATAACAGACATGCACCATGAGCTGGTGACCAAAAACCCTTAATAACAGATATATGCCATGACTTGGTGACCAAAACCACTTAATAACAGATATATACCATGAGCTGGTGACCAAAAACCAAAACAACAGACATACACCATGAATTGGTGATCAAAAACCTTAATAACAGACATCTACCATGAGTGGGTGACCAAAAACACTTAATAACAGATATATACCATGAGCTGGTGACCAAAAACTATTAATAACAGACATATGCCATGAGCTGGTGACCAAAACCACTTAATAACAGACACATACCATGACTTGGTGACCAAAACCACTTAATAACAGACATATACCATGTGTTGGTGACCAAAACCACTTAATAACAGACACATACCATGACTTGGTGACCAAAACCACTTAATAACAGACACATACCATGACTTGGTGACCAAAACCACTTAATAACAGACATATACCATGACTTGGTGACCAAAACCACTTAATAACAGACATATAGCATGAGCTGGTGACCAAAAAAATAATAAATTAATAACATAAACACCACAAGTAAATAACTAAAAAAATTACTACCTGTCCTGAAAGGACAAAGCCCTCAACAGGTCCTAACTCAGACAATGGGCTAAGGCCCTGTGAATATGCAAACCTGGACATTGCCTGGGGTGCAGATGGTCCAGGTGAACATGCAGCATGTGTAACTAACAGTGACAAAATTCTTCCTCCTGTTTCCATGGCACTTCCTCTGCCTCAGCTTCCACCACTGCCCCTTGTGCTGGCACTGGGCAGCACCCAGCAGAGCCTGGCTCCAGCCTCTGGGCACTCCCCCTGCACATCTTGAGCAACAGCAAGGAGCTCACCCTCAGGCTCCTCCTCTCCAAGCCTAAGAGCCCTCAGCTCCCTCAGGCTCTCCTCATGAGGAAGATCTTCCACTGCCTGCAGCAGCTCTGTGCCTCTGTGCTGGACTCTCTCAAGAAGTTCCTTGAGGACCTTCTTGAGCTGAGGGGCCCAGAACTGGGCACAATATTCCAGATGTGGCCTCAGCAGGGCAGAGCAGAGGGGCAGGAGAACCTCTCTAGAACTACTAATCACAGCCCTTCTAATGCACCCCAGGCTGCCCTTGGCCTTCTTGGCACATTGCTGCCTCATGGGCATCCTTCCATCCACTGGTACCCCCAGGACCCTCTCCTCTCCACTGAAGATTTCAGAGATGTATCACAGTCTCACAGTATAACCAAGGCTGGAAGAGACCCCAAGGATCATCAAGCCCAACCTGTCCCAACAGACCTCACAACTAGACCATGGCACCAAGTGCCACATCCAATCCCCTCTTGAACACCTCCAGGGACGGCGACTCCACCATCTCCCTGGGCAGCACATCCCAATGGCGAACGACTCGCTCAGTGAAGAACTTTTTCCTCACCTCGAGTCTAAACCTCCCCTGGCACAGCTTGAGACTGTGTCCTCTTGTTCTGGTGCTGGTTGTGAAATACTCAAGGGTGCCAGGTGTGGGGAGAGAAAGGCTCAACCTTTTTTTTCAATGATTATTATGCTGTTCCCCTTCCCTCCTCTTTCACAAACATTTCACCACTGTCAGGCCCAGTGCTGCTTTGAAAGGAGCGAGATGAAGGAGAAAAACACCAGGTGGAACTGTAGGGATTAAAAAGAATACAGTCCTAACAGTAAAGATTGCTGCACAAGCCACACTTCAGAGGCCAGGTAGGGACATTGGAATACTCCCTTTCTAAAAATACCCACCCTGACCTCTCATCCTTGTCTGCACCTGGAACTGACCAGCAGATCAGCTTGGTGCTGGAGGCTGCTGAGCTATCCCCACAGAGAAGCTTTTTCCAGCCGCCTTCTTCCAGCCAGAGCAGTGCTCATGCTCCTCCTGGCTTTTAGGTCTCTCACGACTGCTCAGGCAGCTCTTTCAGAGCCTGCCAGCTGCAAGGATATTCTCCCTGCCCACAACAGATGGCTTGGTACCTCAGTAGAGCTTTACTCCTGAATCCAACCTGCTTCACTGGTTTTAAACTTCCATAAAATATCAGAGAATCACAGCATCACTAAGGTTGGAAGAGACCTCGAGGATCATGGAGTCCAGCCTGTCTCCACAGACCTCATGACTAGACCATGGCACCAAGTGCCACATCCAATCCCCTCTTGAACACCTCCAGGGATGGGGACTCCACCACCTCCCTGGGCAGCACATTCCAGTGATGAATGAGTCTCTCAGTGAAGAATTTTCTCCTCACCTCAAGCCTAAACCTCCCCTGGCACAGCTTGAGACTGTGTCCTCTTGTTCTGGTGCTGCTTGCCTGGGAAAACAGACCAACCCCCACCTGGCTACAACCTCCCTTCAGGGAGCTGGAGAGAGCAATGAGGTCTCCCCTGAGCCTCCTCTTCTCCAGGCTAAGCAACCCCAGCTCCCTCAGCCTCTCCTCACAGGGCTGTGCTCCAGACCCCTCCCCAGCCTTGTTGCCCTTCTCTGGACACCTTCAAGTGTCTCAATGTCCTTCTTAAAGTGAGGGGCCCAGAACTGGACACAGGACTCAAGGTGTGGCCTAACCAATGCAGAGCACAGGGGCACAATGTTTAGTTCCCTAAGGATAAGTGCAGGTGAGACTCATCAATGAGGTCAGATTTCATCTGCCAGGGGAATTTTGAGTCTTACATGAAAGGGGCAGGTATAGGAACTGTAAGAAATCCTTTGAGCAGGGATTTGACATGAAACCTCTAGAAATACAACAGGTTTTAGGTAGTGAAACATCTTATGGTTTGTCTTGAGGCTTGTCACTAGTCTGCTTCCAGTTAAACTAAGAGCTGTGAGAGAAGAAAGAGCTAAAAATAAGTGTTGGCTTCTAGTAAATGATTACATAAATCTTCAAAGGAGTTACAACTACCAAGTGATCTTTGCTCTTCTGCTCATGTGTGCACAATAATCACTTCTCCTGATGGCAAGCACTCTTCCCTTTAGTATTCTGCCATAAAGCAATCTGTGGAGTCACCAGCAGTGGGAAAATTCATAGAGCTACAATCACAGGCTCACAGGATGTTAGGGGTTGGAAAGGACCTCTGGAGATCCTCCAGTCCAACCCCCCTGCCACAGCAGGACCATGGAATCCAGCACAGGTCACACAGGAACACATCCAGACAGGGCTGCAAAGGCTCCAGAGAAGGAGACTCCACAACCTCTCTGGGCAGCCTGCTCCAGGCCTCTGGGACCCTCACTGTAAAGAAGTTGCTCCTGATTTTGAGGTGGAACTTCCTGTGCTGGAGTTTCCATCCACTGCCCTTTGTCATATCCCAGGGCACAAGTGAGCAGAGGCTGTCCCTGTCCCTGTCCCTTCCTTCCTGATCCCCAGCCCTCAGCTATTGATAGACATTGATCAGATCTGTTATAAATGCAATAGTGGTGTGTGATTTGTGTTGCAAAATATAATTTCAGGGTAGCTTGGCACCAAGGCTGGGTGGCTGGCTTGTTTTGAGAACAGAGGGTAAATGTTCAGACTGCTTTGGTTTCAAAAAGATGATAAATGCCAACTTTCTCAGGACCACAGAATGCTTACCTTAGATAAGTCCTAAAGAGCTGTGCCTGTGTGAGAAGATGTAGTTCTTCAAAGGATGCAGGAGAAAGACCTCCCCTGCTTCATCTGACACCTTGAGTCCTGTGCCCAGTTCTGGGCTCTCAGTTTAAGAAGGACATTGAGACACTTGAAGGTGTCCAGAAAAGGGCAACGAGGCTGGGGAGAGGCCTTGAGCACAGCCCTGTGAGGAGAGGCTGAGGGAGCTGGGGTTGCTTAGCCTGGAGAAGAGGAGACTCAGGGGAGACCTCATTGCTCTCTACAGCTACCTGAAGGGAGGTTGTATCCAGGAGGGAGTTGGTCTCTTCTCCCAGGCAACCAGCACCAGAACAAGAGGACACAGTCTCAAGCTGTGCCAGGGGAAGTTTAGGCTGGAGGTGAGGAGAAAGTTCTTCACTGAGCGAGTCGTTCACCACTGGGATGTGCTGCCCAGGGAGGTGGTGGAGTCCCCATCCCTGGAGGTGTTCAAGAGGGGATTGGATGTGGCACTTGGTGCCATGGTTTAGTCATGAGGTCTGTGGTGCCAGGTTGGACTTGATATCTTTGAGGTCTCTTCCAACCTTAGTGATTCTGTGATACTGTAAAGCAGGACTGTCAGTTGCTTAAATCATTTTTATTCCAGCCAGGAGTTTGATATGTTTGCCTTTCATTTGCTTCTTGATGAGAAGAGTTGGTGTTATTTTGAAGATAAAATGGTTTTGCAACTTGAACACTTGAAATAAAACTTGTGCTTAGAAAAAAATGTTTGGGAGCTACTTAAATGTTTGTGCTAATGTCAGATGAAAATCAGCATTTCTTCAAGAGCAGCCTGGTCTTCAGAAGCCCAGCAGACACACAGCAGGATCATAGAATCACAGAATGGTCTGGGTTGGAAGGGACCTCCAGAGGTCATCCAGTCCAACCCCTCTGCACTCAGCAGGGACATCCTCCACTGCATCAGGTTGCCCAGAGCCCTGTCCAGCCTCACCTTCAATATCTCCAGGCATGGAGCCTCAACCACCTCCCTGGGCAACCTGTGCCAGTGTTCCACCACCCTCCTGGTGCAGGACTTGTTCCTCACATCCAATCTCAATCTGCTCTGCTCTGGTTTGAAGCCATTGCCCCTGGTCCTGTCCCTGCAGGCCTTTGCAAACAGTCTCTCTGCAGCCTTCTTGTAGCCCCCTTCAGTTCCTGGCAGGCTGCTCTTAGGTCTCCCTGGAGCCTTCTCTTCTCCAGGCTGCACACCCCCAGCTCCCTCAGCCTGTCCTTATAGCAGAGCTGCTCCACCCCCCTGATCATTTTCCTGCCTCCTCTGGATAGCATAACACAATGAGTTCCTTCAAACATTCTCTTGGGGCTTCTCAATACTCTGCTTTCAGTGAAACTAAGAGCCATGAGACAAGAAAGGGCTGAAAGTAAGTGTTGGGTTCATGCTGGGTTCAATATATAGTTCCCTCAAACTTTGTGAGGATTCTTACCTCTGTCATTCCCATTGTGGTCAAAGTGTGGTGGGCTTCTGCCAGATTGACCATTTCTTCTTACCCATCCAGGCTGGAGGCTCAGTTCATGAAGAGCTTCACACAGAGCAGTCTCAAAATCACACTTGTCACAGGAGGAACCTGAGTTGAAGCAAACAAACCAAAAGCATCCAATGCAGCAGGAAAGGGCTCTGTACTCTCCCCATCCCTGGCTATTTACTTAGCACACAGGGACTCTCCAAACAAACTCCCATGGAAAGTGAGAAGCACAGCAACCATGAACCAGTTCTGGGCCTCTCAGTTTAAGAAGGACATTGAGACTCTTGAAGGTGTCCAGAGAAGGGCAACAAGGCTGGGGAGAGGCCTTGAGCACAGCCCTGTGAGGAGAGGCTGAGGGAGCTGGGGTTGCTTAGCGTGGAGAAGAGGAGGCTCAGAGGAGACCTCATTGCTCTCTCCAGCTCCCTGAAGGGAGGTTGTAGCCAGGTGGGGGTTGGTCTATTTTCCCAGGCAAGCAGCAGCAGAACAAGAGGACACAGTTTCAAGCTGTGCCAGGGGAAGTTTAGGCTCGAGGTGAGGAGAAAGTTCTCCACTGTAGAGAGTCATTAGCCATTGGGATGTGCTGCCCAGGGAGGTGGTGGAGTCCCCATTCCTGGAGGTGTTCAAGAGGGGATTGGATGTGGCACTTGGTGCCATGGTTTAGTCATGAGGTCTGTGGTGCCAGGTTGGACTTGATGATCTTTGAGGTCTCTTCCAACCTTAGTGATACTGTGATACTGTGAACAAAGAGAAAGAGGGCAGTGGAAAAGAGATAAGAGAGAATGAACATAGGAAAAAACCACCAGAAAACAAACCACCAAGAGCAGAAAAGGCTCTGAGGAGACCTTCTTGTGGCCTTCCAGTATCTGAAGGAGCCTGCAAGAAAGCTGGGGAGGGACTTCTGAGAGTGTCAGGGAGGGACAGGACTGGGGGGGATGGAGCAAAACTAGAAGTGGGGAGATTCAAATTGGCTGTGAGGAAGAAGTTGTTCCCCATGAGGGTGGTGAGAGCCTGGCACAGGCTGCCCAGGGAGGTGGTGGAAGCCTCCTGCCTGGAGGTGTTTGCAGCCAGGCTGGAGGTGGCTGTGAGCAACCTGCTGCAGTGTGAGGTGTCCCTGGCCATGGCAGGGAGTTGGGACTGGCTGATCCTTGAGGTCCCTTCCAACCCTGACCATTCTGTGATTCTATGTCCTCTCCTCACTAGACCCAGCCCAAACAAGGACATTTAGATTCTGTGGCTCTGACATGTGCCTTTTACTTCACAGATGTGCACATAGCTACCTGTCTGTAGGAAACTGTCCAAGCTAGCATAGCTTACATGCAAATATTGCTCACAGAACATTCTGCAGCTCTTGACTGAAGAATGTGGCCATGTCCTCTGTTAGCCAGGGTTCTTGCACAGAAAAGCAAAGACTTCACAAGCAGGGCCACAGAAGTGATTTTCTCCCTGTACTCAGCACTGATGAGACCACACCTTGAGTACTGGCTGCAGTTTTGGGCCCCTCATTACAAGAAGGACATTGAGGTGCTGGAGCAGAGAAGGACCATGCAGCTGGGGAAGGGTCTGGAGAAGAGGGTTGGGGAGGAGCAGCTGAGGGAGCTGGGGGTGTTCAGTGTGGAGAAGTGGAAGCTGAGGGGAGACCTCATTGCTCTCTATGACTCCCTTAAGGGGTGTTGGAGCCAGGTGGAGGTTGGTCTTCTCCCTAGTAAGAAGTGATAGGACTAAAGGAAATGGTCTGGAATTGTGACAGGGGAGGTTTAGATTGGATCTTTGAAGAAACTTTTTCACTGAAAGGATTCTCAAAGACTGGAACAGGCTCCTCAGGGAGGTGGTTGAACCTCCATGCCTGGAAGAGTTTGAGAGACAGAGGTGTGATGCTGAGGGCCATGGTTTACTCCCAGCCTTGGTAGAGTCAGAGAATGATTGAGCTCAATGACCTTCAGGGTCTTATCCAACCAAAACAATTCTCTCTTGTTTTCTGTTGTGGGTTTGTTTGTTTGTTTGCTTGTTTGGGTGGGGGTTTTGTTTGGGTTTTTTTAATATATTCCAGTATGATTCCCTTCATGTTGTAACCTGCATTTTTGGGGAAGATAAAGTATAAGCCCATTGCCAGGGTCTAATATTGGAAAGGTGAGGCTCTCCTAATGGAATGGAATGGAATGGAATGGAATGGAATAGAATAGAATAGAATAGAATAGAATAGAATAGAATAGAATAGAATAGAATAGAATAGAATAGAATAGAATAGAATAGAATAGAATAGAATAGAATCAGCTAGGTTGGAAAAGACCTTTGAGATCATCCAGTCCAACCCATCACCCAACACCATCTGATCAACTAAACCATGGCACCAAGTGCCTCATCCAGGCTCTTCCTAAACACCTCCAGGGATGGTGACTCCATCATCACCTCCAGATTCCACTGTCTGCAATCTTGCAATGCAGATGATTCTCTCTTACACATCAGAGGAGAATAGTTTAAGGCTGCCTTTGAATCTGGATCCTGGCGAAACATGAGAGCTACAACTCAGAATCACAGAGGGTTAGGGGCTGGAAGGGACCTTGAAAGCTCATCCAGTCCAACCCCCCTGCCAGAGCAGGAGTACCCAGGGCAGGTCACACAGGAACACATCCAGGCAGGGTTTGAATATCTCCAGAGAAGGAGACTCCACAACCCCCCTGGGCAGCCTGCTCCAGGCCTCTGTCACCCTCACAGGGAACATTTTTTTCCTCTTGTTTCCATGGCACTTCCTCTGCCTCAGCTTCCACCACTGCCCCTTGTGCTGGCATTGGGCAGCACCCAGCAGAGCCTGGCTCCAGCCTCTGGGCACTCCCCCTGCACATCTTGAGCAACAGCAAGGAGCTCACCCTCAGGCTGCTCCTCTCCAAGCTACAGAGCCCTCAGCTCCCTCAGGCTCTCAACCTAAGGAAGATGTTCCACTCCTTCAACCATTCCTTCATGCTTGCTCTCAAACTGGTGCTCACTCCAGGCTGCTGCTAATGCTGTGGTGTGTTCAATATTATCACAGTTGATTAATCATTTTTAATAAGGTTGCAAGTGCATTGGTTATAGTCACACTGTGAAGACCAATCTCATGGCCTTGATATTCATATCAAGTTGTTGCAAATATTAATTACAAGGTGAGGGAGAGGGGAAAGAAATATAACTCATGGAAGCACTCCAGACCCAAGTTAATGTGCAAATCAGCTGATTCATCAACCAACTTTTCATTGCTGCTGTGATTCCTTAGCTCTTTAAGAGGCTGGACAGCACATCAGGGGCTTTTCAAAAGCACAAGCACTGCTGGGCTTCATCTGCTTCACATTGCATGAAACCCAGCAAATCATAGGCAATATTTCACAGAATTGCCTCAGTTGGAAGCATCCTTTCAGCTCATCCACTCCAACCACTCCCTGACTCTACCAAGGCTGGGGATAAACCATGGCCCTCCGCACCACAGCTCTGACTCTTGGAAACACCTCCAGGGATGGGCATTCAACCACCTCTCTGGGGAGCCTGTGCCAGTGCTTCAGAACCCTTTCAGGGAAGATGTTTCTTCTAATCTCCAACCTAAACCTCCCCTGGGGCAACGTGAGGCAGTTCCCTCTCACCCTATCACTTGTCACTAGGGAGAAGAGACCAACCCTCACCTCACACTAATCTCCTTTCAGGGAGTTATAGAGAGCAATGAGGTCTCCCCTCAGCTTCCTCTTCTCCAAACTAATTACCCACAGGTCCCTCAGCTGCTCTTCCCCAGTCCTGTTCTCCAGACCCTTCCCCAGCTGCATGGTCCTTCTCTGCTCCAGCACCTCAATGTCCTTCTTGCAATGAGGGGCCCAAAACTGCAGCCAGTACTCAAGGTGTGGTCTCATCAGTGCTGAGTACAGGGAGAAAATCACTTCTGTGGCCCTGCTTGTGAAGTCTTTGCTTCTCTGTGCAAGAACCCTGGCTAACAGAGGACATGGCAATATTAGAACAGAATAGAATAAACCAGGTTGGAAGAGACCTTCAAGATCATCCAGTCCAACCCATCAACCAATCCAACACCACCCAAACAACTAACCCATGGCACCAAGCACCCCATCAAGTCTTCTCCTGAAAACCTCCAATGATGGCGACTCCACCACCTCCCCAGGCAGCCCATTCCAATGGGCAATCACTCTCTCTGTGTAGAACTTCTTCCTAACATCCAGCCTGAACCTCCCCTGGTGCAGCCTGAGACTGTGTCCTCTTGTTCTGGTACTGGCCGCCTGGGAGAAGAGACCAACCCCCACCTGGCTACAACCTCCCTTCAGGGAGTTGGAGAGAGCAAGAAGGTCTCCCCTGAGCTTCCTCTTGGCCCCCTGGGCACACTGCTTTTTTCAGTGGTGGGACCAGGCTTTTTCAGTGGTGCCCAGTGACAGGACAAGGGGGAACAGGCACAAACCTGAACATAAGAAGTTCTATCTAAACTTCTTTAACACAAGGGTGCTGGAGGCCTGGAGCAGGCTGCCCAGAGAGGCTGTGGAGTCTCCTGCTCTGGAGACTTTCCATCCCCACCTGGATGTGTTCCTTTGTGCCCTGCCCTGGTTAATGCTGCTCTGGCAGGGGGGTTGGACTGGATGATCTCTGGAGGTTTCTTCCAACCCCTAACATTCCCTGACTGTGAATCTAGATTGAAGTTGTTTGTCTTTCTCACAGATTTCAGCTGAATTCGATGGCCAGGGGTGGTGCTGAGTGACTTAGCTTAGCAGCACACTTGGTAGACTTAGAGTATGGTTGTGCTCAAGGATCTTAAAGACCTTTGCCAGCTGCAACAATGCTGTGATTCTGTGACCTCTACCAAGCTGTAATTAACATTTTCCAGTGCACACAGAGACACACAGGCTCAGCTCCAGACACTCTACTGCAAATTTAAAGCCAGACCTTAAAACCCAACCAAATAGGCAGATTGCCTTTGTTGCACAGCAAGCAGAAGAACTTAGACAACATTTCTGTTAGAATGGGAATAGTTTATATATCCAAACTCTGGTTTTGCCCTCCAGAAAACAGATCATGCATCCTGCCCCTCTCTGTGTCCTGTCTCCATGTGTGTTCTACCCCCCCTGTCACCCCCTGTACCCCATATCCACAGGGCAGCCCCTGGGACAGCTGAGGCTGTTCTAGGAGCTTCAGCTTCAGCCCCAGAGCACCTGGGTGCATCCTGCTTCCAGGTGTCCCCTGTCCCTGTTTGTCCTACAGCCATGTCACCCCCTGTAATGATGTCACCCCTAGGACACTCTGTGCTGCATTCACATGGGAAACACAAGTGCTGATGGGGGACAAGCTACTGCTGGGGAGATTCTGGACTCCAGAAGAAAATGAGAAGAGTGAGGTATTGGACACTTCCCAGGGGAAGTGGTGCATTCCCCTCCCCTGCACAGCTGTAAGACTCAGCTTGCCAGGGTGCTGGTCTTTGCAAATAGACTCTCCCAATCCTTCCTGTAGCCCCCTGCAGGTGCTGGCAGGCTGCTCTTAGGTCTCCCTGGAGCCTTCCCTTCTCCAGGCTGAACACCCCCAGCTCCCTCAGCCTGTCCTTGGAGCAGAGCTGCTCCAACCCCTTGATCATTTTCATGGCCCTCCTCGGGACCTGCTCCACCAGGGGCTCCATTTGTGATGGAGCTTACTGAAACCTACCTTGCTTCTCCTCACTGCTGCCTCCACACTGGCTGGCAAAAACGCAGAGCTCGCCAGGAGGCCCAGAGGAGCCATCGCCACGCTGGCACTCACCTCCTGTAGGGGACCAAGCATCTACCAGAGCTAAGCTATGCAACACACAGAAGAAGGTGATCCTCTCCATGGGCTAATGCTCCTATCCAAGTGATCACTTGGAAGGGAGTTGTTTCACCTGTCTAGTATCGGTCATGAAGCACCTTTGGCAAAGCTGTGCTTGCACACATCCCTCTGAACGGTGTTCTCAGAGCCTCCCCTCCTGAACCTGCAGCTGAAAGGAAATATGGAGCCTGCAAAGCAGTGACTTTCCACCTGGAGTGCCTTGGGGTAATGTTTAACTGAATTATGGCATTGCTTTATGATCACAGAATTTTGGTGCATGCTGTGCAAGTCAGCTGTATATCATTAACTCACTGATTGGATTTATTGCCCCAGAGCTTGCAAATAGATAAGGGGGAAGAGAAGAGGAGAGGAGAGGAGAGGTTCGGAGAGGAGAGGAGAGGTTCGGAGAGGAGAGGTTCGGAGAGGAGAGGTTCGGAGAGGAGAGGAGAGGTTCGGAGAGGAGAGGAGAGGAGAGGTTTGGAGAGGAGAGGTTCGGAGAGGTTCAGAGAGGTTTGGAGAGGAGAGGAGAGGTTCAGAGAGGAGAGGAGAGGTTCGGAGAGGAGAGGAGAGGTTCGGAGAGATTTGGAGAGGAGAGGTTTGGAGAGGAGAGGAGAGGTTCGGAGAGATTTGGAGAGGAGAGGTTTGGAGAGGAGAGGAGAGATTTGGAGAGGAGAGGTTTGGAGAGGAGAGGAGAGGAGAGGAGAGGTTCGGAGAGGAGAGGTTCGGAGAGGAGAGGAGAGGTTCGGAGAGGAGAGGTTCGGAGAGGAGAGGTTCGGAGAGGAGAGGAGAGGAGAGGTTCGGAGAGGAGAGGTTCGGAGAGGAGAGGTTCGGAGAGGAGAGGAGAGGAGAGGAGAGGAGAGGAGAGGAGAGGAGAGGAGAGGAGAGGAGAGGAGAGGAGAGGAGAGGAGAGGAGAGGAGAGGAGAGGAGAGGAGAGGAGAGGTTCGGAGAGGAGAGGAGAGGAGAGGTTCGGAGAGGAGAGGAGAGGTTCGGAGAGGAGAGGAGAGGTTCGGAGAGGAGAGGAGAGGAGAGGTTCGGAGAGGAGAGGTTCGGAGAGGAGAGGTTCGGAGAGGAGAGGAGAGGAGAGGAGAGGAGAGGAGAGGAGAGGAGAGGAGAGGAGAGGAGAGGAGAGGAGAGGAGAGGAGAGGAGAGGAGAGGAGAGGAGAGGAGAGGAGAGGTTCGGAGAGGAGAGGAGAGGAGAGGTTCGGAGAGGAGAGGAGAGGAGAGGAGAGGAGAGGAGAGGAGAGGAGAGGAGAGGAGAGGAGAGGAGAGGAGAGGAGAGGAGAGGTTCGGAGAGGTTCGGAGAGGTTCGGAGAGGAGAGGAGAGGAGAGGAGAGGAGAGGAGAGGAGAGGAGAGGAGAGGAGAGGAGAGGAGAGGAGAGGAGAGGAGAGGAGAGGAGAGGAGAGGAGAGGAGAGGACAACCTGCGCCAGGCTCTCACCACCCTCATGGGGAACAGCTTCTTCCTAACATCTAATCTAAATCTCTCCTCCTCTAGCTTGGATTTATTTCCTCTAATCCCATCACTCCCTGACACCCTCAAAAGTCCCTCCCCAGCTTTCTTGGAGCCCCCTGCAGATACAGGAAGGCCACAATTAGGTCTCCTGGGAGCCTTCTCCTCTCCAGCCTGCGCAACCCCAACTCTCTCAGGCTGTCCTCATAGCAGAGCAGCTCCAGCCCTCTGCTCCTCCTCCTGGCCCTTCTCTGGACACCTTCCAGCACCTCCAGATCCTTCTTTTAATAGGAGCCCCAGGTTTCCATGAGAGAGTCACGTTATTTTGCATAAGGGATCACACAATTGTCTAATTGGCATCTTGTAATCAGTAAGTGATGCCTGCAGCTCTGGAGACTTCTTCCCCTGTAAATCCCCAAGCTAAATAACTGTGATGCACACACAGCAGCGTGCATAGCTCCCTGGTGAGCAGAGCTCAGACAAGGTGCATCCCTGCATCCAAGGCACACTGCTCAGTCAGCACAGCGCTGTCACGTTCACAGTCCCTGTCTGGAGGCACTGCAGATCTGCATTATCAGAACGTAAGAAATCTCTTGCCAGGGTACAAAGACAGCTCCTCCAACACTGCCTCAAGGCTAGCAGCCCAAGCTCTGATACAGCTGCCTATCATCTCCAGCACCAGAGGCAGACCTGTGTTTGTTGTAATAAAGGCTTCAGTTCTGCCTAGAAAACATTTTCCAGCTCATTTGGTTCCACTCTACCCTTTTCATCAGAATCACACAATCACAATGGCTTAGGTTAGAAGGGACCTTAAAGATCATCTGCTCCAACCTCCCCACCATGGCCTGGGACACCTCTCACAGTATCACAGTATCACAGTATCACAAAGGTTGGAAGAGACCTCAAAGATCATCAAGTCCAACCTGGCACCACAGACCTCATGACTGAACCATGGCACCAAGTGCCACATCCAATCCCCTCCTGAACACCTCCAGGGATGGGGACTCTACCACCTCCCTGGGCAGCACATCCCCATGACGAATGACTCTCTCAGTGAAGAACTTTCTCCTCACCTCCAGTCTAAACCTCCCCTGGCACAGCTTGAGACTGTGTCCTCTTGTTCTGGTGCTGCTTGCCTGGGAGAAGAGATCAACCCCCACCTGGCTACAACCACCTTTCAGGGAGTTATATAGGGCAATGAGGTCACCCCTGAGCCTTCTCTTCTCCAGGCTAAGCAACCCCAGCTCCCTCAGCCTCTCCTCACAGGGCTGTGCTCAAGGCCTCTCCCCAGCCTTGTTGCCCTTCTCTGGACACCTTCAAGTCTCTCGATGTCCTTCTTAAAGTGAGGGGCCCAGAACTGGACACAGGACTCAAGGTGTGGCCTAACCAGTGCTGAGCACAGGGGCACAATGACCTCCCTGCTCCTGCTGGCCACACCGTTCCTAATGCAGGCCAGAACTCAACCAGACTCAGCTGCTCAAAGCTTCATCCAACTCAGCCTTAAGCACTCCCAGTGGGGAGGCATCTACAGCCTCCCTTGGCAGCCTGTTCCAGAGTCTCAGCACCCTTGCTCTGAAGAACTTCTTCCTCAGCTCCAGTCTGACCCTGCTCTCCCTCAGCTTCAAACCATTCCCCCTTGTCCTGTCTCTAGACACCCTCAGGAAAAGTCTCTCTGCAGCCTTCCTGTAGGAACCCTTCAGGTACTGGAAGACAGCCAGAAGGTTTCCCCAGAGTCTTTTCTTTTCTAGACTGAGCACCTTCAGCTCCCTCAGCCTGTCCTCATAGCAGAGGTGCTGCAGCCCTTTGTGGCCTCCTCTGGACTCACTCCAACAGCTCTGTGTCCTTTCCCATGAGGGTGGTGAGAGCCTGGCACAGGTTGCCCAGGGAGGTGGTGGAAGCCTCCTGCCTGGAGGTGTTTGCAGCCAGGCTGGAGGTGGCTGTGAGCAACCTGCTGTAGTGTGAGGTGTCCCTGGCCATGGCAGGGGGGTTGGAACTGGCTGAGCCTTGAGGTCCCTTCCAACCCTGACAATTCTATGATTCTATGACCCTTATGCTGGGAACACCAGAACTGGAGGCAGGATTGGAGCTGGTGATTGACAGTTTTCCTTTGATCTGGAAGGCAATAATTGCATACAACTGCTTCCAGTTCAGTGACATGAATTCAGCTAGCTTGAAAGAGGACTGAAATATTCATTCATCTGATTAAAAAGAACCCTAGGTACATGTGCTTACCACTCATCTCCATTTGCTAGAGGCAACTGGCAAAATCAATTAAGAGGTTAAACCCAAATTGAATGCATTGATCAATGTACAGCATGAACCCAGCAGTTACAACCAGTGAAGGAAACAGAATGCTAACAGAGGGTGTGATGAACCAGATAAAGTCAGATGAGGCAAAGTCCTAGATTATGACATCTTAAAAGCAGATAACCCTTTTTTGGTAGCATGATTTCTGCCTTTTCCCTGCCAGGCCACATCACAGTCAAGGAGAGATGACAGCTGCTGATAGAAGGCAAAGAAAACAATAACAGGAGACATTAAAGGCCAATCTGATCCCCATGTGTACCAGGTGCTAAAATTTATCTCAGCACCTAGCTTGGAGGAAGAAATATTTCAATTCTGAACTGTCAAGAGCTCAGGAGAATTGCCCTTCTGTCTCTCAACCTCTAAGTAAGAGGGGGATAAAAAAATTAATTACCAGAAGTGCTTCAGCTCCCTACAACGACATCCTGATAGAAACACAGCTATAAATTGTCATGAAGTCACTCTGATCAGATCAAAACCATTTCTACCTCCTGCCTGCTAGCTGTGCCTTCAGAGAACCTGGAGCAAGAGCAGCATGATAATTTTCTTCATATTTGCCTACCAGTTCTGCATCAGTCTTCTCCAAAGCAGCGGGCAAGGCTCACCTCATTCTGTAAAGCATTTTGGCTTTCTTCTCTGCTATAAGTAGCTTCCTGGTCCTCTAAGCCCTCCACACAGGGTTACAGATCACTGGATGTTAGAGGTTGGAAGGGACCTCTGGAGATCTTCCAGTCCAACCCCCTGCAAGAGCAGGAGCATAGAATCCAGCACAGGTCACACAGGAACACATCCAGACAGGGCTGGGAAAGCTCCAGAGAAGGAAACTCCACAACCTCTCTGGGCAGCCTGCTCCAGGGCTCTGGCACCCTCACAGTGAAGTTCTTCCTCATGTTGAGGTGGAACCTCCTGTGCTGGAGTTTCCATCCATTGCCCCTTGTTACATCCCAGGGTGCAGCTGAGCAGAGGTTGTCCCCTCCCTGTTGACCCCTAGCACTCAGATATTGATAGACATTGATTAAATTCCCTCTCAGCCTTCTCCTCTCCAGACTAAGCAGCCCCAGGGCTCTCAGCCTCTCCTCACCAGGCAGTGCTCCAGGCCCTTCGGTATCCTGGTAGCCCTCCCTTGGACTCTCTCCAGCAGATCCCTGTCCCTCCTGAGCTGGAGAGCCCAGAACTGGATGCAATATTCCAGGTGGGTCCCAGCAGAGCAGAGTAGAGGAGGAGGAGAACCTCCCTGGCTCTGCTGGACACACTCCTCTGAATGCCTCCCAGGACCCCATTGGCCTTCTTGGCCCCCAGGGCACATTGCTGTCCCATGCAGACCTTGCTGCCCACCAGCACTCCCAGGTCCTTCTCTGTGGGGCTGCTCTCCAGCAGATCCCCTCCCAGCCTGTACTGGTGCACCTGTAACTAATTTATCAAGTGGCACCATCTCAGCACCCTAGAGTGTCACCCATGGGCCTGAGGACCCCATGTCAATGTTATGTGCCATGATCAAATGCATTTCACAAGGTGTTTAACTCAAACAGCTCCAGCCTGGTCCCAATGTATTTAACTCAACCTAGCTCCAGCCTGGTCCCATGGACCATCCTCCCATTGACAGCCAAGGTGTATTAAGTGTGTTCCTGGGGCTCATGCTCTGCTCTAGTGTCATGGGAAAGGCTCTCCAGGGCTTCTCTGTGTTAAGAGAGCCTTCTCTGTGGCTGGAGAGCAGCCAGGCAGAGAGGGACCTGGGGGTACTGATTGACAGCTGCCTAAACATGAGCCAGCAGTGTGCCCAGGTGGCCAAGAAGGCCAATGGCATCCTGGCCTGTATCAGGAATAGTGTGGCCAGCAGGAGCAGGGAGGTCATTGTGCCCTGTGCTCAGCACTGGTTAGGCCACACCTTGAGTCCTGTGTCCAGTTCTGGGCCCCTCAGTTTAAGAAGGACATTGAGACACTTGAAGGTGTCCAGAGAAGGGCAACAAGGCTGGGGAGAGGCCTTGAGCACAGCCCTGTGAGGAGAGGCTGAGGGAGCTGGGGTTGCTTAGCCTGGAGAGGAGAAGGCTCAGGGGAGACCTCATTGCCCTCTACAACTCCCTGAAAGGTGGTTGTGGCCAGGAAGGGGTTGGTCTCTTCTCTCTAGCAACCAGCACCAGAATGAGAGGACACAGTCTCAAGCTGTGCCAGGGGAGGTCTTTTAGACTCGAAGTGAGGAGAAAGTTCTTCACCGAGCGAGTCGTTCGTCATTGGAATGTGCTGCCCAGGGAGGTGGTGGAGTCGCCGTCCCTGGAGGTGTTCAAGAGGGGATTGGATGTGGCACTTGGTGCCATGGTCTAGCCATGAGGTCTGTGGTGCCAGGTTGGACTTGATGATCCTCGAGGTCTCTTCCAACCTTAGTTACACTGTGAGACTGTGATACTGTGAAGACAACCAATGTTGGGACAGCCTGGGGCATTTCTCCCAAAACGCTAACCTGCTTACCGGATCTTAGAACCCTCACCCCCAAGAAGTAGAAATAGATGGAGCCAAGATTTGGAGAGGAAAACAGTATTATGAAAATGAAACTAGAATTGAAGTAATCATTTTTTTTCCTGCCCTTCTCAGATGCAAACATTGGAGGCTTCAGCAATCCTGCTTCTTTGCTAGACATTGACCACAGGCTTTGCCAGCTCAGAGGCTTTGTGCTTTGAGTGACTTTGCTTACAGTGGAAGATTATAGAATCATAGAATTGTTTTGGTTGAAAAGATCTCCAAGTTCATCAAGTCCAACTGTCAGCCTAGCACCACCGTGGCCATTAAACCGTGTCCCCAAGTGCCATGGCCACACAGGTTTTGAACACCTCCAGGGATGGAGACTCCACCACCTCCCTGGGCAGCCTATGCCAATCCCTGGCCACTCCTGCAGGAAAGAAACTTTCCTAATCTCCAACCTAACCCTCCCCTGGCACAATTTCAGGCCATTTACCTCTCATCCTATCACTTGGTATTAGAGAGAAAAGACCAACCCCCACCTCACTCCAACCTCCTTTCATCAACGAGAGAAGCAAAGAAATGAAAACACAAAACACAGAAGGAGCCAACAAACAAAATGTCCTTCCTATGCTCTTCCTAAGTAGGCTGCCACTGGGACACAGAGAGTTTTCCACTCTCATGGAGCAGCAGCTGTAGGTAGAACTCAGAGGGAACTTGAAGCTGCTCCACATGGCATTTCTCAGACAGAGAATGAGTCAGAATCACCCCCATGCCACTATTGCCATGTCCCTGTCAGACAAAGCACTCCCAGGGCTCCCAACTACTTCCTAAGGGTTTTTTTGCTGGCCCTATCCAGGACAAATGCAATCTGGATGAAACTCAGTACCATAGGAGGTTGTAGTGAGGTGAAGGCTGGTCTCTTCTCCCTGGTAACTAGGAGTACAGTGAAAGGAAATGTTGTACCAGGGGGAGGCTTAGGTGGTGTGACAGTTTTAGGCTATGCCTAAACCTGAGTCATCTACAGGTTGGAGACTAGGAAACACTTCCTTCCTACAAGAGTGGTCAGGGATGGGAACAGGCTGCCCAGGGAGGTGCTGGAGTGCAGGTGCTGTTAGAAAGCTGCTCCAGAAAAGGAAGATGGGCCCTGGGATGAAGATATTTATAGAACATTGCCTTCTGTACATCTCCATTGTAAAAAGATAAAGACATGGTGGGACTTAGCTGGCCAAGTTGAGTGAACTGAAGTCCAGATCCTCACTGAAAGAACCCTGTGTGCCTGCCTGAATCATTGCCCTGGGATCTGTCTCTTGCTCACCCTGGGATCTGTATGCTGCTTACCCTGGCATCTGTATCTTGCTCACTCTGGGATTTGAATCTTGCTCACCCTGGGATCTGTGTCTTTCTCACCCTGGGATCTGTATCTTACTCACCCTGGGATCTGTGTCTTGCTCACCCTGGGATTTGAATCTTGCTCACCCTGGGATCTGCATCTTGCTCACCCTGGGATCTGTATCTTGCTCACTCTGGGATCTGTATGTTGCTCACCCTGGGATCTGTGTCTTGCTCACTCTGGGATTTGCATCTTGCTCACCCTGGGATCTGTGCTTTGATCACCCTGGGATCTGCATCTTGCTCACTCTGGGATCTGTATCTTGCTCACCCTGGGATCTGTATCTTGCTCACTCTGGGATCTGTGTGTTGCTCACCCTAGGATCTGTGTGTTGCTCACCCTGGGATCTGTATCTTGCTCACCCTGGGACCTGCCTACAGTTGCTCAGCACTTTGACAGGTTAGAAGGTGCAGGACATGGTTTAGTGGCCACAGTGGTGTGAGCTTCAAGGTTGGACTCAACGACCTTAGCACTCTTTTCCAACCCAAACAACTCTGGGATTCCCTAACTTCCAATCTACAGTTTCAGACTCTCCAGTCCCTAACACTGAAACTCAGAAAAGCCTCCTGATTAATGAGCCTTCTGCTTGTCTTTCTAAGGCCAAACTTTGTGACTGCAGCCAAGGAAATGTGAGGACCCCAGGCAGCACTGAAGCAATTTCTGCATAACCTTCATAGGAGACAGAAATCAGATAGTAATCAACACCCAAAGATGGCTTCTTGACAGTAGTCAGAGCTCTATCCTAAGCAGCTCATCTGCAAAGATTGATAAATGGTTATTAATTGATCCACTGCCTATTAAAATTCCATTCTGGAAAGCAAGTTCCCAGGTCACAATAAATAAATTATTGGACATCCATCACTGAAAAATAAAATAAAATTACATGTTCAGCATGAATTATGGAGAAATGAGGGAACTCATGAAAGGATACCTGCAGAAATTCCTCTCAGGTGAAGTTAAAGTGGTGGAGGGGTGATGGGTTAATGCCCATCCTCAAAACAAAGAGGGGAAGGGCTCTGCCCTCCCTGCAGGGCGTTTTCCCCCTGGGAAATTGAGTCTGTTCCACTGCCCCCTCCCTGCCCAGCTAGGGTATAAAAGGCAGGACACTGCAGTCATTAGCTCCTTCTCCTCACTTTCTCACTGAAGTATGCAGTTCCTCCCTTTTAATAAGAATAGAATAGAATAGAATAGAATAGAATAGAATAGAATAGAATAGAATAGAATAGAATAGAATAGAATAGACCAGGTTGGAAGAGACCTCCAAGATCATCGAGTCCAACCCATCATCCAACACCACCTAATCAACTAACCCATGGCACCAAGCATCCTGTCAAGCCTCCTCCTGAACACCTCCAGGGATGGGGACTCCACCACCTCCCTGGGCAGCACATTCCAATGACGAATGTCTCTCTCAGTGAAGAACTTTCTCCTCACTTCGAGTCTAAACCTCCCCTGGCACAGCTTGAGACTGTGTCCCCTTGTTCTGGTGCTGCTTGCCTGGGAGAAAAGACCAACCCCCACCTGGCTACAGCCTCCTTTCAGGGAGTTGTAAAGGGCAATGAGGTCTCCCCTGAGCCTCCTCTTCTCCAGGCTAAGCAACCCCAGCTCCCTCAGCCTCTCCTCACAGGGCTGTGCTCAAGGCCTCTCCCCAGCTTTGTTGCCCTTCTCTGGACACCTTCAAGTGTCTCAATGTCCTTCCTAAACTGAGGGGCCCAGACCTGGACGCAGGACTCAAGGTGTGGCCTAACCAATGCAGAGTACAGGGCACAATGACTTCCCTGCTCCTGCTGGCCACACTAATCCTAATGCAGGCCAGGTTGTAGAGAGCAAGAAGGTCTCCCCTGAACATCCTCTTCTCCAGGCTAAGCAACCCCAGCTCCCTCAGCCTCTCCTCACAGGGCTGTGCTCCAGACCCCTCCCCAGCTTTGTTGCCCTTCTCTGGACACGCTCCAGCAAGTCAACATCCTTCCAGACACTTTCAGGAGAGGAGCTGGGCTGAATACCAGGTGGCCAAATGGAAATGAAAGTGTTCTCAGCCACTGAAGCATGTGAAAGAGCTCGTTTTGTCTTCTGGCTCCACTTTAATGTGTTGTTCTGGCTTGCCACCAAGGAGCAGAGGCTGTCCCCTCCTCACTGCAACCTCCCTGCAGGGAGCTGCAGAGAGCAAGGAGGTCTCCCTCAGCCTCCTCTTCTCCAGCCTCAACACCCCCAGCTCCCTCAGCCCCTCCTCTAGCCCAGGGGCTCCAGGCCCTTCTCCAGCCTGCCTGCCCTGCTCTGCACAGGCTCCAGCCCCTCAGTGTCCTTCCTGCAGGGAGGGCCCAGAGCTGAACACAGCCCTCCAGGGGTGGCCTCCCCAGTGCTGAGCACAGGGGGATGATCCCCTCCCTGGCCCTGCTGCCCACCCTGCTTCTGACCCAGGCCAGGATGCCTTTGGCTTTCTTGGCCCCTGGGAACACTTCTGGCTCATATTTAATCAGCTGTCCACCAGACTCTCCACTTCCCTCTCCCAGGGACAATAAGTTGTGCCAGATCTGCATCTGCTAAGAAAAGCAATCCCCTGTTTTCTTAGATGTGTGACCAAGAGTGGCTGAGAAAGGGCAATATTCCTTGTGCACACACTGCAAACAAAGTGAGCCTCCAGGAGTTTCTTTTCACAGGCTGGCATTTACTCCCTGAACTGTACTTTCTCCAAGGTTTGCCCAAGCCTGGTACTAGAACACCCCAAAGGAGAAGGCAAGACACAAACATGAAAACAGAACTACAAAAACCAAGACCTGCAGCTCCTTTGGCATCTTGAGCACAAAGAAGACTGTCAGAAGTACTCAGTCTAAGCAAGAGCATAAAAGCCACCCACAGGAGACAAGAGTTGGCAAACAGCAGGCTTGTGGAGGATGGAGTGGGTGTTAGCTAGCAACAAGATCATAGTATCATAGTATCATAGTATCATAGTATCAGTCAGGGTTAGAAGGGACCACAAGGATCATCCAGTTCCAACCCCCCTACCATGGGCAGGGACACCCCACACTAGATCAGCCTGGCCACAGCCTCATCCAGCCTGGTCCAACCACCTCCCTGGACAACCCATGCCAGGGCTTCACCACTCTCATGGGGAAGAACTTCCTCCTCCACTCCAGCCTGAATCTCCCCACCTCCAGCTTCATTCTATTCTCCCTAGTCATATCACTACCTGAGATCCTGAGAAATCCCTCCCCAGCCTTCTTTCAGGTCCCCTTCAGGTATGTTTGTACATCACAGAATGTTAGGGGCCAGAAGGGACCTTGAAAGTGCATCCTGTCCAATCCCCTTGCCAGAGCAGGAGCACCCAGAGCAGCTCCCACAGGAACACATCCAGGCAGGTCTTGAATATCTCCAGAGAGGGAGACTCCACAACCCCCCTGGGCAGCCTGCTCCAGGCCTCTGTCACCTTCTCAGGGTAAAAATTCTTCCTCCTGTCTCCATGGCACTTCCTCTGCCTCAGCTTCCACCACTGCCCCTTGTGCTGGCATTGGGCAGCACCCAGCAGAGCCTGGCTCCAGCCTCTGGGCACTCCCCCTGCACATCTTGAGCAACAGCAAGGAGCTCACCCTCAGGCTGCTCCTCTCCAAGCTCCAGAGCCCTCAGCTCTCTCAGGCTCTCCTAATACAGAAAATGTTCCACTGCCTTCCTCATCCTCATGGCTCTGTGCTGGACTCTCTCAAGCAGTTCCCTGAGGTCCTTCATGACCTGAGGGGCCCAGAACTGGACACAATATTCCAGCTGTGGCCTCAGCAGGGCAGAGCAGAGGGGGAGGAGAACTTCTCTGACCTACTGACCACAGACAGCCCTTCAAATCCACCCCAGGATGCCCTTGGCCTTCTTGGCCACCAGAGCATATTGCTGGCTATGGTCATCCTCCCACTCACCAGGACCCCCAGGTCCTTTTCCCCTTCCTTGCTCTCCAACAGGTCAGTCCCCAGCCTGTACTGCTCAGTGGGGCTGTGCTTTCCCCATGTGTATGTTCACATGGTGCCATCCTGAGGTCCCCAGGCCTGCTCCTGAATGCTGCCTCTGTTTGAAGTTAAGGCTGGTAGTGGCAGAGGTCCTGCCACAGGGACAGGCTCTCAGGTTTGGATGAAACAGACAATGTTAAAGAACCTTTCTCACAAAGCTGTAGAAAACTGAAGTCTTCCATTCCCATCCCCCACGCTGAGAAGACTGAACCAACTCTTAGCACATCTGCAGCACCAAGATTCCTGTAAATTTTAGTGGAATTAAGAAATAAACCTAATTATGACAGCAAAAAACAAGCCTTTAAATGGCAAAAGAAGTCTTCTTTTAATCACTGGCAGCAAGTAAAACATGAATGAGTGTGGCATAAACTGGAAACCCACTCACTGTGTCACAGCAGCTCAGATGAGGAAAGTAAATGAGATGGAAAAGAAGGAATAAATGATCTGGGAGCGCTGGTTTCCACATGACACATTGTGTGACTCCAAAGAGATCCCACTGCAGCAGCTCACTCACTTCACTTGACATGGAAATGAAACGGATTAAGAGAGACATGCACCAGACAGTGTGGCCAGCAGGGCCAAGGGGGTGATTCTCCCCCTCTGCTCCACTCTGCTGAGACCACAGCTGGAGCTCTGGGGCCAGTTCTGGAGCCTCTGTGCCAGGAAGGCTCTGGAGGTGCTGGAAGGTGTCCAGAGAAGGGCCATGAGGAGGAGCAGAGGGCTGGAGATGCTCTGCTGTGAGGACAGACTGAGGGGGTTGGGATTGTTCAGTCTGGAGAGGAGAAGGCTCTGAGGAGACCTTCTGGTGGCCTTCCAGTATCTGCAGGGGGCTCCAAGAAAGCTGGGGAGGGACTTTTGAGGGTGTCAGGGAGTAATAGGACTGGGGGGTTGGAGTAAAACTAGAAGTGGGGAGATTCAGATTGGATGTTAGGAAGAAGTTTTTCCCCATGAGGGTGGTGAGAGCCTGGCACAGGTTGCCCAGGGAGGTGGTGGAAGCCTCCTGCCTGGAGGTGTTTGCAGCCAGGCTGGAGGTGGCTGTGAGCAACCTGCTGTAGTGTGAGGTGTCCCTGGCCATGGCAGGGGGGTTGGGACTGGCTGATCCTTGAGGTCCCTTCCAAGCCTCACAGTTCTGTGATTCTATGCTGCTTCCAACCTACAAAGATGTTTAAGACCTCTTCATTCCAGCCCCTCAGTGAGTCAGTAAATTAAGATTGTGTAAAGCACATTTTTATCCTTCTTGTGATTACTATTCCTTTACCACCACCATCAAATTTTCTACCTAAGTGAATGAATCTTGAGCATAGATGAAAATTTCCAGTGTTTGCTGAAACATTCCAAAATACTTTCACCTTAGGCAGCCAACCTTCATGTGTCCATTTTTGTCTTCATTTACATTCAGCCCCCTCCTTGGGCAGCCTGTCCCAGTGCCTCAGAACTCTCCCAATGAAGAAGTTTCTTCTAATCTCCAACCCAAACCTCCCCTGGGGCAACTTGAAGACACTTCCTCTCATTCTATCACTTGTTAACAGGGAGAAGAGACCAATCCCCACCTCACTCCAGCCACCTTTCAGGGAGCTGTAGAGAGCAATGAGGTCTCCCCTCAGCCTCCTCTTCTCCAGACTAAACACCCCCAGCTCCCTCAGCTGTTCCTCAGCTGCTCTCCAGACCCTTCATCAGCTTTGCTGTCCTTCCTGGACCTGCTCCAGCACCTCAACATCTTTCTTGGAGTGAAGGCCCCAGAAATGAACCCAGGACTCAAAGTGTGGCTTCAGCAGTGCTGAATCCAGGAGCATGATCACAGCCCCACGCCTGCTGGCCACACTATTGCTGCTCCAGGCAGGGATGCTGGTGGCCTTCCTGGACACCTGGGCACACACTGCCTCACCTTCAGTCAGCACTCAACCATCTTCAGCTGCCTGTCAGCCACCACCCCCAGGTCCTTTTCTGCCAAGCAACTTTCCAGCCACTCTTCCCCAGGCCTGGAGCATTCATGGGGTTGTTGTGATCCAAGAGCAGGACCCAGCCCTTGGCCTTGTTGGACCTCATAGACTTTCACTTACAATAAAATGCTCTTTCCCCTTTGTCCTAACTTGCCATACTTAAAATAGAATGGAATTAACCAGGTTGGAAGAGACCTTCGAGATCATCATGTCCAACCTATCATCCAACACCACCCAATCAACTAACCCATACAACCAAGCATCCTGTCAAGCCTCGCCCTGAACACCCCCAGCGTCGGCGACCCCACCACCTCCTCAGGCAGCCCATTCCAATGGGCAATCACTCTCTCTGTGTAAAACTTCCTCCTAACCTCCAGCCTAAACCTCCCCTGACGCAGCCTGAGACTGTGTCCTCTTGTTCTGGTACTGGTTGCCTGGGAGAAGAGACCAACCTCCGCCTGACTACAGCCCCCTTCAGGTAGTTGTAGAGAGCAATAAGGTCACCCCTGAGTCTCCTCTTCTCCAGACTAAGCAACCCCAGCTCCCTCAATCTCTCCTCATAGGGCTGTGCTCCAAGCCCCTCACCAACCTTGTTGCCCTTTTCTGGACATGCTCCAGCAAGTCAACCTCCTTCCTAAACTGAGGGGCCCAGAACTGGACACAGTACTCGAGGTGCAGCCTAACCAGTGCAGTGTACAGGGGCAGAATGACCTCCCTGCTCCTGCTGGCCACACTGTTCCTGATGCAGGCCAGGATGCCATTGGCCCTCCTGGCTGCCTGGGCGCACTGCAGGCTCATGTTCAGCCTACCATCAACCAGCACCCCCAGGTCCCTCTCTGCCTGGCTGCTCTCAGCCACTCTGACCCCAGCCTGTAGCACTGCCTGGGGTTGCTGTGGCCAATGTGCAGAACCTGGCACTTGGATGTGTTCAATCTCCTGCCCTTGGCCTCTGCCCATCTGTCCAGCCTGTCCAGGTCCCTCTGCAGAGCCTCTCTACCCTCCAGCAGATCAACTCCTGCCCCCAGCTTGGTGTCGTCAGCAAATTTACTGATGATGGACTCGATGTCCTCCTCCAGATCATCAATAAAGATGTTAAAGAGCATGGGGCCCAGCACTGATCCTTGGGGCACACCACTGGTGACTGGCTGCCAGCTGGATGTGATGCTGTCATGTCCAGCAGCTTGGGGAGTACTCCAAAAGTGGTGTTGAGAAGCACCAAACATCTCTCATCAGCCAGACAAACTCAGCTATGGAAGTAATTAGCTGCGTCAGAAGAATAAGCATTCTGCCTTCAAAGAAACAACAGAAGTTGCACAGAATTTGCATACAGCCTCTGAAATATGGTGATTCCTCTGTAAACAGATGTGTTTTCAGCTCCAACTCGCTGCCATCACTAAAATGATGAGGATGTGCATGAATACCAATGTGAAGGTGGTAACCTATTTACTGCAGAAAGGTAGGAGAGACAGAGGAAGGAAAAGGTCTCACATTCACTCAAACAACTCTTCTGTGTGGTGAGACAGAGAAACAACTTAACCTGATGCAGAAAAACAAAGCAAGAAGTTCATACAGAGGTGTTTAAATTGCATGAGGTTGGAACAGGCTGAGCCTTGAGGTCCCTTCCAACCCTGACAATTCTATGAAAGTCTGGAAGTCCATCTTAAAACTGTTGATTCTCTTCTATCCTTTAGTTCCCTCATGAGATACAAGGACTGTGTTTACAGAACACAGGGGCTCTCCCTTATAATGTCCCCCTAGACATAGCTTTAAAATGATGTTCTGTTACTGTTGTTTGCATTGGCTAATGCTGACTCCACTGAAGCTGAACACACATTTCCTGGAGAGTTTACCAAAGTACAGTTTCATCCTTTTCACTAAGGATTTTCCTGTAAGGGAGGAGGGAATCAACTATGACTTAAAAATCATTCATTTATAGAATCACAGAATCAACCAGGTTGGAAAAGACCTCAGAGATCATCAAGTCCAACCTATGACCTAGTACCTAACACGTCCTGACAACTAACCCATGGCTCCAAGTGCCACATCCAAGCCTTTCTTGAACACCTCCAGGGATGGTGACTCCACCACCTCCCTGGGCAGCACATCCCAATGGCCAATCTCTCTTGCTGGGAAGAACTTTCTCCTCAGCTCGAGCCTAAACTTCCCCTGGCACAACTTCTTCCTAACATCCAATCTGAATCACCCTACTTCTAGTTCTGCTCCATCCCCCCCCAGTCCTATCCCTCCCTGACACCCTCAAAAGTCCCTCCCCAGCTCTCTTGGAGCCCCCTGCAGATCCTGGAAGGCCACAAGAAGGTCTCCTGGGAGCCTTCTCCTCTCCAGCCTGCACAACCCCAACTCTCTCAGGCTGTCCTCATAGCAGAGCAGCTCCAGCCCTCTGCTCCTCCTCATGGCCCTTCCCTGGATACCTTCCAGCACCTCCAGATCCTTCCTGGCACAGAGGCTCCAGAACTGGCCCCAGAGCTCCAGCTGTGGTCTCAGCAGAGTGGTGCAGAGGGGCAGAATCCCCTCCCTGGCCCTGCTGGCCACACTTCTCTTGCTGCAGCCCAGGCTCTGCTTGGCTCTCTGGGCTGCAAGGTCTCACTGCTGGCTCCTGTTGAGCTTCTCCTCCCCCAGCACCCCCAAGGCCTTTTCTTCAGGGCTGCTCTCCAGCCAGTCCCTGCCCAGCCTGGATTGGTGCCTGGGATTGCCCTGAGCCAGCTGCAGGACCTTGCCCTTGGTCTTGTTGAACCTCCTGAGGTTGTCCTGGGCCCAGCTCTGCAGCCTGTGCAGGTCCCTCTGGATGGATCCTTCCCTCCAGCTGTCAGCAGCACCACACAGCTTGGTGTCATCAGCAACCCTGCTGAGGCAGCACTCAGTGCCACTGTCCATGGCACCAACAAAGATGTTACACAAGCCTGGTCCCAGGACTGATCCCTGAGGGACTCCACTTGTCCCTGGCCTCCACTTGGCCATGGACCATTGGCAGCCACCCTTTGGGTGCAGCCCTCAAGCCAGTTCTGTAGCCACTGAATGCTCCATCCCTGGAACCCATCCTGCACCAGCCTGGAGACCAGGATGTGGTGCAGGACAGTGTCTAGGGCTTTGCTCAGGTATAGGTCAGTGATGTAAATGATAACCTTTGGTGTCATGTTAAAGAAGTTTGAATTGCCCTCAGAACAGGAAGCCCAAGATATTTAAAGGCTGCTCACAGAACTGCAATTGGAGTGTAACCTGGCAAGCCACAGTGGGTCACACACCTCCAGAAATCACCTTGGAAGCAGAGGAACAGCACATGTTTAATAGTTGTGGGGAGGTCAGGCTCTCTGATTGATTCCTTCTCCCAGCCTGGGGGGTGAGAAGCCAGTGAGGGGTTCTACAGGGATGACTGAAGATGTTTAGACCCTCAGGCAGGTGACAAGGTGCAGAACTCTGCTGGTGATCAGGGGCTAAAGTGAGATCAGAACTGCTGGGAGGCTGAGTTCACAGGATTAATGTGGATATATCAGGGAAGTATAAGTTATTGCTGCACAGATTATTGCAGATGTGGAAAGAGAAAGGAAATTTCTCCCTTCTCTCAAGTGATTTCTCATAATGAATTCAGTGCATCTGTAAAATCCCTGATGGATTTGGTCCAGGAAAACAACTGCAATCATTCCTTAATTCTTCACTGTGCTGGAGGATGTTGTGAACCAGAACAGGTTGCCCAGGGAGGAGGTGGAAGCCTCCTGCCTGGAGGTGTTTGCAGCCAGGCTGGATGTGGCTGTGAGCAACCTGCTGCAGTGTGAGGTGTCCCTGGCCATGGCAGGGGGGTTGGAGCGGGATGATCCTTGAGGTCCCTTCCAACCCTGACAATTCTGTGATTCTATGATCATAAACAGCACTGTCTTCATTCTCACTTAGCTGTGCATGTGAGCTTTGACCTTGTCAGCCACTGACCTTGCAAGGAAAGCAAGAAAATCAGAGCCTCTCTCTTGGCTCCATTCCAGACTGCAGCTGATGGCTTCACATTTCATTAGACCTAGGTAATTTTATACCATTTCATTGGACTAAGTTCCTTAGATGAATCTAGCCACCCTGGCTTCATGCATCATCACTCTGAGCATTTCAAAGTAAGCCACACCTGCTGGCTAACAAAACCAGGTAGGTGCTCCAAGAAGAAGCCTGCAGAACAAAGGATGACAGTGAATAATGGAAGATGATCACCAAAGACAGGGGATATGCAGTCAAAGGCTCACAGGATGTTAGGGGTTGGAAGGGACCTCTGAAGACCTTCCAGTCCATCCCCCCACCAGAGCAGGAGCATAGAATCCAGCACAGGTCACACAGGAACACATCCAGACAGGGCTGCAAAGGCTTCACAGAAGGAGACTCCACAACCTCTCTGGGCAGCCTGCTCCAGGCCTCTGGGACCCTCACAGTCAAGAAGTTCTTCCTCATGTTGAGGTGGAACCTCCTGTGCTGCAGTTTCCATCCATTGCCCCTTGTCCTGTCCCAGGGCACAGTGAGCAGAGGTTGTCCCTGTCCCTTCCTTCCTGACCCCCAGCCCTCAGCTATTGACAGACATTGATCAGATCCCTCTCAATCTTCTCCTCTCCAGACCAAACAGCCCCAGGGCTCTCAGCCTCTCCTCCCCAGGCAGTGCTGCAGTCCCTTCAGCATCCTTGTAGCCCTCCCTTGGACTCTCTGCAGCAGATCCCTGTCCCTCCTGAACTGGGCAGCCCAGAGCTGGATGCAATATTCCAGGTGGGGCCTCACCAGGGCAGAGCAGAGGGGGAGGAGAACCTCCCTGGACACACTCCTCTGAATGCCCCCCAGGACCCCATTGGCCTTCTTGGCCCCCAGGGCACATTGCTGTCCCATGCAGACCTTGCTGCCCACCAGCACTCCCAGGTCCTTCTCTGTGGGGCTGCTCTCCAGCAGATCCCCTCCCAACCTGTGCTGCTGCAGTTTATTCTTCCTTCCCAGGGGCAGGACTCTGCACTGATCCTTGTTGAACCTCATTAGGTTCCTCTCTGCCCAGCTCTCAGTCTGTCCAAGTCTCTGAATGGCCTCACAGCCTTCAGGTCTCTCAGCCAAGCCTCCCAGGCAATTGTAACCAAGTAATGTTTAAAAATGGTTTTAGTTGCTGACTGTTTTGCCTCTGAAATCCATTCTACTTTTTCCTAAGGCTTTTAGAAAACATTTGAAAAGCACATCTTGTACTTCAGAGAACATCACTGGTACAGCATTGTTGGATATTCTTTGATCAGACCAGTTCTTTTCTTACAGAGAATACAGAATTAATCAGGTTGGAAAAGGCCTTCTTGATCATCAAGTCCAACCTGTCACCCAGCACCATCTGATCAACTAAACCATGGCACCAACTGCCTCAGCCAGGCTCTTCCTAAACACCTCCAGGGATGGTGACTCCATCACCTCCCTGGGCAGCACATTCCAATGGCCAATCTCTCTTGCTGGGAAGAATTTCTTCCTAACATCCAGCCTGAACCTCCCCTGGCACAGCTTGGGACTGTGTCCTCTTGTTCTGGTTCTGGCTGCCTGGGAGAAGAAACCAACCCCCACCTGGCTACAGCCTTCCTTCAGGGAGTTGTAGAGAGCAATGAGGTCTCCCCTGAGCCTCCTCTTCTCCAGGCTAAGCAACCCCAGCTCCCTCAGCCTCTCCTCCCAGGGCTGTGCTCCAGACCCCTCCCCAGCCTCCTTGCCCTTCTTTGGACACATTCAAGAGGCTCAATGTCCTTATATTGAGGAGCCCAGAACTGGACACAGGACTCAAGGTGTGGCCTAGCCAGAGGGCAGAATGACTTCCCTGCTCCTGCTGGCCACACTGTTCCTGATGCAGGCCAGGATGCCCTTGGCCTTCTTGGCCACCTGGGCACACTGCTGGCTCCTGTTCAGCTGCTGTCAACCACTACCCCCAGGTCCCTTTCTGCCTGGCTGCTCTCCAGCCACTCTGCCCCCAGCCTGTAGCACTGCCTGGGGTTGTTGTGTTGTTGTTCTTCCTTCCAGGAGTCCCACAAAGAGCAAGCCCATGCATATTAAAGGCAGAAGCAACTGCAACCCAGGAAGCCCTCATCCACTCTGCTCCTTTCAATTAATAATGTCACAGGCAGTCGAGCACCATGGAATTAGAAGCTTCACAATGTGCTGCTGCACATTCTGCAAGCAAAGGAGAAAACAAAAAGGAGAGTGTGAGTCTTATTACTTAGCAGAACAGTGGAGCTTGAAGCCCATGCATTAAGTTTGAGCAGCCTGGGTGAAAATGAGATCTCATTCCCTCATTATGCATCCTTCATCTAAAGCCAAATGAGATAATAAAGTCAGGGAGAGGAGATATTTTCTGCATAAAGAACCATATAATCCTTTGTCTCATTTAAATAATCAGTTCAAACAAAGCTCTGCTTTTTTTTTCCCCCCTTTCTTTCTTTTAAACATCCAACTAAATGATGCAATGAATTATTAACCAAATCTACCTAGTTAATCAAACTAATGCAGGCAGCACAGGTGATTCGCTGTCCCTAGAGACACAGCAAGTGCCACAGCAGCGTGGTGGTGGCTGGCTCCTGGAGCTGAGGTTTGTACAGGGCTGTGTGTGGTGACAGCTCCTGGCGTGGTGCACAGTCTGCAAAGGCTCCTTTAGCAGCACAGCCTAGCTGTGATGCTGGCAGGGGCTGTGCTCATCTTGCAGGCTCAGTACCAGTGCTTTACAGTACCACAGTACGCTGGGCCCCGTGCTCTTTAACATCTTTATTGATGATCTGGAGGAGGGCATTGAGTCCATCAGCAGGAAATTTGCAGCTGACACCAAGCTGGGGGCAGGAGTTGATCTGCTGGAGGGCAGAGAGGCTCTGCAGAGGGACCTGGACAGGCTGGGCAGATGGGCAGAGGCCAAGGGCAGGAGATTGAACACATTCAAGTGCCAGGTGCTGCACATTGGCCACAGCAACCCCAGGCAGTGCTACAGGCTGGGGGCAGAGTGGCTGAGAGCAGCCAGGCAGAGAGGGACCTGGGGGTACTGGTTGATGGTAGGCTGAACATGAGCCTGCAGTGTGCCCAGGCAGCCAAGAGGGCCAGTGGCATCCTGGCCTGCATCAGGAACAGTGTGGCCAGCAGGAGCAGGGAGGTCATTCTGCCCCTGTACACTGCACTGGTTAGGCCACACCTTGAGTCCTGTGTCCAGTTCTGGGCTCCTCAGTTTAGGAAGGAGGTTGACTTGCTGGAAGGTGTCCAGAGAAGGGCAACAAAGTTGGTGAGGGGTTTGGAGCACAGCCCTGTGAGGAGAGGCTGAGGGAGCTGGGGTTGCTTAGCCTGCAGAAGAGGAGGCTCAGGGCAGACCTCATTGCTCATTTGGACACCCTCAAATGTCTGAATGTAAGGTTACAGACTTCCAGGAGGTGCAGAGAGTCCAGGCCAGGGGGTGGACACAGGAAATTAGGTTCTTTCCTTCCCAGAATCCCTGCATCCCCATAGAATTGGCTGCAGAGTTAGCTTCTCTCTCTTTTCTCCCTCCTTTCATCCCTCCAGAGGGAGTCCTTCTCTGGCAGCACGGGAAAGGAGGCCTGTTTGTGACAATCAGAGGGCTGATTAATTTGTCCTGTGTAATATTAACTTTTTGGGACCTGATGGAAGGGAGGCAATGGGGGGGGAAGAGAGAAAGAGCACTGGGGCTTGTGGTTTAGTCTGGTTGGGGGAAGGTTTTGGGGGGTTCTCATGTGAAGGTGTGAAGGATTCCTGTGCTCTGTGTTTTCCTGTATATTTTTGAGTCTATTGCTGTATTCCTCTCCAACTCAACAAGAGCCTCTTCATTTTACCTCCTCTTGGGGGGGAACATTATACCTGTCCTCTCTTTAAACAGAGACAACAAAGCAATTTCTTCACTCCTCATAGGAAGGAATCTCAGCAGCTGTTGGAAAACAACATGATGGGAGTGCTTCCAGCCTTCTGGAAAGGCTTGTCCCTCACAGTTGCACTAAGAGTGGGACCTAAGCAGACCTTTTTTGCTTCTCTGACTTCTTTGTGCTTCTGTCAAGCATAAAGTCCTGGGGAAAATGTCCCATAAGAACATTCATTAGGAAGTAATGACCTACTAAAGGCAAATCAAATGGCTCTTGACTTTCCCCAGAGAGGAATAAGCCTCTCAGCATGGAAATGAGGAGGTGCTGGGGACACCTAATAATATCCTTCCAGTACCTGAAGGGGGCTACAAGAAGGCTGCAGAGAGACTGTTTGCAAAGGCCTGAAGGGACAGGACCAGGGGCAATGGCTTCAGACTGGAGAAGGGCAGATTGAGATTGGATGTGAGGAACAAGTTCTGCACCAGGAGGGTGGTGGAACACTGGAAGAGGTTGCCCAGGGAGGTGGTTGAGGCTCCATCCCTGGAGAAATTCCAGGTGAGGCTGGACAGGGCTCTGGGCAACCTGATCTAGCTGGGGATGTCCCTGCTGAGTGCAGGGGGGTTGGGCTGGATGAGCTTTGGGGTTCCCTTCCAACCCAGAGCATTCTGTGTTTCTATGGAATAGGAAATGAAGGCCCAAACCCACTTCTGGGTAAATAACAAGGACAGCAGCAGGATTCCTAAGGGAAAGATAAGGGGGAAGCTGCTTTGCTAAAGATAAAACTGGAGAGGACAATATTGCATTTTGCAGTGCTTGCAGTTAACAACATAAAGAACATAAATCAAAATACTGAATGTACAGAGTGCTGCCCAAAGGAGTTAGGGGAGCATTCCTGAAGTTAATACATGCATGAACCTTGAATCCTGGGGTCAGTTTTGGGCCTCTCGCTCCAAGAAGGACATTGAGGAGCTGGAGCATGATGAGAGAAGGGCAATGAATCTGGAGAAGGGTCTGGAGGGCTGGTGAGGAGCAGCTGAGGGAACTGGGGTTGCTCAGTCTGGAGAAAAGGAAGCTGAGGGGAGACCTCATTGCTCTCTACAGCTCCCTGAAGGGAGGTTTCAATGAGGTGGGAACTGATCTCTTCTCCCTAGTATCAGGTGATAGAAACAAGAGGAAATGGCCTGAAGTTGTGCCAGGGGAGGGTTAGGCTGAAGATCAGGAAACAATTGTTTATGGAAAGAGTGGTCAGACACTGAACAGACTGCCCAGGGAGGTGGTGGAGTCCCCATCCCTGGAGGTGTTCATGAAACCTGTGGCCATGGGAAGTGGGGACATGGTTTAGTGGCCATGGTGGTGTAGGGTTGAGGATCAGACTCAATGAGCTTAAAGGCCCCTTCCAATCAAATCAGTTCTGTGACTCTATGACAAGCAGTAAACTCATACTGATTTTCCCCTGCTAAGACTTAGATGTGTGCCTTCCAGAGCATATCTCCAGTTTCAGGCAGTTATGTGTACTTAATGATTAATTCCCAAAGCTCTGAGATTAGAAATTAAAGCAGTTGCCCAGGCAGAAAACCAAAAAGATGATGACCTTCCCACTCTTGTGGTCTGATGAGATCTACATCTCATAAATCCCACACCTTCCAAACAGCTCATGGCTCTACATTCTCATCTCTACATTCTCACCTGGAGAGCAGCCAGGCAGAAAGGGACCTGAGGGTATGGATTGACAGCAGCTTAAAATGAGCCAGCAGTGTGCCCAGGTGGCCAAGAAGGCCAAGGGCATCCTGGCCTGCATCAGGAAGAGTGTGGCCAGCAGGAGCAGGGAGGTCATTGTGCCCTGTGCTCAGCACTGCTTAGGCCACACCTTGAGTCCTGTGTCCAGTTCTGGGCTCCTCAGTTTAGGAAATATGTTGAGATGATGGAAGGTGTCCAGAGAAGGGCAACAAAGCTGGGGAGGGGTCTGGAGCACAGCCCTGTGAGGAGAGGCTGAGGGAGCTGGGGTTGCTTAGCCTGGAGAAGAGGAGGCTCAGGGGAGACCTCATTGCTCTCTCCAACTCCCTGAAGGGAGGTTGTAGCCAGGTGGGGGTTGGTCTCTTCTCCCAGGCACCCAGCACCAGAACAAGAGGACACAGTCTCAAGCTGTGCCAGGGGAGGTTTAGGCTGGAGATGAGGAGAAAGTTCTTCAAAGCAAGAGAGATTGGCCATTGGGATGTGCTGCCCAGGGAGGTGGTGGAGTCACCATCCCTGGAGGTGTTCAAGAAAGGCTTGGATGTTGCACTTGGAGCCATGGTTTAGTTGTCAGGAGGTGTTAGGTATTAGGTAATAGGTTGGAACTGATGAGCTCTGAGGTCTTTTCCAACCTGGTTGGTTCTATGATTTTATGATCTTTGCCACTAATCCAAAGCCAAATCTGGTCCAACTACTTGGATATTTTTCATTTGTTAGTTAATCTGAGACTTAGCTTCGAGCCAGCAGCCTTTATAAATCCAGAAAAAGAACCTTTTTGAAGTGATTCCTTTTTAGAGGAAAAAAACATTAAAGGTGGTATCTCAGAGGACAAACAGACTGCCCTGAGATTTCTCCACGTGTACCTTATGATAGATTTAACTGCCCAAGAAAATGGGGACAGAAAAAGGAATCACAGAATTGTCAGGGTTGGAAGGGACCTCAAGGCTCAGCCAGTTCCAACCCCCCTGCCTTGGCCAGGGACACCTCACACTCCAGCAGGTTGCTCACAGCCACCTCCAGCCTGGCTGCAAACACCTCCAGGCAGGAGGCTTCCACCACCTCCCTGGGCAACCTGTGCCAGGCTCTCACCACCCTCATGGGGAACAACTTCTTCCTCACATCCAATCTGAATCTACTCATTCTATTTTTGCTCCATCCCACCCAGTCCTATCAATCCCTGACACTCTCCAAAGTCCCTCCCCAGCTTTCTTGCAGGCTGCTTCAGATCCTGGAAGGCCACAAGAAGGTCTCTTGGCAAACCAAGTCAAAATACACCTTGGAATGTCAGGGTAGGCTAACTTCTAGTGGTTGCCTTTTGATCCCTCTCTCTTTCCCCCCTCTCCTTTGTGCTATCTTATAGCAATACACATTTGTTATAATCCAGAGGAAAATTGGAGCATTTTTAATGAGACATCACAGCCTGATGCCTCCTAATTGGGTTTGCTCTCGGGGTAGGAAGATAAATGATTTGATTTGAGTGCCTGCAGCAGGCTTGCAGGTGTGGCAGCTCTGAGCACTCCTTTTTAATGGGAAAATGAAGTGATTTATTACAGTAGCCCTGAGAACCCAGCAGCTTCCACGTGTCAGCACTGCTGTCACTTCTTCCAAACCTAAACACTCTTCACTCCCACCCCTTACACTTTGCATGAGCACAGAACACAATGGTGCTTAATTAATGTATATCACTTATTTAATGACTCAGCTCCCCTCTAGCAAGACATCCTTTCACAGGTGTTTTCCAAAGGGTGTGTGGCAGAATAGCCTTTGAATCAGGCTGAGAGCTGGCTGCAGGCAAACCTCAGCAAGTTCAATGAGGACAAGTGCAGAGTGCAGCTGGGCAGGAACAGCAGCAGGCACCAGGACAGGTTAGAGGCTGCCCTGCTGGAGAGCAGCTCCAGGGAGAAAGACCTTGGAGTGCTGCTGGGCAGCAAGTTCTGCATGGGACAGCAATGTGCCCTGGGGACAAGAGAGCCAAAGGCATCCTGGGGTGCAGCAGGAAAAGTGTGGCCAGCAGGGCTGGGGAGGTTCTGCTGCCCCTCTGCTCTGCCCTGCTGAGACCACAGCTGCAATCCTGTGCCCAGTTCCGTGCTCCCCAGCTCAAGAGAGACAGAGACCTGCTGGAGAGAGTCCAAGGGAGAGCTCTGAGGATGCTTAGGAGACTTGAGCATCTCCCCTGTGAAGAGAGACTGAGAGCCCTGGGGCTGTTTAGTCTGGGGATGATAAATCTGAGAGGGGATCTGATCAGTGTCTATCAATATCTGAGGGCTAAGTATCAAGTGCAGGGGGGCAAGCTCTTTTGGAGGAATAACTTGAATAGAGAAGGTTTCACCTCAACATGAAGAGAGACTTCTGTGGTGTGAGGGTGCTGGAGCCTGGAGCAGGCTGCCCAGAGAGGTTGTGGAGTCTCCTGCTCTGGAGACTTTCCAACCCCACCTGGCTGTGTTCCTGTGTGCCCTGCCCTGGGTGCTGCTGCTCTGGCAGAGGGGTTGGACTGGATCATCTCTGGAGGTCTCTTCCAACCTCTAATATACTGTGGTACTGTGAATTAGTTCTTTTTGGTTAGAGAAGGTGATATCCATGTATGTAGCCTCCTAAACACACTCTGTGGTATAATAACTTGCCTATCTAGGTATGATCTTACACTGGTGAACATTAAATGTAACTGCTTAATTGAATATAGGATAAACACTGCATAAAGTATTGATTAGTTTTGAACTTCCTGCATTCATTGTGTCCTATGCAGGGAAAATGCCAAGAATTAGAGCAGAGCAGATTGAGATTGGATGTGAGGAACAGGTTCTGTACCATGAGGCTGGAACAGGTTGCCCAGGGAGGTGGTTGAGGCTCCATCCCTGGAGATTTTAAAGGTCAGGCTGTACAAATCCCAGAGCAACCTGATCTAGTGGAGGATGTCCCTGCTGACTGCAGAGGGGGTTGGACTGGATGAGCTTCAGAGGTCCCTTCCATCTCAGCCCACTCTATGATTCTGTGATCCTTGCCTGAGGTTGTAATGAAACTCTAAGTGATTAGCTGTGCCCTGCAAGCCAATTAAATATGTGCCTGTAGAACATAAATATTCAGCCTATATACTGAAGTGTACACAGACATATATTATGCTTTATGAACACACAGAAGATGATTTTATCCTTGCATATTGTGCATGTAATAGGTGCAATGGTGTATACAGTAAGCATGCAAGAGGTGACCTTCCAGTCATAACCTCAACTTAGCATTAATGAGGCATTAGATATCAGCTTTGAATTTATTAGAGAAGAGCAAAACTATGTGATGCCTGGGATATATGAGAGCTGGGATCTGTAACCTTTTCCTTTGCTTTTAGAAGAAGGAAATTAGAATAGAATAGAATAGAATAGAGAATACAGAATTAACCAGGTTGGAAAAGACCTTCAAGACCACTGAGTCCAACCTATCACCAAACACCATCTGATCCAAGTGCCTCATCCAGGCTCTTCTTAAACACCTCCAGTGATGGTGACTCCACCACCTCCCTGGGCAGCACATCCCAATGGCCAGTCTCTCTTTCTGTGGAGAACTTTTTCCTCACCTCCAGCCTAAATGTCCCCTGGCACAGCTTGAGACTGTGTCCTCTTGTTCTGGTGCTGCTTGCCTGGGAAAACAGACCAACCCCCACCTGGCTACAACCTCCCTTCAGGGAGTTGGAGAGAGCAATGAGGTCTCCCCTGAGCCTCCTCTTCTCCAGGCTAAGCAACCCCAGCTCCCTCAGCCTCTCCTCACAGGGCTGTGCTCCAGACCCCTCCCCAGCCTCGTTGCCCTTCTCTGGTCACCTTCCAGCAGCTCAACATCACAGACTTTCCTGGGATCAGACATGGATGCAGTCCAAGTAGCTAGGTGTTACTTTAAAAAACCCAAACACAACAACCACCACCAAAACCCCAACCCAACCCAACCAAAAAATAACACCACAATTGTCTAAAAAACCCCAAACCCAATCAAATCCATTACTGCTATTCCTTACAAAAAATTCAACTTTTAAACAAAGCTAAGGAACAATCAAACACTGCTCAGGTGAGTCACATAAATAACAAGCAAGGTTAACCCCCAAGACTGGTCTGTAACTAACAAAAGGATCAAAGAACCAGAGAATAGTTTCAGTTGGAAATGGCATCAGCCCAACACCACCATGGCCATTAAACCATGGCCCAAAGTGCCAGGGCCACTCATTTCCAGGGTTTTATTCTCACAGCACATATGGAATTGTACAGGAACAACCTTTGGTGCTTTTGAGGGACAGCTGAAATGTTGTTGGGCAGCTGCTGGGGAAATTACAACCTGTAGAGTACCATCAATTGCTGCACTGCAAATGGAGGGGTTGTGGATTGTCTGAAGTGCACTAAGTTTACTGTCTAGCAGAAGTGGAGAAGTGACAGAAGGGAAATGTATTGGGAGAAAGTGGAGGGAAGGAACAAGGGAAAATGGAACCTTAATCACAGAATCAACCAGGTTGGAAAACACCTCAGACATCATCAAGTCCAACCTATGACCTAGTACCTAACACCTCCTGACAACTAAACCATGGCTCCAAGTGCCACATCCAAGCCTTTTTTGAACACCTCCATTAATTAGGCATTAGATATCAGCAGTAACTCCCATGGTGTTTGTATCAGCATTCCTTGGATTCTGGTTGTCACCCCAAGGTGTTGGCATTACTGCTGGTGTCAGGATTGTGAAATAATCCTCAGGAAGGATCTAGTTTGAAATATGCAGCGTTCTGGCAGCAAGGTATAACCAAAATCCAAGGTATAAGCAAAACCTTGCTGATGGGAAGAATGAGAAGCACTCTGCACACTTGTTTCCAAACCCATTCTTGGGGCAGTTGACTTCAAAGCCTTGTTGTGACAGTTTAGGCTGGGCCTTTAAGAAAAGAATAGCTGCAGAATTCTCTAGCTGAATGTTTGGGTGTAAAAAGGAAAACAAGAGGAAGATAATTTTAAACTAATTTCATTACAGAATCACAGAATCACCAAGGCTGGAAGAGACCTCAAAGATCATCAAGTCCAACCTGGCTCCACAGACCTCATGGCTAGACCATGGCACCAAGTGCCACATCCAATCCCCTCTTGAACACCTCCAGGGATGGGGACTCCACCACCTCCCTGGGCAGCACATCCCAGTGGTGAACGACTCGCTCAGTGAAGAACTTTCTCCTCACCTCCAGCCTAAACCTCCCCTGGCACAGCTTGAGACTGTGTCTTCTTGTTCTGGTGCTGGTTGCTAGAGAGAAGAGACCAACCCCCTCCTGGCTACAATCCCCCTTCTGATAGTTGTAGAGAGCAATGAGGTCTCCCCTGAGCCTCCTCTTCTGCAGGCTAAGCAACCCCAGCTCCCTCAGCCTCTCCTCACAGGGCTGTGCTCAAGACCTCTCCCCAGCCTTGTTGCCCTTCTCTGGACACATTCAAGTGTCTCAATGTCCTTAAACTGAGGAGCCCAGAACTGGACACAGGACTCAAGGTGTGGCCTAACAAGCCACACAGGGGCACAATGACTTCCCTGCTCCTGCTGGCCACACTATTCCTAATGCAGGCCAGGATGCCATTGGCCTTCTTGGCCCCCTGGGCACACTGCTGGCTCATGTTTAGGCTGCAGTCAATCAGCACCCCCAGGTCCCTCTCTGTTTGGCAGCTCTCCATTGGTAGATGAGTGGGCTGTAGCTATATGATTTTACACCATGGTCTCAGTCTCGTCTGTCTTCTGTTTCTTGGCCAGACTGCATGCATGCTGACCCTGGACTCAAACTGATAAGATAAGCAGCAAACTTTCTTAACAACTGCTTTGAGCTTAGCTGGAGTTCTCCTAACATTCTTTTTCTACTCTTCTCTTTTTTGTTTCTAATTAACTAGAAAGAAAGAGAAGGGGGAGAGAGGCTGGGAGGGAACCCGAGGTGGGATGCCCCTGGGGAGGATTTCTGTCTTGTGTTCTCCCCTGTAGATTTTTGTATCCTATTGTAAATACTGCATATTTTGCATATATTCATTGCTTTCCATTATTGCTTGCAAAATACAGCTTTTCATTCACCTCTCCTGCTGAGTTTAGCTGTGCTTTATGCTGGTGGGTGGATAAAACCATCACACCACTCCACAGGTATTCATTATCACATGGAGATGGCAATGACAGCAGCGGCAGCAACAAGTATGGAGCAGACTGAAGGGTTCACTGAGCATTTCTGTTTGATGTTTGGGTTGAGGCAAGCTAATGTACAAACTGACAGATGTGGAGGCCTTCACAACCAGGATTAGCCAAGGAGGATGCTCATAGATTCACTGAATGGTTTGGGTTGGAAGGCACCTGTTGTATTACCTAGCTCTAACTTCCCTGCCATGGGTCTGGAACACCTCCAGGGAGGAGAGAGCCACAGCCTCCCTGGGCAACCTGTTCCAGTGTTCCACCACCCTCCTGGTGCAGAACTTGTTCCTCACATCCAATCTCAATCTGCTCTGCTCTAGTTTGAAGCCATTGCCTCTGGTCCTGTCCCTGCAGGCCTTTGCAAACAGTCCCTCTGCAGCCTTTTGTAGCCCCTTCAGGTAGTGACAGGCTGCTATTAGGTCTGCCTGGAGCCTTCTCTTCTCCAGGCTGAAAACCCCCAGCTCCCTGAGTCTGTCCTCATAGCAGAGCTGCTCCAACCCCTTGATCATTCTCATGGCTCTCCTCTAAGCCTGCTCCATCATGTCCATTGTCTATTTCTATTACCTAGTATTTCTTTTCCCTGTTGTCTAGTATCAGTCTAATGCTAACTGAAAAATGTGCTGTCTTCCATTGTTTCCATTTCTTTCCTCTTCTCTGGATTACTGTATTGAAATAGGTTTAAAATCCCCTCAAAACTCCATTTCTTAATGAAATATTGATCAGGGGGCAGTCTCAGTTTTGACCTATGCATATCATCATGGTTCCAATAAGTAATGCCTGGAAGCATGCAACCATAAATGGATCCAATAATGCAAACAAATATACCCACAAACAAATTGTGTACAAATAAAAGGTCTGTCAAAGCATGAGAACTCTGATGAACTGATATTGATCAGCTTCTAGGTATAACAGTGTGCACAAAGAAATCCTAATAAGCTCAAGAAGATAAGGCAGGCATTACCTAGCCCATAATTCATAGCTACAAGCTAGGACAGGGACCATCCACCAAATGCAGCTTCATTGGTTAAAATTCAGCATTCCTCCACTGCTGTCTAGTGCTGTCCTCAAAGATCTTTAGCTTTCCACCCCAAAGACCTTTTGGAAATTGAACTTGCTGACCCCAGCAGAGTCTTCTCCAGGCATACACATCGTGCTGGTTATCTATTACTTGAACAGGTCTTGATGGGGTCAAAATCATTATCTATGAATACAGAACTCTACACAGAGAGAGATAGAGGGGAGAAAAAAAAGGATTCTGCAACTTTTTCCTATCCCTCAAACACAGTTTGGGATAAAGAGGACTTTTTTTTTTCCCCCCAAGTATGAATAAATAGGATACACAACTGATGTATGTCATAGACTTGTAGAACAGCTTAGGCTGGAGGAGACCTTAGAAATCATTTAATCCAACTCCCCTGCCATGGGCAGGGACAGCTCTCAACTAGCCCAGGTTACTCCAGGCCCCATTCAACCTGGCCTTGAATGTCTCCAGCCACAACCTCTCTGGACAATCCATTCCAGAGTCTTGCCACCCTCCTAGTGAAGAATGTCTTCCTAAGATCCAGTCTAAACCTATTCTCCTCCAGTTTAAGTCTATTTCCCTTTGGTCAACACTCTTGTCAAAACTCTGCTGGTCAAAACTCTCCAGCCTTCCTGTAGGATTCTCTCAGGTACTGGAAGGCAATTTTAAGGCCTCCCTGGTGTCTTCTCCAGTCTGAATAATCCCAGTTCCCTCAGCCTATCCTCATAGCAGAGGTGTTCCAGCCCTTGGAACATCTTTGTGGCCCTTCTCTGGACTTGCTCCAATAGGTCTATGTACCTCTTATATCAGGGACACCAGAACCAGGTGCAGTATTTGAGGTGGGGGTCTCACAAGAGCAAAGTAAAGGGGCAGAATCTCCTCTCTTTCCCTCCTGACCACACTCCTCCTGATGCATCCCAGGATATAATTTGCCTTCTGGGCTTCATGAGGGCACTGCTGGCTCATGGTGAGCTTCTCATCTATCAACACCCCCAAGTCCTTCTCTTCAGGGCTGACTGCAGTACCTAATCAAACAGAGTTAATGACATAATGGCTAACAACCAATGTTGGACAAGTATTCCAATAATCAGAGATGAAGAGTCTGGGAAAATCATAGTATCATAGAATCAGTCAGGGTTGGAAGGGACCACAAGGATCATCTAGTTCCAAGCCCCCTGCCATGGGCAGGGACACCCCACATGAGCCAGAGCCTCATCCAGCCTGCTCTTAAACACCTCCAGGGACAGGGCCCCAACCACCTCCCTGGACAACCCATTCCAGGGCTTCACCACTCTCATGGGGAAGAACTTCCTCCTCCCCTCCAGCCTCAACCTCCCCACCTCCAGCTTCATTCCATTCCCCCTAGTCCTATCACCGCCTGAGATCCTGAGAATTCCCTCCCCAGCCTTCTTGGAGCCCCCTTCAGATACTGGAAGGCCACAATGAGGTCACCTCAGAGCCTTCTCTTCTCCAGACTGAACAGCCCCAACTCCTTCAGTCTGTCCTCACAGCAGAGCTGCTCCAGCCCTCTGCTCATCCTCATGGCCCTGCTCTGGACACCTTCCAGCACCTCCAGATCCCTCTTGGAATAGGTGCTCCAGAACTGGAGGCAGTACTCCAGGTGGGGTCTCAAAATGAAAGTATAGCAGAAGTTCTTGAAGAGAGATCTTCATCTTCAAGTCATTCATACCTGTGGTCACTGCAGAGACGTTGGAAAAGTTCTCAGGAACTAAACTGTTGTGGTTTTTTTTTTCACTTGGAATAGACTGAACCTTTATCAGGGCTGTCTCTGATAAAAATGCCAGTAAAAGAGGAGTTGGGGGGATGGGGAGGGAATCTAGAAAATGAAAAGACAGAATTCTAGTATCAGCAAAAAGCTCTGCAAACCTGTGAAGGCAAAGCTCGGGATTACAAACTGCCTTGCTAAGCTCTGCTCCTCGTATCAGTGGCAGCAGCAAAAGCAACCCAGTTTTGAAAGTCTCTGACAGGAAAATACTGCCCACTGCTTCTGACCTCTGCCCTGGGAAAACTGCTAGAAAACACAGCAGTCACAGCAAGATGGAAAAGGAATCAGTGAGGCTGGAGGCAAGCTCCAGATCTTGCCGAGGTAGGCCAAGCCCATGCTCAAAGCAGGGCAGTAGAATAGAATAGAATAGAATAGAATAGAATAGAATAGAATAGAATAGACCAGACCAGGTTGGAAGAGACCTTCAAGATCATCGTGTCCAACCTATCATCCAACACCACCTAATCAACTAACCCATGGCACCAAGCATCCTGTCAAGCCTCACCCTGAACACCCCCAGCGACGGCGACCCCACCACCTCTTCAGGCAGCCCATTCCAGTGGGCAATCAAGCTGAAGCTGGGCTGTTGGTGGCAGTACAGCCTCAACACATGGAGAATTCACACTTCTCTGGGCAGCCACCCTCAAAGGAAAAAGAGTTCTACTCCTCCATGTGAACTCCAGAGTGTCCACTTCTTGCTTGTCCTGGAGAGCCCAGCCATAGAGTCATAGAATCCATCTGGCTGGAAGTGCTCTCCAAGATCATTCAAGTCCAGCCTCTGACCCAGCGCTGAAGCCTCAACACTACACCACGTCTCTAAGCACCAGGTCCACAGCTGCTTAAAGACCTCCAGGGATGGTGACTCCAGCACTGGCCCTGGGCACTCCAGATGTCTCACCAGGGCTGAGCAGAGGGGAAGGCCACCTCCCTCCACCTGCTCCAATGTTATTCCTGACACAGGTCAGGAAGCTGATGCCTTCTGCAAGGGTATGCTGATGACTCATGCCCAGCTTCTTGTCCACCAGCATCTCTAGGGCCTTCCCTGTGAAACTGCTTTCCAGATAGAAACAAGTTCTTTACTATGAGAGTGGTGGGACACTGGAACAGGTTGCCAAGGAAGGTGGCTGAGACTCAAGGTGTGGCCTAACCAGTGCAGAGTACAGGGCACAATGACTTCCCTGCTCCTGCTGGCCACACTCTTCCTGATGCAGGCCAGGATGCCATTGGCCTTCTTGGCCGCCTGGGCACACTGCAGGCTCATGTTCAGCCTACTCTCAAGCAGCAGCCCCAGGTCCCTTTCTGCCTGGCTGCTCTCAGCCACTCTGCCCCCAGCCTGTAGCTCTGTATGGGGTTGTTGTGGCCAATGTGCAGCACCTGGCACTTGGATGTGTTCAATCTCCTGCCCTTGGACTCTGCCCATCTGCCCAGCCTGTTGAGGTCCCTCTGCAGAGCCTCTCTACCCTCCAGCAGATCAACTCCTGCCCCCACTTGGTGTCATCAGCAAACTCAGATGATGGACTCAATGCCCTCATCCAGATCATCAATGAAGATGTTAAAGAGCACAGGGCCCAGCACTGCTCCCTGGGGCACACCACTGGTGCCTGGCTGCCAGCTGGCTGTGGCACCATTCTCCACCACCCTCTGGGCTCAGCCTCCAGCCAGTTCCTAACCCAGCTCAGAGAGCTGCTGTCCCAGCCAGGGGCTGACAGCTTGGCCAGGAGTTTGCTGGGGGGGGACGGTGTCAAAGGCCTTGCTGAGGTCCAGGCAGACTCCATCCACAGCATACATAAACAGCATAGGCAAGAGATGGCAGCATACAACAAAACAGACAGAGCCCAACTTCAGAGCACCAAATTCTGCTTATCTTAGTACTAGGAAACAGTGACACTTGATGGCAGGGAAAATGCTCAGGTAAGATAGCTGAACAGCCCTATCACTGCTTATCTTTCCCAACTAGGACACATGCTTTCAGTGGGTAAATAATTCATCTTCCTGCATTATGGGTTTCAAAAGGCAAGCTTTATACAAGCCCTGTCCAAGGAACATTAGCAGCAGTAGATTTCTCCTTTGGATAGAAAAATCAAACACACCCCCTCCCCCCCAGTGAATCCTTGGTTTTTGTGAGCTCTGGGGTTTTTATCTTTGTTACTTAAGACTCTTCAAAGGTGTTTGTTAAAAAGTAATTACTTCCCACATGTTCAAATATGCTTTCTTTAGCTTCTGCTGCATTTTAAGCCTTCAGCAAGATGGAATCATAGAACTGTTTCAGCTGCAAAAGACTTCTAAGATCATCAGGTCCAACCATAAACCTAACACTGCCACCACCACTTTCTCCTCACCTCCAGCCCAAACCTCCCCTGGCACAGCTTGAAGCTGTGTCCTCTTGTTCTGGTGCTGCATGCTTGGGAGAAGAGACCAACCCCCACCTGGCTACAACCTCCCTTCAGAGAGTTGCAGAGAGCAAGAAGGTCTCCCCTGAGCCTCCTCTTCTCCAGGCTGAGCAACCCCAGCTCCCTCAGCCTCTCCTCACAGGGCTGTGCTCCAGACCCCTCCCCAGCTTTGTTGCCCTTCTCTGGACACATTCAAGAGTCTCAATGTCCTTCTTATATTGAGGTGCCCAGAACTGGACACAGGACTCAAGGTGCGGCCTAACCAGTGCTGAGTCCAGGGCAGAATCACCTCCCTGCTCCTGCTGGCCACACTGTTCCTGATGCAGGCCAGGATGCCATTGGCCTTCTTGGCCGCCTGGGCACACTGCTGGCTCATGTTCAGCTGCTGTCACCCAGTACCCCCAGGTCCCTCTCTGCCTGGCTGCTCTCAGCCACTCTGACCCCAGCCTGTAGCTCTGCCTGGGGTTGCTGTGGCCAATGTGCAGCACCTGGCACTTGGATGTGTTCAATCTCATGCCCTTGGCCTCTGCCCATCTGTCCAGCCTGGCAAGGTCCCTCTGCAGAGCTCTTCTACCCTCCAGCAGATCAACTCCTGCCCCCAGCTTGGTGCCATCTGCACATTTGCTGATGATGGACTCAATGCCCTCATCCAGATCATCAATGCAGACATTAAAGAGGAAGGAGCCCAGCACTGATCCCTGGGGGTCACCACTACCCTGACATAGCAAGGACTTGCACACAGCAATAAAAGAATCATTAGGATTTGTAGGTGCCTGCTTAAACCCACTGCAGGTTTTGTTCTGGTTTTTTGGTTTGTGTTTTTTTCCCAGGGGGATTTGGGGTTGGGGTTGGTTTGTTGGTTGGTTTTATGAGGGAAGCAAAACAAAAGGTTACCAGCAATGAAGTGGAATATTCCTGCTTCACTTCATTAACCAGGAGGTGATCAATTAGCCTCTAGACTTCTTAAGTGACACTAGATGATGTCTGCCTTACAGGTACTTTAAATGAGGTGTTGTGTAGATGCTGCCAGCACTTGCCCATGAACAAGCATGAACAGACAGTGTTAGATGGCTCGGCTGGGAGAGCTCCATGGGAGAACTTATTGACTATCCATTAGTTCAGGCTGCTGCCACTTTCCAGCAGAGCCACACATTTCAGGCACGTACAGGACTTCAGGGCTTTTTAAATCCTCATTTATTTGCTTCTTGAAGCCAGCAGAGGCATCCTCTCTGGAGCTGGATGTGCAATGAAGATGTTGCTCTTCTCAGCTGCTTGTCACTGACAGCTGTTTTGGGGCTGCTGCTTTCAGCTAGTACCAAGTGGCAGGATGAGAAGGGAGCTTGCAATGAGCTGGGTGTTGGTCTCTTCCCCCTAGGAACAAGTGGTAGGAGGGAACAGCCTCCAGTTGCCCCAGGGCAGGTTTAGGTTGGAACCTAGAAGAAAGTGACAAGGTTCTCAACCAGTGGAAGAGGCATCCCAGGGAGGTGGTGGATTCCCTATGCCTGGGTGTAAGGAATGTGGGTTGTAAGCACTGTGAGGGGTAAGGAAAGATTCAGCCCTTTTGTTGCAGGTAATCTTCTATTAGAAGAAACTTCTTCCCTGAAAGGGTTCTCCAGCACTGGCACAGGCTGCCCAGGGAGGTGACTGAATCCCCATCCCTGGAGGTGTTTAAAAGGGGCAGGGATGTGCTGCTGATGGCCATGGCTTAGCCCTATGGTGGATTGAAGCGTCCCCCCCAGCATTAACTTTGCCAGACCAACTCAATCAGAGGCAAATGAGGCTGCATTTACAAGCACAACTACACTCTACAATGGACTGCAGTGAGTGTGTACAGCATAGCCAGGAGGTACAATACTATACAGATAGTTACAATTAGCAAACAACAGGAAAAGCCCCCTGGACACAGACCAGGGAAGCTGTTCCACTGCCCCACTTCCCCCTGTCCCAAGAGAGAGAAAGGAGCCCAGAACTGTGTCCAGTTCTGGGACCCTCAGTTTAGGAAGGACATTGAGAGACTTGAAGGTGTCCAGAGAAGGGCAACAAAGCTGGGGAGGGGTCTGGAGCACAGCCCTGTGAGGAGAGGCTGAGGGAGCTGGGGTTGCTTAGCCTGGAGAAGAGGAGGCTCAGGGGAGACCTTCTTGCTCTCTCCAACTCCCTGAAGGGAGGTTGTAGCCAGGAAGGGGTTGGTCTCTTCTGCCAGGCACCCAGCACCTGTCCTATCACAGGGCACATCTGAGCAGAGCCTGTCCCCTCCCTCTTGACCCCCAGCCCTCAGATGTTTATAAACATTTACTAAGTCCCCTCTCAGTCTTCTTTCCCTGCTGCCATTACTCAAACTCAGCCTTTCCTCCATGACTTTTTTAAAACATCCCATCACAGTGCCTCCTGATTTTGCTGTGTTTTGACAGCAAAACCCACATTGAAATCCCAGAGCTAAGGTGGCAATCAAGCCCATACAAAACTAAATTGAACCTCCAGACAGATCAAAACCCTACCAAGAGGAGAGGAATCTTCTCAGAGCACTGCAGGCAAAGAGGCTGGTCCAGTTTTGCAAAGCATCCTCATCACCAGAAGAGCCTCTAGGGTGAGCCACAAACTATGAATTAATAGATTGGTTTAGGTTGGAAAGGACCTTGGAGATCATCCAGTTCCAAGCCACAGGCAGGGACAACCTCCCACTAGATCAAGTTGCTCATCCAACCTGGCCTTGACAGGCTCCAGGCAGGGGAACAGCCACAACTCCCCTGGGCAACCTGTCCCAGTGTCTCACCACCCTCACTGGAAAGAATTTCTTCCTAATCTCCACTCTAAATGTGCTTTTCTCAAGCTTCAATCCACTGCCCCTCATCCTATCACTTGTCAAACCCTTGTCAAAATCGATAATCAGTGGCTGGATAGGTTTGCAATGCTATGTGCAACACTGCACAGCTCTGGTTTCCAGGGTTGCCCAGGCTGGAAGGTCTGTCAGAGCAAACTGTGGTTCCTTTCTGGCTTGTGTGCACAAAATGCCCTCCCACTGGTAGGGAAGAGAGCACTTGGAATGTCAGGTGATGCACTCAGCTCACCTGTGTGCTCAGGAGACAAGCAGGACCAGCAGAGACCTCGCTAACATGCTGTGCTTCCTCCCGTAAGAGATGTTAAACAGAAGCCTGTGACATGGAGGAAAGGACTTTGTTATGCAAAGTCCATCTGCAAAGCACATTACAGTGACCTTCTTGGGTTTCCTGTGTTATAATTGCCTGCTGTCCCATCCACCTCGTTCCTCAAAGGTTAACAAGGCTAAACAAGAGAGAAAGCAGGTCAGCCAAGGAGATGCTGATCTATTGACAAAGCCTAAGGAATGCACAAGCAGTGCAGAACTCAAATGCTGTTCCCACATTACTGATGCCATGCTGGACCAAACCCATACAGGCATCTGCTGCAGAAGGTTTTGCTCTCAGGAAGTAGAGAAGGGACTCACTCTGTCAAGTGGAGGATGAGCAGAGGGCTGGAGCTCCTCTCCTGTGGAGACAGACTGAAGGAGTTGGGGTTGTGCAGTCTGGAGAAGAGAAGGAGACATTCCTGTGGCCTTCCAGCGTCTGCAGGGGGCTCCAAGAAAGCTGGGGAGGGACTTTTGAGGGTGTCAGGGAGGGATAGGACTGGGGGGGATGGAGCAAAATTAGAAGTGGGGAGATTCAGATTGGATGTGAGGAAGAAGTTGTTGCCCATGGGGGTGGTGAGAGCCTGGCACAGGTTGCTCAGGGAGGTGGTGGAAGCCTCCTGCCTTGAGGTGTTTGCATCCAGGCTGGATGTGGCTGTGAGCAACCTGCTGTAGTGTGAGGTGTCCCTGGCCATGGCAGGGGGGTTGGACCTGGCTGATCCTTGAGGTCCCTTCCAATCCTGACAATTCTATGATTCTAAGTCCAAAAAGCTGAACCACTTCTCTTATTACACCACATAAGCTGAAGTTCCTACTTCATTATAACTGTGGCATGGTGAAGAAAATAGGAATGTGGGCGAAGACTAAGGTTTGCCTGCCAGCTGACCATGTCACTGCTCCTCATCTCCAGCCTCAGATCTTTCACCAAGGCCATGTAAGTGGCAGTTGTCCCAGAAACTGCTGTTCTCAGGGGTGGTACAAGCCAAGTGCATTACAGCTGGAGACTTTTCTCTTCCTGTCACCAAGGCTGAGAGCAGAAAAGGGCAGAGAATATGTTCCTCAATTCAGGTGACAACCAAGAATAGTGTCTAAAGAGCAATTCATGGAGAGAGCATTTTCCCAGTGTAGAAATTTGATCAGTCAGGACCCCAGCTTCTCATTGGAAATGGCACTTCACTCAACAGCAAGAAATGTCTGGTCAGAAAGAGCAAGGGAAAAATCATCCATTCCTGCCCATCACTGTCTGAGCAGGGACTTAAAGCTGCTATGTTTAATAGGAGGAGGGAGAATTCCTTCAAGATTCTGAACTCATGGAGTTTTGATTCCCTTCAGGAAAAAAATGTGAGCTGTTATCTTTCACAAGTGTTTCAGGATGAAATTCTCTTCCTGCTGTCAGAGGCAGAGTGAATATTGACTTAAACTCATCTACTCCCCTTCCTTATTGCACATCCCCACCTATTGCAATGCATAGAGGAGCCTGGGCTGCAAAGAACACCAAAGTTCTTCTGGTGAACTGATTGCTGCCCTTCAGGTAGATGAACTAAGTTGCAAGAAGTGTAGAGCACAGACTCATAACCTTGCTTAGGTTGGAAAAGACCTTAAGCTCACCCAGTCCAACCATCCTCTAACTCTACCACAGCTGGGGCTAAACCATGGCCCTCAGCACCACAGCTCTGCCTCTTGGAAACACCTCCAGGGATGGGCATTCAACCACCCCCCTGGGCACCTCACTGGTCACAGAGTTTATTTGCATTGCAGGGAAAAAAGTAAAAAGTAGTGATAAATCCTAAAACAAAACACTCAAGCAAGCAAACAACCATCCCCCAAATGTAACTTCAGAAAGCAATATTCATGGCATCACAGAATAGCAGGGCTGCAGGCTGGGGCCAGAGGGGCTGGAGAGTGGCCAGGCAGAAAGGGACCTGGGGGTAATGGTTGACAGCAGCTGCACAGGAGCCAGCAGTGTGCCCAGGCGGCCAAGAAGGCCAATGGCATCCTGGCCTGCATCAGGAACAGTGTGGCCAGCAGGAGCAGGGAAGTCATTCTGCCCTGTGCTCAGCACTGCTCAGGCCACACCTTGAGTCCTGTGTCCAGTTCTGGGCTCCTCAGTTCAGGAAAGATGTTGAGATGCTGGAAGGTGTCCAGAGAAGGGCAACAAAGTTGGGGAGGGGTCTGGAGCACAGCCCTGTGAGGAGAGGCTGAGGGAGCTGGGGTTGCTTAGCCTGCAGAAGGGGAGGCTCAGGGGAGACCTTCTTGCTCTCTACAACTCCCTGAAGAGAGGTTGTAGACAGACGGATGTTGGTCTCTTCTCCCAGGCACCCAGCGCCAGAACAAGAGGACACAATCTCAAGCTGTGCCAGGAGAGGTTTAGGCTGGAGGTGAGGAAGTTTTTCCCAGCAAGAGAGATTGGCCATTGGGATGTGCTGCCCAGGGAGGTGGTGGAGTCCTCATCCCTGGAGGTGTTTAGGAAGAGCCTGGATGAGGCACTCGGTGCCATGGTTTAGTTGATCAGATGGTGCTGGGTGATAGGTTGGACTTGCTGACCTCTGAGGTCTTTTCCAACCTGGTTAATTCTATTCTATTCTATTCTAATAGAACCATATGATGGGTTTGATTGGAAGAGATCGTTGAGTCCAACCACTACTTAACTCGGCCAAATCTGGTTTTAAACCATATCCCTCAGCACCACCTCTGCCACTTTGGGATGCTTCCAGGGATGGGGATCCAACCACCTCCCTGGGCAGCCTGTGCCAGTGCTGGAGAACCCTTTCAGGGAAGAATTTTCTTCTCATCTCCAACCTAAAGCTCCCCTGAGGCAACTTGAGGCCACTTCCTCCTCTCACTTGTTACTAGGAAGAAGAGACCAACCCCTCTTTCATGACAACTGCCTTTCAAGTGGTTGCAGAGAGCAAAAAGGTCTCCCCTCAGCCTCCTTTTCTCCACTTCCTTTAGCTACACTTCTTTGACAAGCCTAAAGAAAAGCAATAGTTTGCAAAGCTTCACCTGGGCTCCTCCCACAGTGGTCCTGAGGAAGCTGTGACTACTGGGAAGTCAAGGCTAAAGAATTGATTGTAAAGGGTCTGTAAACATCTCCCTGCAGAAGCTGATGTGAAAGAGGCATTGTAGCTTTCCACTTGCAAAGCAGCCCTTTACAGTGACAGGAAAGAGTTTTAAGCATTGTCTCAGCAGAGAACTGCAGCAGTAAAGCTCAGCAGTGAATGGAGAAGAGCACAAAGAGGGAGGACTGAAAATGTGTGCTCCAAGAGAACATCCTTCTGAACACCTCTGCTGAAATTAAAGGACAAATTTCATTATCCAGACCATGTTACATAGAACCAGAGAGGTTTTTTTGGTTGGAAAAGACCTCTAAGATGATCAAGTCCAGCCATCAATCCAACATCACCATGGCTGGACCGTTCTGGGCCCTCCCTGCAGGAAGGACACTGAGGGGCTGGAGCCTGTGCAGAGCAGGGCAGGCAGGCTGGAGAAGGGCCTGGAGCCCCTGGGCTAGAGGAGGGGCTGAGGGAGCTGGGGGTGTTGAGGCTGGAGAAGAGGAGGCTGAGGGAGACCTCCTTGCTCTCTGCAGCTCCCTGCAGGGAGGTTGCAGTGAGGAGGGGACAGCCTCTGCTCCTTGGTGGCAAGGGCCAGGAGCAGAGGCAATGGTTGCAGGCTGCCCCAGGGGAGGTTCAGGCTGGATGCTAGGAAATCTTTCTTGCCTGGAAGGGTTCTGAGGCCTTGGAATGTTGTGCCCAGGGCAGTGCTGGAGTCCCCATCCCTGGAGGTGTTGAAGCAGTGTGTGGAGCTGGTGCTTAGGGCCATGGTTTGGTGCTGAGCCTGCAGTGCTGGGTGGGGGTTGGCCTGGGTGAGCCTGGAGGTCTCTTCCAGTGGGATGTGTTCTGTGATGCTTGGGGATATGACTTAGTGGTGGGCTTGACTTGATGATCTTGAAGGCCTTTTCCAACCTAAGTGACTCTATGATTAAACATGCCACAGAGGTTAAGAATAAAAATAAATGAATACTCTCACAGAGCTGATTCCAGCCAGGACAAAGCACCAGCACAAACCAAGGCTCTCAAACACTGCCTCACGTTTCACAGCTCATCAGAACTCCTTTCTGTTTGGTTGCCTTCTGTTAGGGATGCTGAGTGAGGCACCAGCACCTGTCACTAGGCTCCTAAACAAATAATGTTTCTTCCCTTTGCATGGACCACTGGCAGGAAATTGCTGTCTGCTGCTTCTATTACTTCTCCCTTGACATAAATTATGAGCCACTTACAATGATGTAAAAGGACAGAGTTGGGTTTTTTTTCCCCCTCTCTCTTTGGCTGCAAACTTGCCTGCTGAACAACTCCAGAGCTTTGATTAATGTTTCTGCCTCATTTTGTATGAGAGTTTGGAAACTAAATATAGTTGGTACTCAGTAACTGCATCAGTGCAGTGGGAAATAATGAGCTGTGGCCAGGAACAAGGGAAGGTTTCAAATTGCTAATGGCATAAATGAGACCTGGTAGAGATCTGGAGGCTCAGTCAAAATGGGAACTTCTCCATCCTCAGTCACAGTGGTGATGGAACAAGCTACTGTGCAGTCAGAAATGTTGTGCAAGGAATACTAAACACAGCCCTGCATCAGCAGTTGTGGGATCTGTCTCCTGACACTGGGAGATACTTGAATGCAGTATTTCTTCTGTACTGAATGATTAATGGCTCTTACATTGCCCTGGGGGGCGGAATGCAGAAGCCTGAGGCAGCCAGCGCCCTGTAAGCAGTAGGCAATAGTGGTCCTAACATTCAGTAACCCCAGGGCAGCACAGTCATGGCCAGCATCCATGAAGAAGCTGAAGGATTTCTTGCACTAGCTTGCACAACTAGGAAGGGACAGGGATGAGACAGCAGAAGGAACACAGCATAGGTGAAGGAGGGTAATCTACTGAGGGCACAGAGAGCACTGTCAGGAAGTTTGCTGAGGACACCACACTGGGTGGAGTGGCAGACACAGCAGAAGGCTGTGCTGCCCTTCAGCCAGGCTTGGACAGGCTGAGAGCTGGGCAGGGAGAAGTTTGATGAAGTTCAACAAGGGCAAGGGGAGAGTCTTGCACCTGGGAAGGAGCAACTCCATGCACCAGGGTAGGTGACCTGCTGGAGAGCAGAGAAGGCAAAAGGGACCTGGGGGTCCTGGTGGATGGAAGGATGACCATGAACCAGCAATGTGCTCTGGTGGCCAAGAAGGCCAAGGGCATCCTGGGGTGGATTCGAAGGGCTGTGGTCAGTAGGTCAGAGAGGTTCTCCTCCCCCTCTGCTTTGCCCTGCTGAGGCCACATCTGGAATATTGTGTCCAGTTCTGGGCCCCTCAGGTCATGAAGGACCTCAGGGAACTGCTTGAGAGAGTCCAGCACAGAGCCATGAGGATGAGGAAGGCAGTGGAACATTTTCTGTGTTAGGAGAGCCTGAGGGAGCTGAGGGCTCTGTAGCTTGGAGAGGAACAGCCTGAGCGTGAGCTCCTTGCTGTTGCTCAAGATGTGCAGGGGGAGTGCCCAGAGGCTGGAGCCAGGCTCTGCTGGGTGCTGCCCAATGCCAGCACAAGGGGCAGTGGTGGAAGCTGAGGCAGAGGAAGTTCCAGAGGCAGAGGAAGAATTTTTCCCCTGTGAAGGTGACAGAGGCCTGGAGCAGGCTGCCCAGGGGGGTTGTGGAGTCTCCTCTCTGGAGATATTCAAAACCTGCCTGGATGTGTTCCTGTGTGACCTGCTCCAGGTGCTCCTGCTCTGGCAGTGGGGTTGGACTGGATGAGCTTTCAAGGTCCTTTCCAGCCCCCCACATTCTGTGATACTGCTCTGACCAACTGTACACACAAAGGCCAAGTTCAGAGCCAACTACTAAAGCTGCAAACTCCTCTTTTTGGAGAAACAGATGGAAACTACTCATCAGCAGTATCCATTTGATTGGGATAATACTACTGGCACATTATTAAGCCTGTAGGAAGTAAGTTTCCTTTGCTTCTTCCAGGCTACAGCACTCTGCAACCTAAGAGACATTTTGAAGCCTAGATCATGGAATCATCATAAAATGGCTGAGTTGGAAGGGATCTTAATGATCATCTAGTTCCAACCTCCTGGCCATGAGCAGGGACACCTTCTACTAAACCAGATTGCTCAAAGCTTCATCCAGCCTCGTCTTAGACACTTCCAGGGATGAGGCATCCCAAACTTCTCTGGCCAACCTGTTCCACTGTCTCACAACCCCCATAGCAGACAACTTCTTCCTAGTGTCTAATCTAAACCTACCCTGCTCTAGTTTAAAACCATTGTCCCTTACCCTGCCACCACAGGCCCCTAAAAACCCTTGCTCTCCAGATGCCCTTTAGCCCCTTTCAGGTACTGGAAGGCCACTACAAGGTCTGCTCAGAGCCTTCTCTGCTCTAGGCTGATCTGCAGGCCCACTCAGACATTTCACTGACTCCATATTTCAGGCAGCCAGAGATGGGTGCCTGAAACTCCAAGAAATGTCTGAGGCCAAACACTTGGGGTTCACAGATTAAACCTTTAGAGTGTGGAAAACAAAGCAGGAGGGACTGAAGGCAGGAAGGGACCTGGGGGTAATGGTTGATAGTAGGCTGAACATGAGCCAGCAGTGTGCCCAGAGGCCAAGGGCATCCTGGCCTGCATCAGGAACTGTGTGGCCAGCAGGAGCAGGGAAGTCATTCTGCCCTGTGCTCAGCACTGCTCAGGCCACACCTTGGGTCCTGTGTCCAGTTCTGGGCTCCTCAGGTTAGGGAAGATGTTGAGCTGCTGGAAGGTGTCCAGAGAAGGGCAACAAGGCTGGGGAGGGGTCTGGAGCACAGCCCTGTGAGGAGAGGCTGAGGGAGCTGGGGTTGCTTAGCCTGGAGAAGAGGAGGCTCAGGGGAGACCTCATTGCTCTCTGCAACTCCCTGGAGGGAGGTTGTAGCCAGGTGGGGGTTGGTCTCTTCTCCCAGGCACCCAGCAGCAGAACAAGAGGACACAGTCTCAAGCTGTGCCAGGGGAGGTTTAGGCTGGATGGTAGGAAGAAATTCTTCCCAGCAAGAGAGATTGGCCATGGGGATGTGCTGCCCAGGGAGGTGGTGGAGTCACCATCTCTGCAGGTGCTTAAGAAGAGCCTGGATGAGGCACTTGGTGCCATGGTTTAGTTAATCAGATGGTGTTGGGTGACAGGTTGGACTTGATGATCTCTGAGGTCTTTTCCATCCTGGTTAATTCTATTCTAAATGGCACCAAGATGTCCACTTAATGGCTGCTGCCTTTGGTTTGCAAGGAGTTTTCATTCATGTTCTGATAGGAGGTTATTTAGCCAGGTGCAGTCAGGAATGGTTATTAATTTTATAGGTTTCAGCTACCAAATGCACTATTAAGATTATTTAGTATAATTTTTTTGCTTAACAGAAATTAGAGATGTTAGGAAGCATTTCCCTGGTCTTAGTTATGGGCTAGTAACATCAGCCCAGAGGAAGACAAAAAGAGTCATAAGGAAAATATTTTCCCACTGTTTTAAGGAGATAGACAATGTCACACAGTCACAGAAAGATAGAGGTTGGAAGGGACCTCTGGAGATCATAGAATTGTTTAGGGAAGAAGGGACCTCCAAAGCTCATCCAGTCCAACCCCTCTGCACTCAGCAGGGACATCCCCCACCAGATCAGGTTACCCAGAGCCCTGTCCAGCCTCACCTGGAATATCTCCAGGCATGGAGCCTCAACCACCTCCCTGGGCAACCTGTGCCAGTGTTCCACCACCCTCCTGGTGCAGAACTTGTTCCTCACATCCAATCTCAATCTGCTCTGCTCTAGTCTGAAGCCATTGCTCCTGGTCCTGTCCCTGCAGGCCTTTGCAAACAGTCTCTCTGCAGCCTTCTTGTAGCCCCTTCAGTTCCTGGCAGGCTGCTCTTAGGTCTCCCTGGAGCCTTCTCTTCTCCAGGCTGAACACCCCCAGCTCCCTCAGCCTGTCCTTGTAGCAGAGCTGCTCCATCCCCCTGAGCATTTTTGTGTCCTCCTCTGCCCCAGCTCCATCAGATCATCTCATTCGACTTCCCTGCCAGAGCAAGTTGCACCAGGACTGCATCCTGGCAGGTTTTGCATGACTCCAGAGTTCTAACTGAAGTTAATCCCACCTCATCCACTTCTTCCCAGACTCTGAGCTATACCCATTCAGCTGAAGGTTGGATCACGTTGTGAACCAGGTGAGTGGACTGATCCCGCTGCAGGGCAACCCAGCAAGCAGCAGCAGGACACTGGAAAGGGCAAAGCCACTTTGTCTGTATGGATTCCCTGCCCCAATTCCCACATCTCCACAAACAGGTCACACCACATCAGCCTCTAACAAGATTCATTCCCCTATCCTGCCATAGGAAACTGAGTACAGTTAAAAGACAATCATGCCAAAGCATGTCTGCAGGGGGTGGGGGGGAAGGATATTTTCTGCACTTTCATCAGTGGCTGAATTGCCCACATGGAAAGCTCACCAGTATTAAAAAGAAGGCTTAGATTAATTACTATATAAATGATGTAGTTCTTCTTGGCTTGATTAAATGCAATAAAAAAACAAGGAGTCAATGAAAATGAGAATGAGAAAAATTCTTTAGAGATAGCTGAGGCTTCCCTCTGTCTTTAGGAGCAGTGAGGCAAACTGTGGAGATATACTGAGAGAGTTGGGGTTGTGCAGGATGGAGAGGAGAAGGTTCCAAGGAGACCTTCTTGTGGCCTTCCAGTATCTGCAGGGGGCTCCAAGAAAGCTGGGGAGGGACTTTTGAGGGTGTGAAGGAGTGATAGGACTTGGGGGGCATGGAGCAAAACTAGAAGTGGGGAGATTGAGATTGGCTGTGAGGAAGAAGTTGTTCCCCATGAGGGTGGTGAGAGCCTGGCACAGGTTGCCCAGGGAGGTGGTGGAAGCCTCACCCCTGAAGGTATTTAAGGCCAGGTTGGATGTGGCTGTGAGCAACCTGCTGTAGAGTGAGGTGTCCCTGCCCATGGCAGGGGGGTTGGGACTGGCTGAGCCTTGAGGTCCCTTCCAGCCCTGACAATTCAGTGCTTCTATGACTCAGACACCCAGTCAAGTTACCACTGCTGAAGTCACTAATCAAAAACTAGGCTGTGGCCATCAGTCCCCTCCAGACCTACAGCTACAGGCAGGCCCCATGTTTTAATCTCAATTAACTGTGACTTGAGCAGCCTTAACTGGTGACTTGCCATGGCTGAAGTGTGCATGAGTGAGCAATTAGCACAGTCCAGTTGACACGTGTCAGGCTGATTTGTAGGCCTAGTCCTTGAGTTAACATGAGCTTATCCTTCAGGCTAATTTGTAGATCTATTCCTTGCATTAATATGAAATTATCCTGCTGCTTTGCTTTAATTAAATGGAGGTTTTTTTAATCATTCCATTAGTCAAGACAATTTTTTTGGTGCCTTTCATAGCAACGAGCTCAGCAGTTGGGTTTGGTGGTTTTTCTTTCCAGCAGGGACACAACATTTATACATTGATTTAAGAAAGGGGGGGTAGAAAAAAGGCAAGGGGGGCAAAAAAATGGTTTAACAGAAGTGACTGTGCCCTTTCACACATACAAAGGCACTGCTTTGTTTGGAACTTGTATTGCAAAGAAAACAAATCCCTCTTCCTCTTGAAACAAAAGGGGTTGGACCTTGCAGAGGAGGGTCACTGCTTGGACTTGGTGATGAAAAAAATCAGGCATCTGCATGTCTTTTCTTCTACAACATAGACACTGAGTGAAAAGGAGCTGCAAGAACAGGGTATAAATAGAGTCCAAAATGAGGTCTCAGAAGGGATGAGTTAGTTCTGTGCAAGTGGAGGTTATAGCCAGGTGGGGGCTGGTCTCTTCTCCCAGACAACCAGTGGCAAGAGAGCACAGTCTCAGGCTGCACCAGGGAAGGTTCAGGCTGGATGGCAGGAAGAAATTCTTCCCACCAAGAGAGATTGGCCATTGGGATGTGCTGCCCAGGGAGGTGGTGGAGTCACCATCCCTGGAGGTGTTTAGGAAGAGCCTGGATGAGGCACTTGGTGCCATGGTTTAGTTGATCAGATGGTGTTGGGTGATAGGTTGGACTGGATGATCTCAAAGGTCTTTTCCAACCTGGTTAATTCTGTATTAGGGGAGACAATTGCAACCATGTTTAAACCCTGAGGGTCTTTACCAAGCTGAATGTTTCTGTGGTAAGCTGTCTGTGGATAAGGATGCTTCACACAATGAATGTTTTTAATAAATAGTTATTCATTATTATTATTATCCAGGTCTGGAGGCCTCCATATAGGCAGGACCTGGACCTGATGGAGAGGGTCCAGAGGAGAGCCACAAAAGCGATCAGAGGGATGGAGCAGCTCTACTATAAGGACAGGCTGAGGGAGCTGGGGGTGTTCAGCCTGGAGAACAGAAGGCTCCAGGGAGACCTAAAAGCAACCTGCCAGGACCTGAAGGGGCTACAAGAAGGCTGCAGAGAGACTGTTGGCAAAGGCCTGCAGGGACAGGACCAGGGGCAATGGCTTCAGACTAGAGCAGAGCAGACTGAGATTGGATATGAGGAACAAGTTGTGCACCAGGAGGGTGGTGGAACACTGGCACAGGTTGCCCAGGGAGGTGGTTGAGGCTCCATCCCTGGAGATACTCAAGGTGAGGCTGGACAGGGCTCTGGGCAACCTGATCTAGTGGAGGGTGTCCCTGCTGAGTGCAGGGGGTTGGGCTGGATGAGCTGTGGAGGTCCCTTCTACCCTAAACAATTCTAGATCTCCAGAGGTCCCTTCCAACCTCCATCTTTCTGTGACTGTGTGACATTTTTGTCTTCCTCTGGGCTGATGTTATTAGCCCATAACTAAGATCAGGGAAATGCTTCCTAACCTCTCTAACTTCTGTTATGCAAAAAAAATTTATACTCAATAATCTTAATGATGCATTTTGTACCTAAAACCACCCAGACCACGATTCTGTGATTCAAATGCTGGCCTAAGGATTGCTAGTTTTGTGGCTGCAGAAGCCTGCTCAGCTCTGTGGATTTTGACCAAGTTGCTGATTCCCAGCTGATAAGTTGCCAACTCAATTTCTATTCATCACTTCCATAGGGGGTTTTATTTTCTTGCCACTTTCTATCATCTCATTTCCTCTTTCTTTCCACTCCTCAGAAATAATGGTTTCTCTTACCATGGGAGCTTCTGATCTGGGGAATCCTTCCTGCTACATTTCATTAACATTAGCCAAGACAGCACTGGAAAGAGAAGCAGTCCCACACACCCCAAAGGGGACAATCCTAGGTCTGCACCCCAAGGCAGGGCAGTGTTAAGAACTGAAGGAAATGCAGTAAAATGCCCCCCCTGCATTATTCTCTGGGGCTGCTTTCATTTCCCCTGCAGGATGTGAGCTTTGCTTTTGTCCCCCCCCACATTTATTCCCACATTCTCTCTGAAGCAGCTCCCCTGCAAAGCTCCTGCTCTGGATAGCTGAGAGCACTGCAGACCAGTTCTACAGCCAGCAGGGGAATGAGGAAGACTTCAAGCTACAGCTGTACAAATGAGAGCATCAGGACCTGTGAAAGCCAGAATGCCACATGGATTGTCTCCAGCACAGCAGCCTGTACCAGGCTCAGGACCTTGAGGTCTGCATTTAAAGGCATGAGCAGTTCTTAGTACCCTCAGATAGCTTGCTGGTGATACCAAGCTGAGTGGTGTGCTTGATAAGACTGAAGGATGGGATTGGAGCCAGAGGGGACCATGGACAGGCTGACAGGTGGCTGAGGAGAAACTCGTGAACTTCAAGAGGGCAAAGTGCAAGGTCCTGCACCTAGGTCAGGGCAATCCTGGATATCAATCCAGGCTGGGGGATGATGAGATTGAGAGCAGCCTTGCAGAGGAGGACTTGGGGGTGCTGGTGGAGTGAGAAGCTGGACAGGAGCCAGCAGTGGGCACTGGCAGCACAGAAGGCCAAGGGCAGCCTGGGCTGCATTCAAAGCAGTGTGGCCAGAGATGGAGAGAGAGGATCCTGCCCCTCTGCTCTGCTCTGGGGAGACCTCACCTGCAGGGCTGTGTCCAGCCCTGGAGCCCCCAAAACAAGGACATGGAACTGCTGAAGTAGGTCCAGAGGAGGCCACAAAATGATCAGAGGGCTGGAGAACCTCTACTATGGGGGCAGGCTAGGAAAGTTGGGGCTGTTCAGCCTGGAGAAGAGAAGGCTCCAGGGAAACCTTAGAGCCTACAGGAAGGCTGGGGAGGGCCTGTGGGGATAGGGCAAGGGGCAATGGTTTGTAACTGGAGCAGGGCAGAGTTAGGTTGGACATCAGGAGGAAGTTCTGCACAGTGAGGGTGGTGGAACACTGGAACAGGTTGCCCAGGGATGTGGTTGAGGTTCCATGCCTGGAGATATTCAAGATCAGACTGGATGTGGCCCTGGGCAGCTTGATCCAGTTGGAGATGTCCCTGATGACTGCAGGTGAGTTGGACAAGGTGACCTTTGAGAGTCTCTTCCAACCTGATGCAATCTGTGAATGAACAACTGAGGATTTGCAGCTCCAGAACTGGGGCTGCAAATATCCAGCTCCAGATCCCAGCCTGGTGCCTAAGCTCATCAATTCACCTCTGAAAGGGTAGTCCCAGAGCTGACTTGGCTGCTCAGCCTTAAAGGGGATGAGATTCCCTGATAATGCCTTACAAAGTGCCTCAGCTCAGCTTCAAAAGGTTGAGGTCAACCATGGTGGCCATCATGGTGTCATCCTCCAAGCCATGACAGGGAGCTGAGTTCTTGGTACCATGAAAGAAGAGCTGACCAAAAAACACAGCTCCATATCACACACATACATAAGGTTGCTTTGCTGCTGCTTCAGTGGGTGTGTGAAAGACCTCTTACAACCACAGAAGAATCATTAAGGATGGAAAAGACCTCCAAGATCATTCAGCCCAAGCACAACCCAACTGCCACGACCACTCATCTGTATACTGAAGCACCACATCTACAGCTCCTTGAACACCTCTAGGGGTGGGGACTGCACCACCTCCCTGGGCAGCCTGTCCCAGTCTCTAATCACTCATTCAGGAAAGAAAGTTTTCCTCATCTCCAGTCTAACCCCCCCAGCACAACTTCAGGCCTTTTCCTCTCATCTTCTCACTGGTTAGTGACTATTGTTTGTGTGTAGCTTTGTAATACATGCAGGAGTGCTTAGGTGAAATACAGAATATAGGAACAGAATGGAGAATTAACCAGGTCAGAGTTCATCAACCCATCACCCAACATCATCTAATCAACACAACCATGGCACCAAGTGCCTCAGCCAGGCTCTTCCTAAACACCTACAGCAATGGGGACTCCACCACCTCCCTGGGCAGCACATTCCAATGGGCAATCTCTCTGTCTGGGAAGAATTTCTTCCTCACCTCCAGCCTAAACTTCCCCTGGCACAGCTTGAGACTGTGTCCTCTTGTTCTGGTGCTGGTTGCCTGGGAGAAGAGACCAACCCCCACCTGGCTACAACCTCCCTTCAGGGAGTTGGAGAGAGCAAGAAGGTCTCCCTTAAGCCTCCTCTTCTCCAGGCTAAGCAACCCCAGCTCCCTCAGCCTCTCCTCACAGGGCTGTGCTCCAGACCCCTCCCCAGCTTTGTTGCCCTTCTCTGGACACCTTCCAGCAGCTCAACATCTTTCCTAAACTGAGGAGCCCAGAACTGGACACAGGACTCAAGGTGTGGCCTCAGCAGTGCTGAGTACAGAGCACAATGACCTCCCTGCTCCTGCTGGCCACACTCTTCCTGATGCAGGCCAGGATGCCCTTGGCCTTCTTGGCCCCCTGGGCACACTGCTGGCTCATGTTCAGCTGCTGTCAACCACTACCCCCGGGTCCCTCTCTGCCTGGCCACTCTCCAGCCCTTCTGTCCCCAGAAACACAGGAGCTATTTGTAGTGTTCATGCATCTGTCTCATGAAGATTATTAGAGATGAATAAATGAGGCAGAAACAAACCATGTCTTTAGTCAAATTCCTGACAGAAATTTGCTCTGCTAAACTGGCATCAAAGTGACACAGGCTCACAGGATGTCAGGGGTTGGAAGGGACCTCTGGAGATCTTCCAGTCCAACCCCCTGCCACAGCAGGAGCAGAGAATCCAGCACAGGTCACACAGGAACACATCCAGACAGGGCTGCAAAGGCTCCAGAGCAGGAGACTCCACAACCTCTCTGGGCAGCCTGCTCCAGGGCTCTGGGACCCTCACAGTCAAGAAGTTCTTCCTCATGTTGAGGTAGAACCTCCTGTGCTGCAGTTTATATCCATTGCCCCTTGGCCTGTCACAGGGTGCAACTGAGCAGAGCCTGTCCCCTCCATCTGACATTTGGATGGATGTCCCTAGGGAGATTCTGGGCCAGTAAAACCATAATTGGCATCTGTGTCAATGGCAAATGATTGGAACTGCTTTATTAGAACTTTGATTAGTAGTAGTTCTAATAAAAATAATAAATAATGCAGGAATGAGCAAGTTGATTTGAGGAGAATAATATAGTGATCAAAAAACCAATAGCAATCAAAGCTTTAAAGCACTAAACATGATTGAAGTGACAGGTGGTGGAGCAACTGAGCCTTGGGAGGCTCACACTGTATCAGAGTTGAGTTTCAGACAGCCTGGTCTGGCCTTTCATGCATGTCTGCATGGAGCTTTGGCTTTTTGAGGTCCTTAAGGTGAGGATTTGGGAGGCTTCTCTCCAAAGAAGAGTTTAACTGCAGCTCCTAAGGAGATTTCCAGGTTGCCCAGGGAGGTGGTGGAAGCCTCCTGCCTGGAGGTGTTTGCAGCCAGGCTGGAGGTGGCTGTGAGGAACCTGCTGTGGTGTGAGGTGTCCCTGGCCATGGCAGGGGGTTGGAACTGGCTGAGCCTTGAGGTCCCTTCCAACCCTGACAATTCTATGATTCTAAGTCCAAAAAGTTGAACCACTTCTACTACACCCCAAAAGCTGAAGTTTCTACTTCATTATAACTGTGGCATGGTGAAGAAAATAGGGAACTAGGAATGTGGGAGAAGACTAAGGTTTGCCTGCCAGCTGACCACACAGTCTCACAGTATCACCAAGGTAGGAAGAGACCTCAAAGATCATCAAGTCCAACCTGTCTCCACAGACCTCATAACTAAACCATGGCACCAAGTGCCACATCCAATCCCCTCTTGAACACCTCCAGGGATGGGGACTCCACCACCTCCCTGGGCAGCACATCCCAATGGCTAACAACTCTCTCTGGGAAGAACTTTCTCCTCACCTCCAGCCTAAACCTCCCCTGGCACAGCTTGAGACTGTGTCCTCTTGTTCTGGTGCTGGGTGCCTGGGAGAAGAGACCAACCCCCACCTGGCTACAACCTCCCTTCAGGGAGTTGCAGAGAGCAAGAAGGTCTCCCCTGAGCCTCCTCTTCTCCAGGCTAAGCAACCCCAGCTCCCTCAGCCTCTCCTCACAGGGCTGTGCTCCAGACCCCTCCCCAGCTTTGTTGCCCTTCTCTGGAGACCTTCAAGTCTCTCAATGTCCTTCTTAAACTGAGGGGCCCAGAACTGGACACAGGACTCAAGGTGTGGCCTAAGCAGTGGCAGGGCCACTGACTTCCCTGCTCCTGCACTAGGAATGTGGGAGAAGACTAAGGTTTGCCTGCCAGCTGACCAGGTCACTGCTCCTCCTCTCCAGCCTCAGGTCTTTCACCAAGGCCAAGTGACAATTCTGTGGTTTCACAGTGTGTGTGGTGATTTCACCAGAGATATCAGCCCCAGCTGAGCCCTTCTAGGTGCAAGGAGGCAATGTCATTTGTGGCATTTATGAGCAGCTTGAACAAAGCTCTTACAAATTCTGACATCCTACTCTTGGTGACGTGACTTATGCCTGATCCTCTGCTCTTAAAAGTTCAGAATGTTAATGAGAGAAAATGCAGCTGAGCAAAACACAGCCTCAATGAGAAGGAGGCCAAGGCAGGCGAAGGCTGCACCAGTTCCAGCCTTCTCCAGGAGAAAGGCCACTGGCAAATGCAGAGCTGCAAATAATGAATAGGAGTTCTACATGATCCTGCAGTGCCCTGCTGTGGAAATCATTCCTCTTGGAGCCATGGGAAAGATGACTCAATAAATATATATATGTATGTATATATATGACCAGAACAACCCTCACTGGCAATACAGACTGGGGCAGGAGGGGAGAGAAAGCAGCCCTGTGGAGAAGGACTCAGTGGTACTGGTGGATGAGAAGGTGGGCAGGAGCCAGCAATGGGCACTGCCAGCACAGAAGGCCAAGGGCAGCCTGGGCTGCATCCAAAGCAGTGTGGCCAGAGCTGGAGAGAGAGGATCCTGCCCCTCTGCTCTGCTCTGGGGAGACCTCACCTGCAGGGCTGTGTCCAGCTCTGGAGCCCTCAATACAGGAAGGACATTGACCTGATGGAGCAGGTCCGGAGGAGGGCCACAAAAAGGATCATGAGGTTGGAGCAGCTCTGCCACAAGGACAAGCTGAGGGAGCTGGGGGTGCATCAAGAAAAGTGTGGCCAGCAGGGCTAGGGAGGTTCTCCTGGCCCTCTACTGAGACCACAGTGCAATCCTGTGTCCAGTTCTGGGCTCCTCAATATAAGGACACTGAGCCTCTTGAATGTGTCCAGAGAAGGGCAAGGAGGCTGGGGAGGGGTCTGGAGCACAGCCCTGTGAGGAGAGGCTGAGGGAGCTGGGGTTACTTAGCCTGCAGAAGAGGAGGCTCAGGGGAGACCTTGCTCTCTACAACTACCTGAAGGAAGGCTGTAGCCAGGTGGGGGTTGGTTTCTTCTCCGGGGCAGCCAGCACCAGAACAAGAGGACACAGTCTCAAGCTGTGCCAGGGGGGGTTCAGGCTGAAGGTGAGGAGAAAGTTCTTCCCAGCAAGAGAGATTGGCCATTGGGATGTGCTGCCCAGGGAGGTGGTGGAGTCCCTGCCCTTGGAGGTGTTCAAGAGGGGTTTGGATGTGGCACTTGGTGCCATGGTTTAGCTGTCAGGAGGTGTTAGGGATTAGGTGATAGGTTGGACCTGATGATCTCTGAGGGCTTTTCCAACTTTGTTTGTTCAACGATTCTATGATTCTGAGAGAGACAGAGACCTGCTGGAGAGAGTCAACAGAGAGCCACAAGGATGCTTAGGGGACTTGAGCATCTCCCCTGTGAAGAGAGACTGAGAGCCCTGGGGCTGTTCAGTCTGGAGAAGAGAAGGCTGCGAGGGATCTGATCAATGTCTATCAATAGCTGAGGGGTGGGACTGGAGCAGGATCCCCAGAGGGGCTGTGGAGTCTCCTTCTCTGGAGCCTTTCAAGGCCTGTCTGGATGTGTTACTCTGTGACCTGAGCTATATTCTATGCTCCTGCTCTGCCAAGGGGGTTGGACTTGATGATCTCTTTGGGTCCCTTCCAACCCCTGACATCCTGTGAGCTGTGATCCTGTGGGTGTCAAGACGAAGGAGCCAGGCTCTGTTTGGTGGTGCCCAGTGACAGGACAAGGAGCAAAGGGGATAAAGGGGAACCCAGGAGGTTCCACTTCAGCATGAGGAGAAACTTCTCAGTAGAGAAGTGAGGCTGCTGGAGCCCTGGAGCAGGCTGCCCAGAGAGGTTGTGGAGTCTCCTGCTCTGGAGCCTTTCCAACCCCACCTGGATGTGTTCCTGTGTGCCCTGCCCTGGGTGCTGCTGCTCTGGCAGGGAGGTTGGACTGGATGATCTCTGGAGGTCCCTTCCAGCCCCTACCTTTCTGTGATTCTATGAACTGCAGAGGAATTAGCCTGTGGATTTCAGATAGCACAGGACTTTCACCTCTAACACCCTGTGAGATTCTCTGCTCAGCTCTGCTGACAGCAGCACATCTCTGAGCAGCTTCCTGTTTGCACAACAAGTGATCAAAACCAGAGGAAAGCTGCTGCAGGGGACAATGACATCTTCATTTTTCACAGCATGCAGACATGCTAAAGTAAACAAATTTTTTACCTTCAGGCTGGTGTTTCTCCTGCAGATCTATGAATATACCAACAATCTTTACAGACTAGACAGGATCCATTTGTTCTGAAGGTGTTTGAAGAGATTTTTGTCACTGTTCATAGCAAATTAAACATTGAAGTACTCACTGGTGAATCAGTGGAGTCACTACACTGACACATGAAATCAGTTTTCCCACCAAGGATCAATACCTGCCCTTGAAGGCTGCAAAGTTCTGAAGTCTGGAGTAACTTTCAGAAGGGTCAAAGATGATCACTGAATTACTGAGGCTGGAAGAGACCTCTGAGATCACCCAGTCCAGTTTATGACCCAACACCACCACATCAGCTAAGCCATGCCACCAAGTGCCACATCCAAGCTCTCCTTAAACACCTCCAGGGACAGTGACTCCACCACCTCCCTGGGCAGCCCATCCCAGTGTCTGATTCCCTGTCCCTGAGGAAGTGCTTCCTAGCATCCAACCTAACCCTCCCCTGGCACAGCTCCAGGCCATGCCCTCTCCTCTTGTCACCAGGTGCCTGGGAGCAGAGCCTGACCCCCACCGGACTGCAGCTTCCCTTCAGGGAGTTGTAGAGTGTGGTAAGGTCCCCCCTGAGCCTCCTCTCCTCCAGGCTGCACACCCCCAGCTCCCTCAGCCTCTCCTCCTCAGCCTTTCCCTCCAGTCCCTTCCCCAGGCTGGTTGCTCTCCTCTGGACCTGCTGCAGCACCTCAAGATCTTTCCTGCAGTGAGGGCCCAGAGCTGCACACAGAGCTCCAGGTGAGGCCTCAGCAGTGCCCAGCACAGGGCAGAATCCATCCCTGGTGCTGCTGCCACACTGTTCCCGACACAAGCCAGGATGCCCTTGGCCTTCTGTGCCCCTGGGCACACTGCTGGCTCCTCTCCAGCTGCTGTCATACACCACTGTCAGGTTCCTCTCTGCCAGCTGCTCTCCAGCCACTCATTCCCTAGCCTGTAGCCTGCATGGGGTTATGGTGGCCAAAGTGCAGGACATTGCACTTGGCCTTGTTGAATCTCATCCCATTGGCCTCAGTCCATTGACCCAGCCTGGCCAGGTCCCTCTGCATCATCCTCCTGCTCTGCAGGAGCTCCACACTGCCTGGTGTCATCTGCACTAACAGCTGACTGGATCCCCTCATCCAGGTCATCCATAAAGATGCTGAATCGAATTGGGCCCAGTACTGATCCCTGGAGAGCACCACTGGTCACCAGACACCAACTGGCAGGGGCACCATTCACAGCCACTCCCTGTGCCCAGGCACCCAGCCAGTTTTTAACCCAGCCAAGGGTGCACCTGCCCCAGCCAGGGGCTGCCAGCCTCTGCAGGGTGGGAAACTGTGTCAAAAGCTTTGCTGAAGTCTAAGTAGACCACATCCACAGCCTTCCCCTCTTCTACCAGGTGGGTCACCCAGTCACAGGATGAGATTAGATTGGTGAAGACAAGGAGATAAAACCCAGAGCTGATGAAGATCAGAAGGTAAATAGTCAGAGTATGAGAAAGAGGAGTCACCATGGCTGGAAAAAATACAACAATCAACCCCCAGAGGAAGCTACAGAAGCTCCAGCAAATTCACCAGCAGAGCAGCACAGGCTGGGGAGGACAGATACATTTGGTTGGGCTTTCATCTTCATGGAAGAAGTGACTGAATAACAAGGAAAATGTCCTTGACCACCTTTTGACAGGCCTGTGTTTATCTCAGGAAAGCCTTTGCCTGAGACAGGTTATTAAAGGGAATAAAAGCCATGTCCAAGCCAGAGAGAGGCACTGCAATGAGAATGAGCATTTCCCTAGGCTGCTCTTCATGGGGTCAAGGAGAGATCTCTTCTGTTTTCACCAAGCCTTTATTTACAGTTCCCAAGATTAGCCTCTAAGCAACCAATCAAGCACTCCTCTTATCACCCTGCCACAAAGAGGCTTGAGAAGAGTAATCCTTTGGCTAAGAAGATATCAGCATTCAGTTGCATGCAGAGTTCCAGTGCAAAATCTCCACTTGACTTAGCTTATTGTTTCTACCTCTTAGCCTGAAAATCCCTTTCCACCACAGAAATCATAGAATCACAGAATTGTTAGGGTTGGAAGGGACCTCAAGGATCAGCAGTTCTAATCTCCCTGCAGGGACACCCCACACTAGAGCAGGTTGATCACAGCCTGGCCTTCAAAACCTCCAGGCATGAGGCTTCCACCACCTCCCTGGGCAACCTGTGCCAGGCTCTCACCACCCTCATGGGGAACAACTTCTTCCTCACAGCCAAGCTCAATCTCCCCACTTATAGCTTTGCTCCATTCCCTCCAGTCCTATCACTCCCTGACACCCTCAAAAGTCCCTCCCCAGCTTTCTTGGAGCCCTCTCCAGATCCTGGAAGACCACAAGAAGGTCTCCTGGGAGCCTTCTCCTCTCCAGACTGCACAACCCCAACTCTCTCAGGCTGTCCTCATAGCAGAGCAGCTCCAGCCCTCTGCTCCTCCTCCTGGCCCTTCTCTGGACACCTTCCAACACCTCCAGATCCTTCCTGGCACAGAGGCTCCAGAACTGGCCCCAGAGCTCCAGCTGTGGTCTCAGCAGAGTGGAGCAGAGGGGCAGAATCCCCTCCCTGGCCCTGCTGGCCACACTTCTCTTGCTGCAGCCCAGGCTCTGCTTGGCTCTCTGGGCTGCAAGGTCTCACTGCTGGCTCCTCTTGAGCTTCTCCTCCCCCAGCTCCCCCAAGGCCTTTTCTTCAGGGCTGCTCTCAAGCCAGTCCCTGCCCAGCCTGTGTTGGTGCCTGGGATTGCCCTGAGCCAGCTGCAGGACCTTGCCCTTGGTCTTGTTGAGCCTCCTGAGGCTGTCCTGGGCCCAGCTCTGCAGCCTGTGCAGGTCCCTCTGGATGGATCCTTCCCTCCAGCTGTCAGCAGCACCACACAGCTTGGTGCCATCAGCACCCCTGCTGAGGGTGCACTCAGTGCCACTGTCCATGGCACCAACAAAGATGTTAAACAGGACAGGGCCCAGGACTGATGATCACAACAGTGTCTCAACTTGGGGGCTTCCAACTACACAGGATACTAAGTTGTGCTGCCCCCAATATTCCCACTGAAACAAAGCCATTTACTGCAGCTGAATGTTTTGTCCTATTTTTGTTGGGGTTTTTTTGTACCTGTGCTTAGAGAGGCAGCTGTGCCTCAACACTGCTCCCTGCTCCTTGCAGCTTCTGTGATCAGGGCAATTGATTTGGTTTGCAGGCTGGCAGCTGCTGTATGGATCTTTCAACAGGAGCTATAGGAGATTGCTGGCACATGATGAGCACCATGTATCAGCACACAGCACAGCCCTACATGTGCATTTTCCAGCTGTCAGCAGAGCAGGTGTTATAGGAGACAGAATTCTCACTCATTTTAGGTGGATTTTGGTCCTCTCACAAGTAAACTGCAGCAGAACAGGCTGGGAGGTGACCTGCTGGAGAGCAGCCCCACAGAGAAGGACCTGGGAGTGCTGGTGGGCAGCAAGCTCTGCATGGGACAGCAATATGACCTGGGGGCCAGGAAGGCCAGTGGGGTCCTGGGGAGCATTCAGAGGAGTGTGGCCAGCAGAGCCAGGGAGGTTCTCCTCCCCTCTACTCTGCCCTGGTGAGGACCCACCTGGAATATTGCATCCAGCTCTGGGCTCCCCAGTTCAGGAGGGACAGGGATCTGCTGGAGAGAGTCCAAGGAAGGGCTGCAAGGATGCTGAAGGGACTGCAGCACTGCCTGGGGAGGAGAAGGCTGAGAGAGGATCTGATCAATGTCTGTCAATAGCTGAGGGCTGGGGGTCAGGAAGGAAGGGACAGGGACAGCCTCTGCTCAGTGTGCCCTGGGATAGGACAAGGAGCAATGGATGGAAACTCCAGCACAGGAGGTTCCTCAACATGAGGAAGAACTTCTGCACTGTGAGGGTCGCAGAGCCCTGGAGCAGGCTGCCCAGAGAGGTTGTGGAGTCTCCTTCTGTGGAGCCTTTGCAGCCCTGTCTGGCTGTGTTCCTGTGTGACCTGTGCTGGATTCTCTGCTCCTGCTGTGGCAGGGGGGTTGGACTGGAAGATCTCCAGAGGTCCCTTCCAACCCCTAACATCCTGTGATCAATCTTGTTTTCATGAGCCTTGCTTGTTGAACACAGGTAGGGGTGGTGCAGCAGCTTTAAAGCAGGTGTAGTTCTGTAGCTCTTCATCCACAGCTTAAGCTTTTGGAGCTCAAACTGTAGTGCCCACTCATGAGTGCTATGTAGCAATCACAGCTGCATGTTAGGAAATAGCAGGCAGCAGAACTGTGGGATGCCTGTGCATTATGGAGAACGTGGGCAGGAAAGCAGGATGGTCAATGTGCAGAATTTCTGTGTTTACCTTATCAAAAGCCATGAAAGATTCTGTAATCTACCAGAGCCCAAGCTGCTGCATCCCTGAGTACAGCTGCTGGCCAGAGGCAGAGTGGTGAAGCTGAACACTAAAAGGAAACACCACCAGCACCCTGCAGAAGTAATGGCTTCTAACTCCCTGTGAAATGACCCAGCTCAATGAAAATTGGGTTTGCCCAACAAAGAACTAATCTGAATGGGGCTACCAGAATGCCACCCCAGGGAGGTTTCTGTCTCTGCTGTTCCCTTCCCCATCACCTAACTCACTTGAATCAGAGAATCCTTTCAGTTTGGAGAGATCTGTTAAGATCACCCGGTCCAACCATCCTCTCTCTCTTTACCAAGGCTGAGGCTAACCCATGGCCCTTAGCACCACCTCTCTGCCTCTTTGAAACACCTGCAGGGATGAGGTTTCAACCACCTCCCTGGGCAGCCTGTGCCAGTGCTTCAGAACCCTTTCAGGGAAGAAGTTGCTTCTAAGAGCCAACCTGAACCTCCCCTGGGGCAGCCTGAGGGCATTTCCTCTCATCCTATCACTTGTTACAAGGGAGAAGAGACCAGCTCCCACCTCACTCCAACCTTCTTTCAGGGAGTTGTAGAAAGCAATCATAGAATCAAAGACCATTAAAGGGTGGAGTGAATCTCCAGAGATCACCCAGTCCAAGCCCCCTGCCAGAGCAGGGTCACACAGGGCTGGAAAGGCTCCAGAGAAGGAGACTCCATGACCTCTCTGGGCAGCCTGCTCCAGGGCTCTGGGACCCTTATGATAAAGTTCTTCCTCATGTTGAGGTGGAACCTCCTGTGCTGGAATTTACTCCCATTGTTCCTTGTCTTACTACTGTGCACCACCCAAAAGAGCTTGGCACCTCCACTGGACCCCCAGCCCTCAGCTATTGATAGACACTGATCAGATCCCTCTCAGCCTTCTCCTCTCCAGACTGAACAGCCCCAGGGCTCTAAGTCTCTCTTCATAGCAGAGCTGTTCCAGTCCCTTCATCCTCACAGCTCTCTGCTGGACTCTCTCCAGCAGGTCTCTGTCTCTCTGGAACTGGGGAGCCCAGAACTGGACACAGGATTGCAGTTGTGGTCTCAGCAGGGCAGAGCAGAGGGGGAGGAGAATCACCTCAGCCCTGCTGGCCACACTTCTTGATGCATCCTAGGGTACCATTAGCTCTCTTGGCCACAAGGGCACATTGCTGGTCTCCCTGCAGCCTCCTTTTCTCCAGACTAAACACCCCCAGCTCCCTCAACTGCTTCTCACCAGCCCTGTCCTCCAGGCCCTTCATCACCTTCATTGCCCTTCTCTGGACACTCTTAGAGAAATGACAGTTGTAAAAGGCAGCTTTGCATTTGCCCCTTGAGAAGGATTATACAGGGATCTCCTACAGGGCTGAACTTCACTTAGGAAGAGTTTCTACTACTGTTAGGAAGTTGCTCCCCATGAGGGTGGTGAGAGCCTGGCACAGGTTGCCCAGGGAGGTGGTGGAAGCCTCCTGCCTGGAGGTGTTTGCAGCCAGGCTGGAGGTGGCTGTGAGCAACCTGCTGTAGTGTGAGGTGTCCCTGGCCATGGCAGGGGGGTTGGAACTGGCTGAGCCTTGAGGTCCCTTCCAACCCTGACAATTCTATGATTAGGGAAAGAAAAAGAACCTTTGTGAACTTGAGGGGCTCCTAGCAAGAGTCTTATTTAGTCAGTGGTGGTGGAGGAGGGGAAAGAGTAAAAGCAAGAGGTCTCCAAGAGCCCTATTCCCATCAAGGCTGCTGCTACTAGGAGTATTTTGCTCTCTGTTGTGGATCAGAAATTATTAGTGGCATTTTCAGCACTCCATTTTTGCTTAAAAATAACCCCAAATTAGAATGGAATAGAATAGACCAGGTTGGAAGAGACCTTCAAGATCATTGTGTCCAACCTATCATCCAACAGCACCTAATCAACTAACCCATGGCACCAAGCACCCCATCAAGTCTCCTCCTGAGCACCTCCAGTGATGGTGACTCCACCACCTCCCTGGGCAGCACATTCCAATGGGCAATCACTCTCTGTGTAGAACTTCTTCCTAACCTCCAGCCTAAACCTCCCCTGGCACAGCTTGAGAGTGTGTCCTCTTGTTCTTGTGCGGGCTGCCTGGGAGAAGAGACCAACCTCTGCCTGGCTACAACCCCCCTTAAGGTAGTTGCAGAGAGCAATAAGGTCTCCCCTAAGCCTCCTCTTCTGCAGGCTAAGCAACCCCAGCTCCCTCAGCCTCTCCTCACAGGGCTGTGTTCCAAGCCCCTCCCCAACTTCGTTGCCCTTCTCTGGACACCTTCCATCAAGTCAACCTCCTTCCTAAACTGAAGGGCCCAGAACTGGACACAAAACAGGCAAATAGTTCCAGGATCAAATAGCATCAGCCCTGGCTAGGTCCATTTCCTCATCTCCCAGGCTGCCTAACTAGAGGAGCACGTCAATGATTGTCCTGTTGCTTTCTCTGCCCACCTCAGAGACAGCAGCCATGCCTGCAGCCACTGAAGGGTGTCTGAGGAGATGTGAAACCCAGAGTGAATGCTCCATCTTGTGGCAGATCATCGTCTTCCCTGCTGACAGAAGTGTACTTGCAAAGCCCAAGATTAGGTAATCCTGGTAGCACTATTGCATAATTCTCTTCAGACTGAAAATGGGGGGGGGGGGAGAAAGATACTTTTTTTCCCCCTAGGAGTAGAACAGAAATCTCTGCACGTGTGTAAGTGGTGGTAGGAAGTAGCTGCACATTGGAATCCCTAAGTTCACAGAATCACAGAACATTAGGAGCTGGAAGGGACCTTGAAAGATCATCCAGTCCAAGCCCCCTGCCAAAGGAGGGTCACCTGGGGCAGGTCACACAGGAACACATCCAAATGGGTTCTGGAAGTCTCCAGAGAAGGAGACTCCACAACCTCTCTGGGCAGCCTGCTCCAGGCCTCCAGCAGCCTCACACCAAAGAAGTTTCTCCTCACCTTGAGGTGAAACCTCCTGGGTTCCAGCTTAAAACCATTGTTCCTATCCCTGGGCACCACCCAACAGAGCCTGGCCCCTTCATCCTGACCCCCACCCCTCAGATATTGCTAGACATTGCTCAGATCCCTCTCAGCCTTCTCCTCTCCAGACTAAACAGCCCCAGGGCTCTCAGCCTCTCTTCACAGCAGAGCTGTTCCAGTCCCTTCAGCATCCTCATGGCTCTCTGTTGGATTCTCTCCAGCAAGTCTCTGTCTGTCTTGAACTGGGAAGCCCAGAACTGGTCCCAGTATACTGCTACCTGGGAATCCAGACCCAAGCCTGGAAACAAGAAGCATCACACCTCACAGTCCAAACAAACTGTGAGCCCCCCACCAGCCTTTGCTGCAGCCAGCCCTTCCCTTGTAGAGCAGGCATGGCAGCAGCCTGGTGTCCAACAGCCATTAGCTGGTACAGATGGCTGCACCCTGCACAGGGAAACAGCACCAAAGTATGCTGCACTCAGCACTGATGAGGCCACACCTTGAGTGCTGGGCTCACTTTGGGGCTCCTCACTCCGAGAAATTCATTGAGGTGCTGGAGCAGGTCCAGAGAAGGGCAACCAAGCTGGGGAAGGGGCTGGAGAACAGGGCTGGGGAGGAGCAGCTGAGGCAGCTGGGGGTGTTTAGTGTGGAGAAGAGGAGGCTGAGGGGAGACCTCATTGCACTCTACAGCTCCCTGAAAGGAGGACAGAGCCAAGTGGGGATTGATTTGCTCTCCCTAGTAACAAGTGATAAGACAACCTGAAGGGTGGTTGTAGCCAGGAGGGAGTTGGTCTCTTCTCCCAGGCAACCAGAACAAGAGGACACAGTCTCAAGCTGCACCAGGGGAAGTTCAGACTCAAGGTGAGGAGAAAGTTCTCCACTGTAGAGAGTCATTAGCCATTGGAATGTGCTGCCCAGGGAGGTGGTGGAGTCCCCATCCCTGGAGGTGTTCAAGAGGGGATTGGATGTGGCACTTGGTGCCATGGTCTAGTCATGAGGTCTGTGGTGACAGGTTGGACTTGATGATCTCTGAGGTCTCTTCCAACCTTGGTAATTCTGTGATTCTGATTCTGTGTGCCTACAGGAGAAGGCCTCAGGTTGCACCAGAGGATATTTTGGTTGGACATAAGAAGAAACTTCTTCCCTGAAAGGGTTCCCAAAGCCTGGCACAGGCTGCCCAGGGAGGTGGTTGAATGCCCATCCCTGGAGGTGTCTCAAAGAGGCAGAGCTGTGGTGCTGAGGGCCATGGCTTAGCCCCAGCCTTGGCAGAGTTAGGAAATGGTTGGACTCCATGATCTTAAACTACTTTTCCAACCTGACTTTATGGTTCTCTATTCTTTTCCTTTCAGAGTCCTAGACCAAAAAAAAACTCAACCAATCAAACAACACAAAAGCAGAGAAAACCAAGCCACCAACAGCAGACAAATACTGCCCTGGAGCTGTTTCCTGTGTAGAGGGTACTGCCTTTAAGGGCTCAAAGCAGTATTGTTCTTTGTAGGCTCAGGTTGGTTTATCTCTTCACTCTCAAAGTAATCATTTTCCTTCAAGAGCTTTTGCTTCATCTCCACAAAATGCTTTAAGAGATATCACAGAGAGTGAACACTAAGAACAGTTTAGTTTCTCCTCCCTGATAACTCTTGATTGCACACATCAGGCTACATCTGTATTCCTGGAGCCTCACCTGCACTATCAGAGTGAAGCCTGGGTTCAGATCCTCTGCAGCTTGCTGCAGCCATACACCAAGTCTGTGTCAGGCTAAGAGTAACAAACACCAGTCCCCTAGTCACATATTTTTTTCCCTACCCCCAAAGATCACACAAATCAGAACTTCAAACTTGGGATTCTAAGGCTTTGCTACTTTTCATTCCCAGCACAGTGATCATGGAATCAGAGAATGGGTTGGGTTGGGAGGGACCTTAAAGATCATCTCGTTCCAACATCCCTGCCTTGGGCAGGAACACCTTCCACTAGCCCAGATGGCTCAAGGCCTCATCCAGCCTGGCCTGGAACACCTCCAGGGAGGAGGCATCTGTCTCTCAGTGGAAAGCTGTCCCCACTGGTTTAGATGCTTACATTGGTTTGGACACTTTTGATATGAAGCTACAGTCATCATAGAATTATCTTTTTATAGAGTCACAGAATCACTCAGGTTGGAAAAGCCCCCTGGGATCACCAAGTCCAACCACTGACCCTGCTCTGCAAGGCTCACCCCTAAACCATAGCCCCAAGCACCACATCCAAACCACCTGGAAACACAGCCAGGGCTGGGGACTCCACCACCTCCCTGGGCAGCCTCTGCCAATCCCTGACCACTCTGGCTGGGAACAAATGTTTCCTACTGCCCAGTCTAACCCTGCCCTGCTGCAGCTTGAGGCCATTCCCTCTTGTTCTGTCACTCATTACCTGGGAGAAGAGACCAGCACCAAGCTCTCCACAACCTCCTTTCAGAGAGCTGTAGACAGCCAGGAGGTCTCCCCTCAGCCTCCTCTCTTTCACACTAACCATCCCCAGCTCCTTCAGTCACTCCCCAGAAGATTTCTTCTCCAGACCCTTCCCAGCTTCTTGACTCAGCACCTTGGTATCACCTGTATTGAGGTGCCCAGAACTGGGCACAGCACTGGACACAAGACTCATGACAATAGCTCACAGCAAAGAACTTCCAGAAACAGCAGCAGATGGTCTCAAATACTGTAGCTATCTATGAAGTGCCAGAGGTGATCACGAATGCAGACTGCAGCTCCACAGCCTACACTGACTGAAGGAAGAGAATCACACAAAACATCTAAGCCATATCCCCAAGCATCACAGAACACATCCAGTTGAAAGAGACCTCCAGGCTCAGCCAGTCCAACCTCCACCCAGCACTGCAGGCTCAGCACCAAACCATGGCCCTAAGCACCAGCTCCACACACTGCTTCAACACCTCCAGGGATGGGGACTCCAGCACTGCCCTGGGCACAACATTCCAAGGCCTGAGAACCCTTCCAAGGAGAAATATTTCCTAACATCCAGCCTGAACCTCCCCTGGGGCAGCCCAAAACCATTTCTTCGGGTCCTGAAGCCCTTTTCTGATAAGCACAGCCTAGATTGGTTTTAGAACCACTTCCTCAACCCCCCAGCTCAGGCCCTGAAGCATTGATTAAACCTGGTGAGAATATCCATCAAGAGCCAGTTTCATTTTTAACACTGCATTTATCCCAGCAATCTCCTATGGAAAGTGTGACAAGGACATTTATAACAGACACAAGGAGAGCACTGTGATTAAAGCCTCTCAGATATCCAGCACCTGGCCACAGCTCTGAGGTGCTGCACAAATGAGTGTTCAGGCAGGGTTCTGCAGTCAGTGTGGTCAGCTGGACACATCCTTCCCCTCGGGCTTGCACTGCTGCTGGGGGTTGAGGAATTAGATTTCTTTGCCATTCATTTAGTGGTTAATAATTAAGCATTGATCCCAAACCTGTTACTAGGTTTTGCTGAATCTCTGAAGCTCACTGGAAGCCACCAACACTTAGGAAGAACTGAAGTGCAACCAGAACCACTGAATTGTTTTCACTGGAAAAAGACCCTTCAGCTCATCCAGCCCAACCACTCTCTACCTCTGCCAAGGCTGAGCCATGGCCCTCAGCACCTCAGCTCTGCCTCTTTGAGACACCTTCAGGGATGGAGTCAGTAAATTTGCAGATGACACCAAGCTGGGGGCAGGAGTTGATCTGCTGGAGGGTAGAGAGGCTTTGCAGAGGGACCTGGACAGGCTGGGCAGATGGGCAGAGGCCAAGGGCAGGAGATTGAACACATCCAAGTGCCAGGTTCTGCACATTGGCCACAGCAACCCCAGGCAGTGCTACAGGCTGGGGTCAGAGTGGCTGAGAGCAGCCAGGCAGAGAGGGACCTGGGGGTGCTGGTTGATGGTAGGCTGAACATGAGCCTGCAGTGTGCCCAGGCAGCCAAAAAGGCCAATGGCATCCTGGCCTGCATCAGGAACAGTGTGGCCAGCAGGAGCAGGGAGGTCATTCTGCCCCTGTACACTGCACTGGTTAGGCTGCACCTCGAGTCCTGTGTCCAGTGCTGGGCCCCTCAGTTTAGGAAGGAGGTTGACTTGCTGGAAGGTGTCCAGAGAAGGGCAACAAAGCTGGGGAGGGGTCTGGAGCACAGCCCTGTGAGGAGAGGCTGAGGGAGCTGGGGTTGCTTAGCCTGGAGAAGAGGAGGCTCAGGGGAGACCTTCTTGCTCTCTACAACTCCCTGAAGGGAGGTTGTAGCCAGGTGGTCTCTTCTCCCAGGCAGCCAGCACCAGAACAAGAGGACACAGTCTCAGGCTGTGCCAGGGGAGGTTTAGGTTGGATGTTAGGAAGAAGTTCTATACAGAGAGAGTGATTGCCCATTGGATTGGGCTGCCCAGGGAGGTGGTGGAGTCACCATCACTGGAGGTGTTCAGGAGACTTGATGGGGTGCTTGGTGCCATGGGTTAGTTGTTTGGGTGGTGTTGGATTGGTTGATGGGTTGGACACGATGATCTTGAAAGTCTTTTCCAACCTGGTTTATTCTATGTATTCTATGTATTCTATGGGAATTCAACCACCTCCCTGGGCAACCTGTTCCAGTGTCTCACCACCCTCACTGGAAAGAATTTCTTCCTAATCTCCAGTCTGAGTCTGCCCTCCTCAAGCTTCAATCCATTGCCCCTCAGCCTCTCACCACAAACTCATAAAAATTCCCTTCCCAGCATTCTTGTAGCCCTCTTCAGGTATTGGAAGGCCACTCTAACTGCTGCCCTCCACACAGTTCTGTTTCCTAACCCCCCCAGCCCTGCTGGCCACACTTTTGTTGATGCACCACTGGATGACATTTGCTCTCTTGGCCACAAGGGCACATTGCTGTCCAACGCAGAACTTGCTGTCCACCAGCACGCCAAGGCCTTTCTCCTTGGAGTTAGAATAGAATGGAATTAACCAGGTTGGAAAAGATCTTTGAGACCATCAAGTCCAACCTATAACCCAGCACCATCTAATCAACACAATCATGGCACCAAGTGCCTCAGCCAGGCTCTTTTTAAGTACTTCCAGTGATGGTGACTCCTCCACCTCCCTGGCAGCACATTCCCAATGGCCAATCTCTCTTGCTGGGAAGAATTTCTTCCTCAGCTTGAGCCTAAACCTCCCCTGGCACAGCTTGAGACTGTGTCCTCTTGTTCTGGTGCTGGCTGCCTGGGAGAAGAGACCAACCCCCACCTGGCTACAACCTCCCTTCAGGGAGTTGGAGAGAGCAAGAAGGTCTCCCCTGAGACCTCCCTCTTCTCTAGGCTAAGCAACCCCAGCTCCCTCAGCCTCTCCTCCCAGGGCTGTGCTCCAGACCCCTCCCCAGCTTTGTTGCCCTTCTCTGGACACCTTCCAGCAGCTCAACATCTTTCCTAACCTGAGGGGCCCAGAAATAAAACTACTTTGGTAAGTCAATCATGAGCAGAGGAGATAAGAGCTAATGCAGATCAGTGTGATGAAGACTGACAGCCCTGTTACCAGAGTAGAGCCATTCTTAGCAGGAAAAAGATTAAGCATGATGGCACAAACTAAAATGGAAGGAAAAGAATTGACCAGACTTTATGGAACATGGATGTGCTTGGGCTTCAAAATGTTTGTTGAAATCTGCTGCAAACAGAAGCCTCCATGAGGGAAAAAGAAAACAAATCAGAGAGGTTTTGCCACCTTCTAATGAAAGGAAAACAATGTTTATTAAAAGTGCCTATTAAATGATTAGTAAAATCTGCTGCAGACTGAGGCCTCCATGAATAGAATAGAATTATCCAGGTTGGAAAACGCCTTGGAGATCAGCAAGTCCAACCTATCACCCAGCACCATCTGATCAACTAAACCATGGCACCAAGTGCCTCAGCCAGGCTCTTCCTAAACACCTCCAGGGATGGGGACTCCACCACCTCCCTGGGCAGCACATCCCAATGGCCAATCTCTCTTGCTGGGAAGAATTTTTTCCTACCATCCAGCCTAAACCTCCCCTGGCACAGCTTGAGACTGTGTCCTCTTGTTCTGGTGCTGGTTGTCTGGGAGAAGAGACCAACCCCCACCTGCCTACAGCCTCCTTTCAGGTAGTTGTAGACAGCAAGAAGGTCTCCCCTGAGAATCATAGAACTCCTGAGGTTTCTCTTCATCTCCACTGTAATAATATGGAAGTCTTGAAAACTCAAAACCTTTACTTAGAAGCTTAGGAAGGAAAGGACAGGACCAAAGGAAACAGCAGAAAAGCCATTCAGGAAGTGACAAACAAAACTCAGAGTTGAGTCTCCATTTCTCCAGTTTGCTTTGAAGAAGAGGAGGCTGAGGGGAGACCTCCTGGCTGTCTACAGCTCCCTGCAAGGAGGTTGTGGAGAGCTTGGTGCTGGTCTCTTCTCCCAGGGAATTAGTGACAGAACAAGAGGGAATGGCCTCAAGCTGCAGCAGGGCAGGGGTAGACTGGGCAGTAGGAAACATTTGTTCCCAGCCAGAGTGGTCAGGGATTGGCAGAGGCTGCCCAGGGAGGTGGTGGAGTCCCCAAGCCTGGCTGTGTTTGAAGGTGGTTTGGATGTGGTGCTTGGGGCTATGGTTTAGGGGTGAAGTTTACAGATCAGGGTGAATGGTTGGGCTTGATCATCCCAGGGGTCTCTTTCCACCTGAATGATTCTATGATTCTCTCCTCCCAGGTAATTAGTGACAGAACAAGAGGGAATGGCCTCAAGCTGCAGCAGGGCAGGGGTAGACTGGCCAGTAGGAACGTTTGGGGAAGGAAAGGAGCCATCAGAAGGAGCAGATGGGATTTCATTTCCTCACATTGTATATGTAATGAGAAGAAGAAAGCCCTAACAAGGCATCTTTAGTCCACCTGGAGAAGCAGGTAACATCCCAAGCACACATTTCTTTTCCCCTGGTTTATCACTCCAAGCAGTAATAAGGGTAGATGTTAGTCAAAGAACTGCAGGCAGGGGGGTGACTGACGTGGTTCCTGTGGAAGGCTGAAGAACTGAGAAGCATAATTAACTTCTGTATTGTTCACAGCTCCCTTCCTACTAATTAAAGGCAGCAGAATAACAATGCAAACGGGGCTGTATAATGGAAGGGGATATCAGCTCTGGTTAAGTTTTGTTGCCATTTCCTGTCACCCAAGCAGCACACATCAATGGTTGGTGTTTAATAACTAATCTTTATCTGTTTCCCTTTTCCTCAGAAAGCTTTCAAAGCTTTGATTTTTCCCCTTTGCTTGCTGCAGAGCTGAGGGTATAAAACCTGTATCACAGCCTAGTGCGGGGACAGGAAAACTCTTTCAGGGCTTTCTGCCTTCCTGTGATGCTTTTGACTGATCTAAAGCATCAGTGCTCGTTAAAAATAGACAGGAAAGCTGAAACTTGGGCAGCAGGGGAAAGTGGGTTTGTCAATCCACCTTGGGCTTCTCTTTTTCTCACACAAGGCTGTTGCCATTTTGGGATCCATATCTGCAGCATAAGCTGCAGCAGGCTATTAAGGGCAAAAGTAATTTTTGTGCCATGTTGGCTGCAACTCTTCAGCATTTCATTAAGCCAGCAAGAAATGTTCACAGGTATCTCCCTCTCTTCGTGGGGAAAAAAAGAATGGAGTCCCTTTGAACAGCACCAACTTTGCAATCAATCCTCTCATTGATTTTGTGACAGTCTGAAGACTGAAGAGAGAGAGTCATTGTGCTACTGAATTGATGCGACTGGCTGCCCTGAATATCTGAGGGCCAGGATAGAATCTAACCTGCAGAGAGGAAGGATGATTTGGTGTGGTACCTCTTCCCTGGCTCTGAGAGGAGAAGGATGTGCAGCTGCTGCTCCTGCCTGCCTCACTCAGGCTGCTGCACCCCAGCCACAAGCAGGACTCAGATGCCAGAGTTGAGGCAGAACTTTCCACAGAATCAGCCAGCTGGGACGAGACCTCCAAGATCATCAAGTCCAAACATCACCCAACCCTAACTAACTAATCAATTAGACCATGGCACTAAGTGCCTCATCCAGGCTTTCCTTACACACCTCCAGGGACATTGACTCCACCACCTCCCTGGGCAGCACATTCCAATGGCCAATCTCTCTTGCTTTCTCCTCACCTCCAGCCTAAACCTCCCCTGGCACAGCTGGAGACTGTGTCCTCTTGTTCTGGTGTTGCTTACCTGCCTGGGAGAAGAGACCAACCCCCACCTGGCTACAACCTCCCTTCAGAAAGTTGTAGAGAGCAAGAAGGTCTCCCCTGAGCCTCCTCTTCTCCAGGCTGAACACCTCCAGCTCCCTCAGCCTCTCCTCACAGGGCTTGCTTCCCAGGAGGGTTCAGGCAGGCAGGGGGTGGAGAGGACAGTGGTGGTAAGGAATGGGGTTAGTTATTGTGTTTCTGATCCAGTGGCTGACTTTGCAATAAAATAAACCTGCTCCTGTTCATGTCAAGGCAGAGGAAGAAAGAAGGCAACAGAGGATTTTTCCTTTTGCCTCTGAGATGTCCAGGAAGCCTTGCTCAGATGAGCAGGAGAACAGAGAAGTTGTCTTCTGCAGGATTCAGCACACAAAAGTACTGCTCAGCTGACCACAAATACAAAGCTTGAGAGTTAGAAGCCAAAGAACAAGTTCTGCACCAGGAGGGTGGTGGAACACTGGAACAGGTTGCCCAGGGTGATGGTTGAAGTCCCATCCCTGGAGATATTCCAGGTGAGGCTGGACAGGGCTCTGGCAACCTGATCTAGTGGAGGATGTCCCTGCTGAGTGCAGAGGGGGTTGGGACTGGATGAGCTGAGCTTTTGGAGGCCCCTTCCAACCAAGCCATGCTGTGAGTCTATGAAGAGGTTGTTGGGAAAGGTCAGACTTGCAGGAAACAGTGATCAAAAGCAAATGGAAAAGACAAACAGAAAGCAGCATGGGAACTACATGGGCACACAGGATCTGGACCTCACAGGTCTTCCTTAGCTGCTCAGATTTGACCTAGTTTCCACATGTCAAAGGTTCACTAAACTTGTCCCACAAGTCACCCACAGCTTGGTCAGGGTTACTATGATAGAATAGGATGGAGTCTTTTGGGGAACAACTGAAGGAGCTGGAGTTGCTTAGTTTGGAGCAGAAGAGGCTGAGGTGAGGCATAATGGCTGTCTACAGCTACCCAAAAGGAGGTTGTGGAGAGGTTGGTGCTGGTCTCTTCTCCCAGGTGATTAGTGACAGAACAAGAGGGAATGGCCTCAAGCTGCAGCAGGGCAGGGGTAGACTGGGCAGTAGGAAACATTTGTTCCCAGCCAGAGTGGTCAGAGATTGGCACAGGCTGCCCAGGGAGGTGGTGGAGTCCCCAAGCCTGGATGTGGTGCTTGGGGCTGTGGTTTAGGGGTGAAGTTTATAGATCAAGGTGAATGGTTGGGATGATGATCCCAGGGGAGTTTTTCCACCTGAATGATTCTGTGATTCTTTTTGGTTTGGTTTTGTTTGGGTTTTGGTTTATTTTGTTTCTGAGGGGTTTGGTTGGTTGGTTGGGGTGGGCTTTGGTTTGCTTTTATTTTCTGGTTTATAGAATCACAGAACTGTCAGGGTTGGAAGGGACCTCAAGGCTCAGCCAGTTCCAACCCCCTGCCATGGCCAGGGACACCTCACACTGCAGCAGGTTGCTCACAGCCACATCCAGCCTGGCTGCAAACACCTCCAGGCAGGAGGCTTCCACCACCTCTCTGGGCAACCTGTGCCAGGCTCTCACCACCCTCATGGGGAACAACTTCTTCCTAACACCCAATCTGAACCTACCCACTTCCAGTTTTGCTCCATTGCCCCCAGCCCTATCACTCCCTGACACCCTTGCAGAGCAGGGTCAGTGGTTGGACTTGGTGATCCTGAGGGTCTTTCCCAACCTGAATGTTTCTGTGATAGCTCACATTTCTCCAGGGTTTCTGGCACATCTCAACAGGCTTAGGCAGAAAACTATGCAAGAGACTCAGCTAGATCCCTCCTGCACTTTGGAGCTTTCTTCCTGCTTTTGTTTTTCAGACAAATTGCCTTTACAGTCCCAGCATGCACATGATAATAAGAGAACAGAGACAGAGAAGGTGGGAGCAGCATCTCCTGGGGTAGTGATGTCTTAGGAGGGAACACACATTAGCTATCAAATCCTCTCAGCAGCTCTCCTGCACTTCCCAGCCTGAGTTCTCTCAGCAGCTTTTAAATGACCATTATTGCATGGTGTTCAGGCAGGAAAATAGGTCAGAGAGGTGAAGTGTCATTCATAGACCAAGTTATCAACACTTGTGACAGCAGACACTACAGCCAATATGAGGATTTGAATTACAGTCATTACAGTCATTGATATATTTTCCCCTAATTGTAGACTCATAGAATGGCTTTGGTTGAAAGAGAGCTTGATGATCACCTAGTCCCAGATCCCTGCCATGTGGAGGGACACCTTTCTACTAGACCAGGTTGCTCAACCTGGCTTTGAACACTGCCAAACTTGGAGGCTCCACAACTTCTCTGGGCCTTACCACCCTCACAGAGAAGAACATGTTCAAAGGTGTCCAGAGAAGGGCCACGAGGACGAGCAGAGGGCTGGAGCTGCTCTGCTCTGGAGACAGCCTGAGAGAGTTGGGGTTGTGCAGTCTGGAGAAGAGAAGGCTCCCAGGAGACCTTCTGGTGGCCTTCCAGGATCTGGAGAGGGCTCCAAGAAAGCTGGGGAGGGACTTTTGAGGGTGTCAGGGAGTGATAGGACTGGGGAGGATGGAGCAAAAGAAGAAGTGGGGAGATTGAGATTGGCTGTGAGGAAGAAGTTGTTCCCCATGAGGGTGGTGAGAGCCTGGCACAGGTTGCCCAGGGAGGTGGTGGCAGCCTCCTGCCTGGAGGTGTTTGCAGCCAGGCTGGAGGTGGCTGTGAGCAACCTGCTGGAGTGTGAGGTGTCCCTGGCCATGGCAGGGGGTTGGAGCTGGCTGAGCCTTGAGGTCCCTTCCAACAATTGTATGATTCTGTGATTCTGTGAAGTTCTTCCTAATGTAATTATTTTGAATCTCACTCACCCTAAGGTATTGTACATTTTCTGGGCTAGGTCACCTATATTTTTATTTGGGAGCGGGGGGGGAAGGCTTGGAAAAGACAGAAATCCTCACTTTGCTCCCAGAAAGTGGTGGAACTGTTAATGTGTTTTAAACTAGCAAACAACATCATGTATTTGCAACTCTCTGCTCCTCCTCTTCTGGGAGCAGAGGCAGTCAGAAACCTGCAGGGAGAGAGAGTGACAAAGAGCAGGCCTGCAAACACAGCTGTGTTTGCTCATGATTTTGTTCATCTTTAAACACAATTCAAATTTCATGCCTCATGCATTTTTAAGGAGGCACTGTCCCTCCAGACAGAGGAAAATCTGCAGTCCCACCAAGCTCAGCACAGCTGCACAGGGCTCAAGTCAGTACCACGGCACAGAGGAAGCTTGTCATACAGAGTGCACCCCACCACCACCACCCCATTTAGCAGACTCATGGGGGGGTGTCACTTGAAGCTATGAATTATACATTGGGTGGTACAGACAGAGAAAATGAAGCAGGTTTTCATTCTTTAACATCTCCTCAGTGATTAAATATGCAGGCTTGCTGTTGAGACAGTTGCAATGGCACTCCAGGGTCACACAGTGAGGCAGGTGCCAGCTCTCAGTGCCCAAACACAAAAGCAAGGTTGCTTGGCTCTGATCTCAAAGCCTTAGCAGGTTCTTGGAGGTTGAGAATTGCTGATAAACTGAGCTCTGTAGCTCTGTAAGGCAAAGTGGAGACGCTGGAAGTAAGGCAGCAGATATTTAACTCACCAACGTAACTGCTGCTCTGCTCCAGTGAGACCACAGCGCTGAGTCCAGGTCTGGTGCCCCAGCATAAAAGGGTTGTGAAAATGTTGGAGCAGCTCCAGATCAGGCCACCAAGATGATCAGAGGGCTGAAGAACCTTCCCTGTGTGGACAGGCTGTGAGAGTTGGGGGTGTTCAGCCTGGAGAAGAGAAGACTCCAGGGAGACCTTAAAGCAGCTTTCCAGTACCTGAAAGGAGACTACAAGAAAGCCAGCAAGGGACTTCTTATGAGGGCTGGTGGTGATAGGATGAGAGAGAATGGATTGAAGCTTGAGGAGGGCAGACTTAGACTGGAGATTAGGACAAAACCCTTCCGAGTGAGTGTAGTGAGTCACTGGCACAGGTTGCCCAGGGAGGCTGTGGACAGCTCTCTAGAGGTGTTCAAGGCCAGGCTGGATGAAGCCTTGAGCAACCTGGGCTGGTGCAAGGTGTCTCTGCTCATGGCAGGGGGTTGCAACTGGGTGCTCTTGAAGATGCCCTCCAACCTTAACCACTCTATAAATCTATAAGCTTACCATTAGAAGAGCTTGTAGCAGTAGGAAGAGAGGCAGTGGTTTGAAACTGGAGCAGAGGAAATTCAGGCGGGACATCAGGAGGAAGTTCTGCACAGTGAGGGTGGGGAGACACTGGAACAGGTTGCCCAGGGCTGTGGTTGAAGCCCCCATCCCTGGAGACATTCAAGGTCAAACCTGATGGGCTCTGGGCAGCCTGCTCTAGCTGGAGGTGTCCCTGCTGCCTGCCCATGGGTTGGACAAGATGACCTTTGAGGGTCCCTTCTAACCCAATGCCATCTGTGACTCTGTGTTTCTGTTTTCAACAAATGGTAGAATGCTGCTCTTCCCATGTGGATTGCATTCCTTTTTATTGTTTCCCTTGCATTGTGTCCTTAAGTTGATGGTGATAAGCAGAACACCCTCTGTGAGTCGTTTGCTAGCTTGAATATTCTGGTATCCAGCACAAAATAGGATCATAGACTCACAGAGTCATTCAGATCCCTGGGATCACCTAGTCCAGACATTGACCTTACTCTTAGGGGTGAACCTAAACCACAGCTCCAAGCACCACACCTCTGTGACCTTTCACTGCATCCAGAGATGGGGACTCCACCACCTCCCTGGGCAGCCTGTGCCAATCTCTGACCACTCTGGCTGGGAACAAATGTTTCCTCCTGTCCAGTCTAACCCTGCCCTGCTGCAGCTTGAGGCCATTCCCTCTTGTTCTGTCACTAATCACCTGGGAGAAGAGACCAGCACCAAGCTCTCCACAACCTCCTTTCAGGGAGTTGTAGAGAGCAATGAGGTCTCCCCTCAGCCTCCTCTTCTCCAGACTAACCAACCCCAGCTCCCTCAGCTGCTTTCCAGATTCTTCACCAGCTTTGTTGACCTTCAGTCTCCTCTTCTTCAAACCAACCAGCCCCAGCTCCCCACTGGTGATGATGTAAGGTCACTGATCAGCAACAGGGGTGAAAATCCACAGCCTGAGTGGAAGGGTCATGGGAAGTGAGTCAGTTTTGGATGATTCTTGTGGCCCATCACATGCAGAGTAAATGGCAAGCTCAGTACACAAGTGCAGAAGCTGCCGAGGCATCTGCTGGCTGATGAATTTGTCCTCCAGTGAAAGACTCAACCTATCAATCACTGCTGCAATCCCTGCTCCACAGCAGTGTGGATGTGTTTTCCAGACACTTGACATCTGTAATTTGCACAGTTTGCAGCAGTTAATAGCTTGTTCTTCTAGCTTTTAACTTTTATTGCTGCCAACATATTCAGTCTCAAAGTCTGCCCAATGTATCTCCCAGAGTTCTCCAGGTTACAGAGCTGAAGCCAATGGATTCAGGCTACACTGAAGGGTCTGTCTCTCTTCTCTTTGTAGGACCTAGGTTCTGTTTTATGTTTACAAAACCTATTTTGCTCTCATAAAAACAAGCACAGGATCAGAGAATGCCAGAAAACATCCAGTTGGAAGAGACCTCCAGGCTCACCCAGGCCAACCCCCACCCAGCACTGCAGGCTCAGCACCAAACCATGGCCCTAAGCACCAGCTCCACACACTGCTTCAACACCTCCAGGGATGGGGACTCCAGCACTGCCCTGGGCACAACATTCCAAGGCCTCAGAACCCTTCCAGGCAAGAAAGATTTCCTAGCAGCCAGCCTGAACCTCCCCTGGGGCAGCTTGCAACCATTGCCTCTGCTCCTGGCCCTTGCCACCAAGGAGCAGAGGCTGTCCCCTCCTCACTGCAACCTCCCTGCAGGGAGCTGCAGAGAGCAAGGAGGTCTCCCTCAGCCTCCTCTTCTCCAGCCTCAACACCCCCAGCTCCCTCAGCCCCTCCTCTAGCCCAGGGGCTCCAGGCCCTTCTCCAGCCTGCCTGCCCTGCTCTGCACAGGCTCCAGCCCCTCAGTGTCCTTCCTGCAGGGAGGGCCCAGAGCTGAGCACAGCCCTCCAGGGGTGGCCTCCCCAGTGCTGAGCACAGGGGGATGATCCCCTCCCTGGCCCTGCTGCCCACCCTGCTTCTGCCCCAGGCCAGGATGCCTTTGGCTTTCTTAGCCCCCTGGGCACTGCTGCCTCATGCTCAGTGACTGCCACCCAACACCCCCAGGGCCCTCTCCCAGCTGCAGCTTTCCAGCCACACATCCCCATGTCTGGAGCTCCCCATGGGGTTGTTGTGAGCCAGGTGGAATTAATCTCAGCTGCATTTCCAATGGCATTGATATTTTTCATCCTTTTAAAATCTTGACTTAGAGCAGAAGCTTGAGAAGTTTTTCCCACATGATTATTCTCATCAATATCTTTCATAGGTCTTTCAAGATCTGTTTTACTGTCTTTCATTGCAACCAGACCTGGTGCCCAGCAGAAAAGGGTCTGAGGGTGCTGGCTGACAGCCATATGAACATGAGCCAGCATCATGCTTAGCATCCTGGCCTGGATCAGCTGTTGCTGGGCTGGCCAGCAGGAACAGGGCAGTGGCTGTCCCTCTGTACCCAGCACTGCTGAGGCCACAGCTTGAGTGCTGGGTTCAGTTTTGGCTCCCTCCCTCCAAGAAGGACATTGAGGTGCTGGAGCAGGTCCAGAGAAGGGCAAGGAAGCTGGGGAAGGGTCTGGAGAAGAGGGCTGGGGAGGAGCAGGTGAGGGAGCTGGGGGTGTTTAGTGTGGAGAAGAGGAGGCTGAGGGGAGACCTTGTTGCTCTCTACAGCTCCCTGAAAGGAGGCTGGAGCCAGGTGGGGTGGGTGACATCTCCCTGGTATCAGGTGACAGGATGAGAAGACTAGTTAATAGTTAATTTACCAACCATTAAGCCCCCAGTGAAGGTGGACAGCATTTCATTGCATGCTCTACTCATTGTTTTGCATCTAGAAAAGAACAAGCAGTTGGGAACTGAGCTGTTGGACAGCAGCACAGAGACGGACTTGAGGGTCCTGGTGGACAGAGGGATGCCCATGAGCCAGCAATGTGCTCTAGTGGCCAAGAAGGCCAAGGGCAGCCTGGGGGGCATTAGAAGGGCTGTGGGGTCAGAGAGGTTTCCTCCCCCTCTTCTCTGCCCTGCTGAGGCCACATCTGGAATATTGTGCCCAGTTCTGGGCCCCTCAGCTCAAGAAGGACCTCAGGGAACTGCTTGAGAGAGTCCAGCACAGAGGCACAGAGCTGCTGCAGGCAGTGGAACATCTCCCTGGGAGGCCAGGCTGAGGGAGCTGGGGCTTGGAGCTTGGAGCAGAGGAGCCTGAGGGCTGCCCTCATTGCTGGGGATAAAGATGTGCAGGGCTGGAGCCAGGCTCTGCTCAGGGATGGCCAAGCACAGCACAAGGGGCACTGGGGGCAAGCTGGAGCAGAGGAGGTGCCAGGGGAACAGAAGGGAAAACTTTGTCCCTGTGAGGGTGCTGGAGCCTGGGGCAGGCTGCCCAGAGAGGCTGTGGAGTCTCCTGCTCTGGAGCCTTTCCAACCCCACCTGGATGTGTTCTGTGTGACCTGCCCTGGGTGCTGCTGCTCTGGCAGGGGGGGTTGGACTGGATGAGCTTTTGAGGCCTCTTCCAACTCCTAACACTCTGTGACTCTGTGACTAATAAACAGAATTAAAACCACCCCTGTGCCCTTTTCTCTAGTCCTTGGTTTTGCAAGCAGCAATTGCCTTAAACCTGTTTTTGTCCACCTCCTGCAGACTTCATCCAGCAGACTGTAGGACTGCTGCAGCTATGGAGAAGGTAAACTCTGTACTGCCTGTACTTACAGAGCTCTCAGTTTATTAAGCACTATTTTATGCTGAGGAAAGTGTTTAGATGAGAAAGGCACAGGAAATATTGTTTACTTACATGGGAATGGCACTTCAAGTTGTAAACACACAATGCTATTCAGCCAGCCTGATTTATTAAGCTTCTCTTCAGCTCCACTGTAATAGAGAGGTCTTGAAAAGATAACTCCAAATCTTCACTTAGAAGCTTAGGGAAAAAACCACTCAGGAAATGAGAAACAAAACTCAGAGCTGAGTCTCCATTTCTCCAGTTTGCTTTGAAGAAGAGGAGGCTGAGGGGAGACCTCCTGGCTGTCTACAGCTCCCTGAAAGGAGGTTGTGGAGAGCTTGGTGCTGGTCTCTTCTCCCAGGTAATTAGTGACAGAACAAGAGGGAATGGCCTCAAGCTGCAGCAGGGCAGGGGTAGACTGGGCAGTAGGAAACATTTGTTCCCAGCCAGAGTGGTCAGGGATTGGCAGAGGCTGCCCAGGGAGGTGGTGGAGTCCCCAAGCCTGGCTGTGTTTCCAGGTGGTTTGGATGTGGTGCTTGGGGCTGTGGTTTAGGGGTGAGGTTTATAGATCAGGGTGAATGGTTGGGATGGTGATCCCAGGGGGCTTTTTCCACCTGAATGATTCTGTGATTCTTTTTGGTTTGGTTTTGTTTGGGTTTTGGTTTATTTTGTTTCTGTGGGGTTTGGTTGGTGTTGGTTTTGGTTTCTTTTTATTTTCTGGTTTATAGAATCACAGAACTGTCAGGGCTGGAAGGGACCTCAAGGCTCAGCCAGTTTCAAGACCCCTGCCATGGCCAGGGACACCTCACACTGCAGCAGGTTGCTCACAGCCACATCCAGCCTGGCTGCAAACACCTCCAGGCAGGAGGCTTCCACCACCTCCCTGGGCAACCTGTGCCAGGCTCTCACCACCCTCATGGGGAACAACTTCTTCCTCACAGCCAATCTCAATCTCCCCACTTCTACTTTTGCTCCATCCCCCCCAGTCCTATCCCTCCCTCAAAAGTCCCTCCCCAGCTTTCTTGTAGGCCCCTTCAGATCCTGGAAGGCCACAAGAAGGTCTCCTGGGAGCCTTCTCCTCTCCAGCCTGCACAACCCCAACTCTCTCAGTCTGTCCTCAAGCAGCTCCAGCCCTCTGCTCCTCCTCCTGGCCCTTCTCTGGACACCTTCAAGTCTCTCAAGGTCCTTCTTAAATTGAGGAGCCCAGAACTGGACACAGGACTCAAGGTGTGGCCTAAGCAGTGCTGAGCACAGGGCACAATGACCTCCCTGCTCCTGCTGGCCACACTCTTCCTGATGCAGGCCAGGATGCCATTGGCCCTCCTGGCCCCCTGGGCACTCTGCAGGCTCATGTTCAGCCTACTATCAACCAGCACCCCCAGGTCCCTCTCTGCCTGGTTGCTCTCAGCCACTCTGACCCCAGCCTGTAGCACTGCCTGGGGTTGCTGTGGCCAATGTGCAGAACCTGGCACTTGGATGTGTTCAGTCTCCTGCCCTTGGCCTCTGCCCATCTGCCCAGCTGTTTAGGAAGAGCCTGGATGGGGTTCTTGGTGCCATGGTTTAGTTGATCAGATGGTGCTGGGTGATAGGTTGGACTTGATGATCTCCAAGGTCTTTTCCAACCTGGTTCATTCTGTCTTCTCCTGTACTCTCCCATGGAAATGTGTGCTGTTGAGACAGCAAACATGCTTTGGCTCTCACCAGTTTTCAATGACTGCCGACGTGTCCAGAATGCCAACACCAGCCACACAAAGGACACCGTGTGGAGATAATTGACCTTGCCAGCTAGAAGCACTCTTCTCTTTTCCTTGGAACATTTAACTCATAGATGCAGTCCATTACCTTCAGGTAGTGCCTGCTTCAAGGGTTTTATTGCTCTGTTCCTTAGAAATGGAATAGATTTACTGGTCCAAGTTAACTCTGCTTTGCCTGAAGCTCCAGTGGCACTTTGGCATCCTTCTAGCAATATTAAAACTCCCTCTGCTCCTTGCACTAGGCTTTAAAAACAGTGCCACTGAAATCTGTGTTTCAAAACAACCCCAGAGTGATGAATCTTGTGTTCTTTTGTCCCCGACCCAGGCTTCACTGGCATGCAGATTGAAGTAGATTTACAGGTTCAGTGGCTAAGTTTTGCTTCTCACATCGTTAGTGCATGGCCAACCTTTAATCTAAAGTTGTGTGTCCACCTCAGAACTGATGGAAGAGTCTAGGGGTCCTTGGGTTAAGACAGAAGGCCTGGCAGAGTGAAATCAGGGCAGTTGTGTGCCTTGGGTTACTGCCCTGTCACCAACAGCATCTCTGCTCAGGAATCTTAAAGTGAGAGTTCAGTGCTGAGCAATCCCAGCTGGCAAGAAGTCACAGAATGGTCTGGGTTGGAAGGGATCTCCAAAGCTCATCCAGTCCAATCCCTCTGCACTCAGCAGGAATATCCTCCACTGGATCAGGTTGCCCAGAGCCCTGTCCAGCCTCACCTTCAATATCTCCAGGGATGGAGCCTCAACCACCTCCCTGGGCAACCTGTGCCAGTGTTCCACCACCCTCCTGGTGCAGAACTTGTTCCTCACATCCAATCTCAATCTGCTCTGCTCTAGTCTGAAGCCATTGCCCCTGGTCCTGTCCCTGCAGGCCTTTGCAAACAGTCTCTCTGCAGCCTTCTTGTAGCCCCCTTCAGGTCCTGGCAGGCTGCTCTTAGCTCTCCCTGGAGCCTTCTCTTCTCCAGGCTGCACACCCCCAGCTCCCTCAGCCTGTCCTTGGAGCAGAGCTGCTCCAATAGAATAACAACTGAAAAGAAAAAGGTTGGAAAGCAAGGCCCATGGCTCACACATGGTCCCTTCATCTAGCACTTGCTCAACACAATTAAAAAACCTCCAAGTCCCTTCTCTCCCAAAGAAGCTTCTGAAAACACATAGGAGAAAGCAGACACAGATTCACACGAGGCAAAAATGGTCTGACCTTAGAAGAGAGTAGTTACACCCCCTCTGTGTTTCATCCCACATGTAGAGTCACAGAACAGAATCACAAAACTGTTCCAGCTGGAAGAGCTCTCCAAGGTCATCAGGTCCAATCTTCAGCTCAACACCACCATGACCATTACACCATGTCCTGAAGTGCCACCTGGTATGTATGACTCCACCACCTCCCTGGGCAGCCTGTTCTGATTCTTTCAGCCTAAGCATTCTTTCAATCAAGAAATTTCCCCCAATCTCCAGCCTAACCCTGCCCTGCCACAGTTTCAGGCCATTTCCTCTCCTTCTGCCACCTGATACCAGGGAGATGTCACCCACCCCACCTGGCTCCAGCCTCCTTTCAGGGAGCTGTGGAGAGCAACAAGGTCTCCCCTCAGCCTCCTCTTCTCCACACTAAACACCCTCAGCTCCCTCACCTGGTCCTCCCCAGCCCTCTTCTCCAGACCCTTCCCCAGCTTTGTTGCCCTACTCTGGACCTGCTCCAGCACCTCAATGTCCTTCTTGGAGGGAGGGAGCCAAAACTGAACCCAGCACTCAAGCTGTGGCCTCAGCAGTGCTGGGTACAGAGGGACAGCCACTGCCCTGCTCCTGCTGGCCAGCCCAGCAACAGCTGATCCAGGCCAGGATGCTAAGCATGATGCTGGCTCATGTTTTCCAGACCCTTCCCCAGCTTTGTTGCCCTGCTCTGGACCCTGTCCAGCACCTCAATGTCCTTCTTGGAGTGAGGAGCCCAAAACTGAACCCTTTTTGAATCTATACAGAGACCAACCAAAAGAGTGTGCCCAGGTGGCCAAGAAGGCCAAGGGCATCCTGGCCTGCATTAGGAGTACTGTGGCCAGCAGGAGCAGGGAAGTCATTGTGCTCTGTACTCAGCACTGCTGAGGCCACACCTTGAGTCCTGTGTCCAGTTCTGGGCCCCTCAGTTCAAGAAGGACATTGAGACACTTGAAGGTGTCCAGAGAAGGGCAACAAGGCTGGGGAGGGGTCTGGAGCACAGCCCTGGGAGGAGAGGCTGAGGGAGCTGGGGTTGCTTAGCCTGGAGAAGAGGAGGCTCAGGGGAGACCTTATTGCTCTCTCCAACTCCCTGAAGGGAGGTTGTAGCCAGGAAGGGGTTGGTCTCTTCTCCCAGACAAGCAGCACCAGAACAAGAGGACACAGTCTCAAGCTGTGCCAGGGGAGGTTTAGGCTGGAGGTGAGGAGAAAGTTCTTCACTGAGAGAGTTGTTCGCCATTGGAATGTGCTGCCCAGGGAGGTGGTGGAGTCCCCATCCCTGGAGGTGTTCAAGAGGGGATTGGATGTGGCACTTGGTGCCATGGTCTAGTCATGAGGTCTGTGGAGACAGGTTGCACTGGATGATCCTCGAGGTCTCTTCCAACCTTAGTTATACTGTGAGACTGTGAGTCTTGACTGCATGGAGGAGACGATCAGCCCAGGAACTGGCATCAGAAGGCAATGAATTTACTTGCTTGTTGCCCACATAGACACAAGTCATTCTAGCACAGGATCCCACTGGCATTGCAGCTGAAATGCAAAGCAAAGCAAAACAACAAAGAGAAGAGGATTCACAAGCAGCAGAAGAAACTCTCTGCAGCAGCACTTGCAGAGAACCAGCGCCTGGAGCCGCAAGCAGCCCAACATCTTGTTCATTAACTCCTAAATAGATAGCTCTGCAAAGAGGAGGGAGCACAGCTGGATTATGGACCCTGCTGCAAGTCCCCAGCCACTTCCCTTATTGTTTATTTGCACAGAAGTGAGGGGATTTAATTCTGCAGTGATTACCTCCCCGTGGCCCTCCAGAGCAGGAGCAGATTACATTTCCCTCTAAACTCCAAGCAGATTCTAGCAAGTAGCTGCTGTCCTGCAGCTTACTGATACCAGAGCAAATGGAAAACCAGAGAGCCACAATCTTAGGGGTTGGAAGGGACCTCCAGAGATCATCCAGTCCAACCCCCCTGCCAGAGCAGCATCACCCAGGGCAGGTCACACAGAACACATCCAGGGGGGATTAGAAAGTCCCCAGAGCAGGAGACTCCACAACCTCTCTGGGCAGCCTGCTCCAGGCCTCCAGCACCCTCACACCAATGAAGTTGCTCCTTATGTTGAGGTGGAACCTCCTGGGTTCCTCTTGTACCTCTTGTTCCTTGTCCTGTCACTGGGCACCACCAAACAGAGCCTGGCCCCCAGCCCTCAGCTATTGATAGGCATTGATCAGATCCCTCTCAGCCTTCTCTTCTCCACACTAAACAGCCCCAAGACTCTCAGTCTTTCTTCACAGCAGAGATGTCCCAGGTCCTTCATCATCCTTGTAGCCCTGTGCTGGACTCTCTTCAATATATCCCTGTCCTAGGGGGCACAGAAGGCCAAGGGCATCCTGGCTTGTGTCAGGAACAGTGTGGCAGCAGCACCAGGGATGGATTCTGCCCTGTGCTGGGCACTGCTGAGGCCTCACCTGGAGCTCTGTGTGCAGCTCTGGGCCCTCACTGCAGGAAAGATCTTGAGGTGCTGCAGCAGGTCCAGAGGAGAGCAACCAGCCTGGGGAAGGGACTGGAGGCAAAGGCTGAGGAGGAGAGGCTGAGGGAGCTGGGGGTGTGCAGCCTGGAGGAGAGGAGGCTCAGGGGGGACCTTACCACACTCTACAACTACCTGAAGGGAAGCTGCAGTCAGCTGGGGGTCAGGCTCTGCTCCCAGGCACCTGGTGACAAGAGGAGAGGGCATGGCCTGGAGCTGTGCCAGGGGAGGGTTAGGTTGGATGCTGGGAAGCACTTCCTCAGGGACAGGGAATCAGACACTGGGATGTGCTGCCCAGGGAGGTGCTGGAGTCACTGTCCCTGGAGGTGTTTAAGTCAATACTGGATGTGCACTCAGTGCCATGGTGTGGTTGGTGTGGTGGTGTTGGGTCATAGGCTGGGCTGGATGAGCTCAGAGGTCTGTTCCAGCCTCAGTAATTCTGTGACTGTGAGAAGGCCAGAAACTGAGGGGGTGTAAAGAAATTGTCCATATTTTTCTTAAAGCTATGCAAGATTTTGGTGAGTATTAGCCAGTTACTGAGTTCAGCAACCATCCCTTTCAGCAGCGCTGTTTTTGAACCCTGTGTTCTGAGGTTCTTTGAAAGAACTCAGCAAGACAGTGTCCAGGTCAGTGGTTCCCTCTCTACATCTGAACCAATATTCTCAGTACCTTTTATCTGTGTACCTTTCATTTCAGTCTCACTGGGCTTCCTTGCCTCATCCCAACCTTTCCTTGCCAAGCAGTACTTCAACAGGACATCTTTGTTCTAGTTTCTCCTCCAATCCCTATCTGAATTGCAGGGAAAGAAAATCTTGCAGGAACATTTGTGTGTGTAAAGAATCACAGAATAGTTTGGGTTGGAAGGGACCTTAAAGGTCATCCAACTCCACTGACATGGGCAGGGACACCTCCTACCAGCCCAGCTTGCTCAAGGCCACTTCCAGCCTGACTTTCAACACTTCAGGGCCTGAAGTCTCCACAACATCTCTGGATAACCTGTTCCAGTGCCTCACCATCCTCATAGGGAAAGACTTTCTTCCTCATGTCTAATCTAAACCCAGCTTCATCCAGTTTGAAGCCATTGCCCCTTGTGAAGAATTTGCAGCCTGAAGCCAATTTCATAATTACATTAGGAAGAAATTCATAGAATCACAGAATCACAGCAGTGTCAGGGTTGGAAGGGACCTCAAGGCTCAGCCAGCTCCAACCCCCCTGCCATGGCCAGGGACACCTCACACTGCAGCAGGTTGCTCACAGCCACATCCAGCCTGGCCTTCAAAACCTCCAGGCAGGAGGCTTCCACCACCTCCCTGGGCAGCCTGTGCCAGGCTCTCACCACCCTCATGGGGAACAACTTCTTCCTCACAGCCAATCTCAATCTCCCCACTTCTAGTTTTGCTCCATCCCCCCCAGTCCTATCACTCCCTGACACCCTCAAAAGTCCCTCCCCAGCTTTCTTCTAGCCCCCTGCAGATCCTGAAAGGCCACAAGAAGGTCTCCTGGGAGTCTTCTCCTCTCCAGACTGCACAACCCCAACCAATGAGCCTTGCCAACATTTGGTACCACAATGTATGCCTCAGCTCTCTAATTTCATACATGTTTTATAAACACAGTGTCACTTGGCACCAACTGTGCAGAACAGTGAGAACAGAGCAGGGTTTCACAAGAGACATGCCCTGCACCCACTGCAGCAGAAAGGAGATGGGCAACCAAAGGCTGCTGGTGGTGCTGCACACTGGGATCATTTCTGTGGTGAGCACTGCTTACCACTAAAGATGATCTAAACCTTGGCAAGAAAGTGCTGTCTCTATTCCCAGGCACCCAGTGACAGAAGGAGAGGACACAGCCTCAAGCTGTGCCAGGGGAGGTTCAGGCTGGAGATCAGGAGGAAATTCTTCCCAGCAAGAGAGACTGGCCATGGGAATGTGCTGCCCAGGGAGGTGGTGGAGTCACCATCACTGGAGATAGAGTAGGAAGATCCTGGCTGAGGCCCTTGGTGCCATGGTTTAGTTGATCAGATGGTGTTGGGTGATAGGCTGGATTTGATGATCTCAAAGGTCTTTTCCAGCCTGGCTAATTCTGTGATTTTAGCCTCAACATGTGTACCTGCAGCTGAGCACAGAGCCAGGTGTGTCAGAGGTAGAGCTGACAGTTTGGCTATTGTAGAGTCCAAATGTTGCCTGCACATCTGTCTCACACTTTCTGAGGAGAAGCACAGCTTTGCAGAGCCTTAGAGGTGCAGCTCTCAGTCATAGATTCATAGAGTGGGTTGGAAGGGACCTTAAAGATCCAGTTCCAACCCCACTGCCATGGGCAGGGACACCTCCCACCAGCCCAGGTTGCTCAAGGCCTCATCCAGCCTGGCCTTGAGCACCTCCAGGGAGAAGGCAGCCACAAGCTCCCTGAGCAACCTGTTCCAGAGTCTCACCATCCCCACTGCAAAGAATTTCTTCCTGTTATCAAGGGGCAGTGGTGGAAGCTGAGGCAGAGGAAGAACATGAGGAAGAGTTTTTTCCCTGTGAGGGTGATGGAACACTGGAACAGGCTGCTCAGGAGGGTTGTGGAGTCTCCTTCTCTGGAGATACTGAAGACCTGCCTGGATGTGTTCCTGTGTGATCTGCTCTAGGTGATCCTCTTCTGGCAGGGGGGTTGTACTAAATGATCTTCTGACATCCTTTCCAACCCCTAACATTCTGTGATTCTGGGATTATCCAGTCCAACTCTTCCCTCTTCAAGCTTCAATCCACTCCCTCTTGTCCTATCACTACAGGCCCCTGTAGAAAGTCCCTTCCTGGCTTCCCTGCAGCCCCAGTCACCAAACCTGAAGAACAAAACTGCATGTCCTGGGCAGCAGACTGCTGCAAAAATGAAGTATGTCAGGAACTGTTTTCATGTTCTTGTCTCCAGAGCAGCAATAAAAGGTGTAGAAGACAATTCTAACCTTAAGTGATGAAGGCAAAATGCTTTTAATCCATAGAAGTGGACATCAATTGTGTTTAAAACTCACCATGAGCTTCCCTCCCTAGAAGGGATTCAACTTTTCTCTCTCTTTTTTTCCACTCTACCTGGGCATGGTTCCCTCGATGCAGCTGGTGACCCACAAGTGTTTCTCCCAGGTGTTTCTCAGCCCCCTCCGGTGGATGCTGAAGCAGCGCTGAGGCAGGCTTGGCACTCCTGCAGTGATCCTTTCCTGCCATCTAGGGGACACACACTGGTGTGTAAGTGGAGAAGCAGGAGTGTCCTCAGTCGGGCACAGGAAATGTGCAGGAAATGCTCATCCCAATGCAGGGAAGCAAAAGTCAAAGTGATTGAAGAGCAGCATTTTATGAGAGACTATAGAGGCACAGAATTGTTTCAGGTGGAAAAGACCTTTAAGATCACCCAGTCCAACCATTCTCTAGCTCTGCCAAGGCTGGGGCTAAACCATGGCCCTCAGCACCACAGCTCTGCCTCTTTGAGACACCTCCAGGGATGGGCATTCAACCACCTCCCTGGGCAGCCTGTGCCAGTGCTTCAGAACCCTTTCAGGGAAGAAGTTGCTTCTAAGATCCAACCTAAGCCTCCCCTGGTGCACCTTGAGGCCATTTTCTCACCTCCTATCCCTTGTTACCTGGGAGAAGAGACCAACCCCCACCTGGCTCCAACCTCCTGTCAGGGAGTTGTAGAGAGCCAGAAGGTCTCCCCTCAGGCTCCTGTTCTCCAGGCTGAACAGCAGCAGTTCCTCAGCCACTCTTCAGAAGATCTGAAACAGTTTAATTCCAGCATAACCCTAAAAGCTGCTGCAGTAAATTTCAGTGAGCTGTCCAGTGAAGACATCAAGTGGACAACTGAACTTTTGTCTTTATGAAGCATCCACAACATCTGAGCTACTCAACTGTGGGAAAAGCCTTTTGATTTTCCTGGATACCTGCAGAGAGTAAGTTCTTTGCTGCTGTGGACAGTGTGTGGCCACCAACAGTCAACACAGAGAGAAACAGGAGGGCTTGAGATGTCTGTGGTCCCAGAAACATCAATTTTGCATCACACTGCGTATTAAGAAGACTTGGCCCAGCATCAGAACTTCCCTTTTAAACCAGCATTTACACAAACCATAACTTGCTCAGAGCCTCCTCCTGCTGCCTTGGTAGCCAAGAAGGCCAATGGCATCCTGGCCTGCATCAGGAAGAGTGTGGCCAGCAGGAGCAGGGAAGTCATTGTGCCCTGTGCTCAGTACTGCTTAGGCCACACCTGCAGTCCTGTGTCCAGTTCTGGGCTCCTCAGGTTAGGAAAGATGTTGAGATGCTGGAAGGTGTCCAGAGAAGGGCAACAAAGCTGGGGAGGGGTCTGGAGCACAGCCCTGTGAGGAGAGGCTGAGGGAGCTGGGGTTGCTTAGACTGGAGAAGAGGAGGCTCCAGGGGAAACCTTATTACTGTCTCCCAACTCCCTGAAGGGAGGTTGTAGCCAGGTGGGGGTTGGTCTCTTCTCCCAGGCAAGCAGCGCCAGAACAAGAGGACACAGTCTCAAGCTGTGCCGGGGGAGGTTTAGGCTGGAGGTGAGGAAGAAATTCTTCCCAGCAAGAGCAACTGGCCATTGGAATGTGCTGCCCAGGGAGGTGGTGGAGTCCCCATCCCTGGAGGTGTTTAGGAAGCGACTGGATAGGGTGCTTGGTTTAGTTGATCAGATGGTGTTGGGAGATAGGTTGGACTCAATGATCTCAAAGGTCTTTCCCAACCTGGTTAATTCTATTCCATTCTATTCTATTCTATTCTATTCTATTCTATTCTATTCTATTCTATTCTATTCTGCTGCTCTACTCTAAGAAGCAAAATGCAGGCAGACTCCCTGCTGAAAGCTCACAAAGGGAATTTTAGAACCATGGAAAGGTTGTTCCCAGCTGCAAGTTCCCATTGCTAGCATCAGCATCATGGTCACAGCTTTCATATTTGCTCTCTTCACTCTGGCCTTCCAGGCTCTTTCACATGGCAGAGCCTCCAAAGGGAAAGAGCAGACTCAGCCAGATGCTAAGTAGATGCACACAGGGAAATCCAAACAAGCTTTTTCCCCCTCTTGCTTTGCTCTTACTTTGAAAGGGAACAGTCCAAACACCCTTCACTAAAACAAAGGCTGCTGCTTTCCATGGCTCAAAATCTCTCTAGGATCAAAGGATGAAAGGAAGCAGGTGTCCAGCCAGGACATTTCATGAACTGACTAAAGCTGCAGCAGATGCAGAGATGTGGTGCTGAGGGCCATTGCACCTGTACTCAGTCTCAAGCTGTGGCAGGGGAGGTTTAGGCTGGAGGTGAGGAAGTTCTTCCCAGAGAGATTGGCCCTTGGGATGTGCTGCCCAGGGAGGTGGTGGAGTCCCCATCCCTGGGGGTGTTTAAGAAGAGCATGGATGAGGCATTTGGTGCCATGGTTTAGTTGATCAGATGGTGCTGGGCGAGAGGTTGGACTTGATGATCTCTGAGGTCTTTTCCAGCCTGGTTAGTTCTGTATTCTGCACAGCAATTCCTTTTAACCAAATCAACACCTGAAGGGCTACACATCCTGACAGTGGTTTCTGTAACTATTCAAGGACCACTTTCTCAATGCCCCCAAAAAGAAATGTAAATCACTAACTGAGATTAAGTGCCCAAGCAAGAAACTCGATTCACAGTACCACTTTATTGTGGTTTCCACTCAGAATGGCTTCCCTCAGAGCAAAGCAAATGAGGTTTGCAGACGCTGGACCAGTCGTTGGTACGAGCACTGGAGCAAGAAGCTGGAGGATCTGGTTCATACTTGCCTTGCATTCCTCTCTTCTTTCAGCACCACTTTGTCAGTGATGTAAATTGTTTGCTGAGTGCTCTGAGCTGACACTCAGCTTGTTCTGCCCTCCAGGGGACTTTTTGTTAACCAGCATTAGCATCTTAACTTCATGCAAGCAGCCACTCCTGCCCCCTGCATGCGCAGTCCGCTTTGGCACACAGGGGACTTGCTGGGATTGGCAGCATGCCTTCCTTCCAAGAAAAACCACAGAATCATGGAATTGAGTTGGAAAGGACCTCCAAGATCACCCAGTCCCACCTTCAACTTAACACCACCCCTGCCATTAAACCATGTCCCCAAGCGCCATGACCACACATGTCTTGAAGACCTTCAGGGATGGGAACTCCACCACCTCCCTGGGCAGCCTGTGCCAAGCCCTGACCACTCCTGCAGCACTTTTCTCCAGCCTAAACCTCCCCTGCTGCAACCTGAGGCCATTTCCTCTCATTCTATCACCTGATACCAAGGGGAAGAGACCAACCCTCACCTCACTCCAACCATCCTTCAGGGAGCAGCCTTGAGTAACCTGGGCTGGTGGGAGGTGTCCCTGCCCATGGCAGGGGGTTGGAATTAGATAATCTTTAAGGAATAGGATAGGATAGGATAGGATAGGATAGGATAGGATAGGATAGGATAGGATAGGATAGGATAGAATAGACCAGGTTGGAAGAGACCTCAGAGATCATGAAGTCCAACCTATCATTCAACACCACCTAATCAACTAAACCATGCAACCAAGCACCCTATCAAGTCTCCTCCTGAACCCCTCCAGTGATGGTGACTCCACCACCTCCCTGGGCAGCACATTCCAATAGGCAATCACTCTCTCTATGAAGAACTTCCTCCTCACCTCCAGCCTAAACCTCCCCTGGCACAGCTTGAGACTGTGTCCTCTTGTTCTGCTGCTGGGTGCCTGGGAGAAGAGACCAACCCCCACCTGGCTCCAACCTCCCTGCAGGGAGTTGTAGAGAGCAATGAGGTCTCCCCTCAGCCTCCTCTTCTCCAGGCTGAACGCCCCCAGCTCCCTCAGCTGCTCCTCCCCAGCCCTCTTCTCCAGACCCTTCCCCAGCTTCATTGCCCTTCTCTGGACCTGCTCCAGCACCTCAATGTCCTTCTCAGAGTGAGGGACCCAAGCCTGCCCCCAGCACGCAAGGTGCAGCCTCAGCAGTGCTGAGGGCAGGTGGAATGCAATTGAAATTCAGAAAACTAAAGATTGTATTAAAGGTGAGCATGCTGGAGTGACTGAAAGCAGATCTATCATCCATGCTTGGCTATTCAAGCACTCTGGTCAAGCACTGTAACCAGGCTCTGAGTGCTTTTCAAGCACTCAAAAGCACAGAAATGTGCTTCTGGAAAGCCTGCAAAGCATTGATGTAGGTTAGAGCCTTGACAGCTCCTGGGATTTCACTAGGAATTGGGTGTTCATTTTTTCCCCCCCAGAGCAGTGTTGGGAGGGGTTTTGTGTCTAATCTTACTAAGCTCCATCCATAGCTTTAGAGGCTGGAGTGAGGCTGGGGTTGGTCTCTTCTGCCAAGCAAGCAGAGCTAGGATGAGAGGAAATGTGCTGAAGCTGTGCCAGGGGAGGGTTCGGTTGGAGAGGAGGAAAGATTTCTTTGCTGGAAGAGTGGTGAGGGGTTGGGCCAGGCTGCCCAGGGAGGTGGTGGAGTCCCCAGGCCAGGAGGTGTTGAAGAGGCTGCAGAGGTGGTGCTGCAGGGTAGAGTTTAGTGGTCAGGGCAGTTGGGTTGTGGTTGGACTCATTGATCTTAAAGGTCTCTTCCAACCTCAATGATTGTGTGACTCTCTTTACAGATCTAACTCACTCCCCTTCACCCTGGATAATGAGTTACTAGGCCAGGTCTTTTGGCACCTCTTTTCCCACAGGCGGCCTCCACTGTTGCAAACTTTCATTTCCTAAATTGCAGGTGAGTTACTCTACCTTGAGCACCAACAAATGTTCTCTGCTTCTGCAGACTGGAAGAACAGGGATTCAGATGAGACTTTAAGAGGAAATTCTTCCCCCTGAGGGTGGTGAGGCACTGCAACAGGTTGCCAAGAGAAGCTGTAGAGGTTCCAAGCCTGAAAGTACTCAAAGCCAGGTTGGATGGGGCCTCGAGCAAGCTGAGCTAGTAGAAGGTGTCCCAGTCAATGGCAGGGCCTTGGGACTGGGTGATCCTTAAGGTCCCTTCCAACCCAAACCATTCTGTGCTTCCAGGAAATAAGACTAATGCAAAAAAATAAGGCAAAATACTTTTAATTGACACAATCTGAAGATGCATTTGATAGTAGGCAAACAAATGTCAAGATTGGCCTCAGTGTGAAGTCTAGAGATGCAGCACCATGATTTGCTTCTGTTGATGAATCTGGCTTCCCTTCTGCTCTTGCCCCCATTTAGCAAAGAGCACTCTCACTGGCAGGTGAGGCAGGCTCTCATCTACAGCAGTGGAAGCTGTAACAGTCTGCACAACAACTGGCTGCCCTGGCTCCAAAGTTCCATCCCAAGAGGTTTCTTTTTAAAAGGCATTCAAGTTTTCCATGACTCAGTCAGCACTTAGCAGACTTTTTATCCACCATACAGAGATGCATTTTCAAGTACAAGGAAAAGAATCACATCCTAGGACTACTTACCAGGGCAACTGAGAAGGAAGGAAGGAAGGAAGGAAGGAAGGAAGGAGATCTCTTTTAAGGCAGAAGTTGAGTTACACATCAGGTTAAAAGCCACCATAATATTAACTACCACTAAGTTTAAAAATTGGCATTCATCATCATGAACTCCTGTGCTGGCCAGAACTCTACTGATGATCCAAGGAAGCCTACCTGGAGCTGTGTTGACCCTTAGAGGATAAAGCTATGCCAGAGTCAAGTCAGCCTACCCTGACAGAGCCTAAAGCTGTGTCAGAGTCAAGTCGAGTCAGTCCCCTTACTAACCAGGCCACGTTCACTGCAGTTAGCTAAGGCCTTTAAAGTACTGAGGCAAGGAATGAAACACTGACAATGACAAACCAGATCTTACAGAGCCACCCCTGCACAGGCAGAGGGATCCCACTGCTCAAGGCCAGGTTCACAGAGGTTCATCCAGCTGGAGATTAGTGTATTAAAAAGAGGTAAGAAAATACTTCTGTGTCTCAGTTCAGCCACGCTTGATTCAAGCACAGCTTGGGTGTGGGCTGATATAAATTAAACATGGTCACTGCCTTGCAGCAGCTGGGAGGAAACAAAAATGTACAGGGGCACAGGATAAATAGAAGTCTCTTCTTTTGAGGAAGATCATAAAAAAAAGGAAAGATAGCAATAAACCAATGCAGCTATCTCACTCCAATACGAGAGGTCATCCACTCCAACCCTTGGCACAACCTGCAAGAGAAGAGATGGGAGGCTGCTGTTAGCTCTGCTCTCAACTATCCTCTACTGCTTTGTATGCTTAAAAACCCTTAAAGTAAATGAAATCAGCTGGAATTAGGATTGAAAGTTGAACAGTGCTTTAAACCAAGTCTGAACAGAAGCCAGCAGCCTGGCCAAGGCGGCCACCAGCACCCCAGCCTGTATCAGCAACACTGTGGCCTGCAGGAGCACAAGCCCTTGGCAAAAGTCCCCCCCCAGCTCTCCTGGAGCCCCCTTCAGGTACTGGAAGGCTGCTCCAAGGTCTCCCTGGAGCCTTCTCTTCTCCAGGCTGAACAGCCCCAACTCTCCTGGCCTGTCCCCACAGGGGAGGCTCTCCATCCCTCTGAGCATCTTTGTGGTCTCCTCTGCATCCACTCTAACAGCTCCATGTCCCTCTTGTGCTGGGGACACCAGGACTGGAGGCAGTGCTGCAGGTGGGGTCTCAGCAGAGCAGAGGGGCAGAATCCCCTCCCTGTGCTGCTGCTCTCCCTGCTCTGGCTGCAGCTCAGCACACAGCTGCCTGCTGGGCTGCCAGGGACCAGTGCTGGCTCCTGGGGACTTTGTCACCAACTGACACCCCCAAGGCCTTCTCCTGCAGGCTGCTCCAGAGCTCTAGTAAGCAGAAAAGGCTTTACCCTTCTCCTGTCAAAGCACAGCAGGACTGAATGTGCCAGGGGTGATCCTTGATGGAGCTGAGGGTGAGGTATGTGGATATCTCAGCAGCTGTCATGCAACCTTTCATGTCCTGCTTGTTGGCAAAGATGAGAACCGCAGCCTTCCGCAAGTCCTGCAAGGAAGGCAGAGCAGGCAGGAGAGTCACCACAAGCAACACAAAGGCCATGCAGCTGACTGAAGCTCCTCAAAGGACTGCACTCAATCCACAAGGACACAGCAGCATGGAGCTTCAGTACATGTACTGCATTAAAAATTGATTCCATGAAGACAGGAGAATCCAATTTCTCCCCAAGTGTTCTCCCCCAGCTGTCATGGGCAGGTCCCAGAGGGCAGGGTGGAGGAGCCAGGGAATTCCAGACCTGTCAGCCTGACCTCAGGGCCAGGCAAGGTTATGGAACAGTCATCTTGGGGGCATTCACAGCACACCTGCAGGATGGCCAAGGGATCAGGCCCAGCCAGCATGGATTTAGGAAGGGCAGGTCCTGCCTGACCAACCTGATCTCCTTCCATGCCCAGGGGACTGCCTGGTGGATGTGGGGCAGGCTGTGGATGTAGTCTGCCTGGACCTCAGCAAGGCCTTTGACACCATCCCCCACAGCAAACTGCTGGCCAAGCTGTCAGCCCCTGGCTTGGACAGCAGCTCTCTGAGCTGGGATAGGAACTGGCTGGAGGCTGAGCCCAGAGAGTGGTGGTGAATGGTGCCACAGCCAGCTGGCAGCCAGGCACCAGTGGTGTGCCCCAGGGATCAGTGCTGGGCCCCAGCCTCTTCAATATCTTCATTGATGATCTGGAGGAGGGCATTGAGTCCAGCATCAGTAAATTTGCAGATGACAGCAAGGTGGGGGCAGGGGTTGATCTGTTAGAGGGTAGGAGAGCTCTGCAGAGGGACCTTGCCAGGCTGGACAGATGGGCAGAGTCCAAGGGCAGGAGACTGAACACATCTGAGTGCCAGGTTCTGTACATTGGCCACAGCAACCCCAGGCAGAGCTACAGGCTGGGGGCAGAGTGGCTGAGAGCAGCCTGGCACAAAGGGACCTGGGAGTACTGGGTGACAGCAGCTGAACATAAGCCAGCAGTGAGCCCAGGGGGGCAAGAAGGCCAATGGCATCCTGGCCTGGAGCAGGAAGAGTGTGGCCAGCAGGAGCAGGGAAGTCATTGTGCCCTGTGCTCAGCACTGCTTAGGCCACACCTTGAGTCCTGTGTCCAGGTCTGGGCTCCTTAGTTTAGGAAAGATGTTGAGATGCTGGAAGGTGTCCAGAGAAGGGCAACAAAGCTGGGGAGGGGTCTGGAGCACAGCCCTGTGAGGAGAGGCTGAGGGAGCTGGGGTTGCTTAGCCTGGAGAAGAGGAGGCTCAGGGGAGACCTTCTTGCTCTCTCCAACTCCCTGAAGGGAGGTTGTAGCCAGGTGGGGATTGGTCTCTTCTCCCAGGCAAGCAGCACCCAAACAAGAGGACACAGTCTCAAGCTGTGCCAGGGGAGGTTTAGCTGGATGTTAGGAAGAAGTACTTCATAGAAAGAGAGATTGGCCATTGGAATGTGCTGCCCAGGGAGGTGGTGGAGTCACCATCACTGGAGGTGTTTAAGAGCCTGAATGAGGCACTTGATGCCATGGTTTAGTTGATCAGATGGTGTTGGGTGATAGGCTGGACTTGATGATCTTGGAGGCCTTTCCACCCTTGTTAATTCTATTCTACACTGTGACTAGACTTCTGGGGCTGACCTCAGGTTCCTACTAGATGAAGTACTGCACACTGCTCCAAACCAGCCAGCAGAACATCTACATTGCACACTCTTCAAAAGAAAGCACCTGCTACCTGAAGCACATGCTCACGAAGCTCAGCAAGGGTAAGTGCAGAGTCCTGCAGCTGGGGAGGAACAACCTGTACAGACTAAGGGTTGTCTTGCTGCAAAGCAGCTCCAAGGAGAAAGGCCTTGGAGTGCTGCTGAGCAGCAAGTTCTGCATGGGACAGCAATGTGCCCTGGGGGCCAAGAGAGCCAATGGCATCCTGGGGTGCAGCAGGAAAAGTGTGGCCAGCAGGGCTGGGGAGGTTCTGCTGCCCCTCTGCTCTGCCCTGCTGTGACCACAGCTGCAATCCTGTGTCCAGCTCTGGGCTCCCCAGTTCAAGAGAGACAGAGAGCTGCTGGAGAGAGTCCAAGGGAGAGCTGTGAGGATGATGAAGGGACTGGAACAGCTCTGCTGTGAAGAAAGGCTGAGAGCCCTGGGGCTGTTTAGTCTGGAGAAGAGAAGGCTGAGAGGGATCTGATCAATGTCTATCAACATCTGAGGGGTGGGGGTCAGGATGAAGGGGCCAGGCTCTGTTTTGGTGGTTCCCAGTGTTAGGAACAATAGTTTTAAGCTGGAACTCAGGAGGTTCCATCTCAAGATGAGGAGAAACTTCTTAGGTGTGAGGGTGCTGGAGCCCTGGAGCAGGCTGCCCACAGAGGTTGTGGAGTCTCCTTCTCTGGACACTTTGAAAACACACCTGGATGTGTCCCTGTGTGACCTGCCCTGGGTGATGCTGCTCTGGCAGGGGGCTTGGACTGGATGAGCTCTGGAGGTCCCTTCTAACCCCTCCCATTCTGTGATTCTACACACCACTCCACTTCACTGAAGAAGTTCTGCAGCAGCTGAAGCAGTACCAAATTGAAGAAAGTTCTCTAAATTCCTGTAGGTTTTATCCTACTGCTCCACAAAGGGAGCTCTAGAAATGCTGCTGCAGCAGCTTTGGCATGGTATGGAAATCAGGATTCAACACAGCAATGAGACAAGAAGTGGGATGTATGGTTTGGGGAGTGCAGAAAGGTAAGCAGACACAAAACTCTGGCAGCTGACAGTTGGAACTAAAAGCCCAAAGCAGGCCTGCCAGCTGCTTTCAGGGGATGACAGATCACAATCTCATCAGAGGGGCCAGCACTGGAAAGAAAGTACATTGCAAAAGCTCACCACATGTCCACCTTTTTTTGCTAGAGTATTTCATAAAAAGCAGAGGATGGTCTGGGTTGGAAGGGATCTTAAAGGTCACCTAGTTCCAAGCCCTCTGCTCTGGGCAGAGACACCTCCTGCTAAACCAGGTTTAGGCTGGAGCACCTCTGCTATGAGGATAGGCTGAGGAAGCTGTGTTTGCTCAGCCTGGAGTAGACTTCAGGGAACCTTCTGGCTGCCTTCCAGTACCTGAAGGGATCCTCCAGGAAGGCTGCAGAGAGACTTTTCCTGAGGGTGTCTAGAGACAGGCCAAGGGGGAATGGTTTGAAGCTGAGGCAGAGCAGGGTTAGACTGGAGCTGAGGAAGAAGTTCTTCAGTGGGAGGGTGGTGAGACTCTGGAACAAGTTGCCCAGGGAGGCTGTGGCTGCCTCCACCCTGGACATGTTCAAGGCCAGGCTGGATGAGTCCTCGAGCAGCCAAGTCTAGTTGAGAGCTGTCCCTGCCCATGGCAGAGAGCTTGGAGGAGATGATCTGCAGGGTCTCTTCCAAGCTGAGCCACTCTATGGACTTCTAAGCATTTAGCTGAAAGGCAGACAGTGGTGGAGAACAAGAGTAGCCTCTTACATTAAGTTTGAGACATTCCACATGTTCAAGATGTACAAAGTGGAGAGGAACCTGACTGCAATCAGGCCCTCGGAGTGCTCTTCCCCACGGGTTTGAAAGTGCAACCAAAACGCAGGCAGAGAGAGTGTGTTGGAGCCAGCAGGACTTTTGCTGCCATGGGGAGCCTGTAACATTATCTGATTGCTGCAAAGAAGTCCTCCCCCAGCTCCCCAGCATACCTCATGAGCCAGCATTCTGTACAGCTCCTCCTTTGTGATGGAAAGCCGCTCCCGGTCGATGCTGTCCACAACCAGGATGATGAACTAGGGGAAAAACACAGAGAGTGCAGCATGGAAGAGCAAAGGCAAAACCACAGCAAGCATGTCCTCAAGAGGCCACTGCCACAAGCCTTCCTCCACACTTTCAGAGCACACCAGCAAACAGATCCAGAGGTGTGGTGCAGGCTTCTGCTAGAGCCTTGAGGATTAGACACCAAGAGGGAAAACAATTCAACATGACAGAATCTGAGAATGGAGGATGTCTTGCAGGGCTGTGCCAAATGCTTTACACAAGCCCAGGTAGATGCCATCAGTTGCTTTTCCCTTGCCCACTGATGCTGTGACCCCATCATAAGTCACCAAGTTTCTCAGGCAGGATTTGCCCTTGATGAAGCCATGCTGGTTGCCACCAACCACCTCTTTCTTTTCTGTGTGCTCTAGGCAAAGCCTTCAGGACAAGGGGGAATGGATATGAACTACAGCACAGGAGGTTCCACCTCAGCATGAGGAGGAATTTCTCCACTGTGAGGGAGCACAGTGGAGAACTCTCCACAGTTCCTGAGCCCTGGAGCAGGCTGCCCAGAGAGGTTGTGGAGTCTCCTTCTCTGGAGCCTTTCAAGACCCACCTGGATGTGCTCCTGTGTGACCTGTGCTGGATTCTATAGTCCTCAAAGATCTCCAGAGGCCCCTTCCACCCTCTAATGGAGCAGATCACATTACCTTGCCAGGCACAGAGGTGAGTCTGAGTGCCCTGTAGTTGCCTGGGTCCTCCTCCTCAGCCCTTCTGAAGATGGGGCTTGTTTCCCCTTTACCAGGCAGTGGGAACCTCTGCACACTATTTCTGATCCAGGCCAGAGGCTGCTGTGTGAATCTCTTCAGCACAAAGATCTCTCACTGTCAGCTTAGCACTGCTTTCAGTGTGGCCAGCAGGACCAGGGAAGTGATTGTGCCTCTGTACTCAGCCCTGGGGAGGCCACAGCACGAGTACTGGGTTCAGTACAGCTTGAGAGCTCCCTCTCCTCTCCTCTCCCCCCACTTCTTTTGTCTCTTAGCCTGTCCTAACATCCTGTCTAACACCAGAACTGTAGAATAAGCCAGGTCAGGTTTAAGCTAATTAGGACAAGCATGCCCTGAAAAAGCTTATCTGTGGTTTTTACATTACTCCAAAGATTTTCTTTAGATCTCTTCAATCCACAGATAAAAGAGAAGAGAGAGAGAGAGAGCAGCAAAAAATACCCCAGGATTAACAATCATTGCCAGAATCCTCCAACATATGCTCCAAATTCCTTTGCCTTATAAGATTAAGGAGATTCATTACCCATTGAAAATGACCACAAAGTATGAAGAACTAAGTCAATTTAATGCTGCTGTGACTTTGAGATGTGCAGCAGATGAGGAGGAACAGTAAAGGAATTATTCATATCAAGGAGGCTAGGATTGGCATACTAAGCAGATCCCTTTTTACCTCATCTGTTCCCAGCAGACAAAGCTGGGAGTGAAGGCAACACTCTCTGCAAGCACTAGGTTTCAAACACTCACTAGGAAGCCAGAACATGCTGAAGACACTCAGAACATCAGGGGTTGGAAGGGAATTGGAAGGATCATCCAGCCCAACTCCCCTGCCAGAAGAATAACCCAAAAGGAATGAAAATAAGTTTGAAGACCAACAGCTGTTATCTATCTGCACTGCTGAAAGGCCTTGGACACAGTCCCCACAACATCCTTCTCTCTAAGCTGGGGAGATAGGGATTGGATGGGTGGACTGTCCAGGGGAGAAGGAATGGGTGGGTGATCACATCTGACAGGTAGTGGCTCAATGCCCAGATGGAGATGAGTGCCCCTCCAGGGTCTGTATTGCTGCCACAGCTGTTCAGTATCTTCATCAGTGATACAGACAGCAAGACTGAGGCACCCTCAGCAAGTCTGCTGATGGGACCAAGCTGAATGGTGATAAGACTGAAGGATGGGATGGGAGCCAGCCAGAGGGACCTGGACAGGCTGAGAGGTGGCTGAGGAGAACCTCATGAGGTTCAATAAGGCAAAGTGCAAGGTCCTGCACCTAGAGCAGGGCAGCCTTCAGTATCAATCCATGCTGGGGCTGATGAGAGTGAGAGCAGCCCTGCAGAGCTGGGGTGGGGGCAGAAGCTGGACAGGAGCCAGCAATGGGCACTGGCAGCAGAGGAGGCCAAGGGCAGCCTGGGCTGCATCCAAAGCAGTGTGGCCAGAGCTGGAGAGAGAGGATCCTGCCCCTCTGCTCTGCTGAGACCTGCAGGGCTGTGTCCAGCTCTGGGGTCCCCAACACAGGCAGGACATGGACACGATGGAGCAGGTCCAGAGGAGGTCACAAAGATGATCAGAGGGCTGGAGAACCTCTCTTATGGCTGGGAGGGCTGGTGCTGTTCAGGCTGGAGAAGAGAAGGCTCCAGGAAGACCTCAGAGCTGCATTTCAATATCTGAAAGGGACCTAGAGGAAGGCTGGGGAGGGACTGTCCAGAAGGGGCTGTGGGGATAGGATGAGAGGCAATGGCTTGGAACTGGAGCAGGGCAGTTAGGCTGGACATCAGGAAGAAGTTCTGCACAGTGAGGGTGGTGAAACACTGGAACAGGTTGAGATGTCCTCACCAGGCTTTTGGTAGAGAAAACACTTCTGAACATCTAGGGTGGATGACTTCAATCTCCATTCTCTCAGAGTCAGGACTGAAAAACTCATTTTAGAGAAGGATGGAATGCTTATACAGCAAGTAGCAGATACAAGAGACCTCTTCTTCTAGAAATGGTAAAAAAATGAAACCCAAAAATCTTTCACATCACTTAAAACAAGGCTACAGAGCTCTGTTAGGTACATGTTGTGCTCATAGCATTTGGCAGCAAAAAACCCCACAAATCCCCAGCATCAGAGCCAAACTCCCACAGACAGCTGTGGCCAAGCTCTACTCCAACCTTTCCAGCAGTGGCAGTTTTACCAGTACCTGATCAGCACTGCACAGCCAAACTTAGCCTTATCCTTTGGGTAACAGCCACAAGCTGAGCAGCTTTTTCTTAGGAGGTGACAGAATCACAGAAACATTCAGGTTGGAAAAGACCCTCAGGGTCACCAAGTCCAACCCAGAACCCTGCTCTGCAAGCTTCACACCAAAACCATAGCCCCAAGCACCACATCCAATCCACCTTGAAACACATCCAGGGTTGGTGACCCCACCACCTCCCTGGGCAGCCTCTGCCAATGCCTGACCACACTCTGTGAACAAATGTTTCCTACTGCCCAGTCTAACCCTGCCCTGCTGCAGTCTGAGGCCATTCCCTCTTGTTCTGTCACTAATTACCAGCACCACCCTCTCCACAACCTCCTTTCAGGTAGCTGTAGACAGCCATAAGGTCTCCCAACAGCCTCCTGTTTCACACTAACCATCCCAGAACAAGAGGACACAGTCTCAAGCTGCACCAGGGGAAGTTTAGGCTGGAGGTGAGGAGAAAGTTCTTCACTGAGAGAGCTGTTAGCCATTGGAATGTGCTGCCCAGGGAGGTGGTGGAGTCCCCATCCCTGGAGGTGTTCAAGAGGGGATTGGATGTGGCACTTGGTGCCATGGTTTAGTAGTCATGAGGTGTTGGGTGACAGGTTGGACTTGATGATCTTTGAGGTCTTTTCCAACCTTATTGATTCTATGATCCCCAGCTCCTTCAGTTGCTCTTTAGCAGATTTATTCTCCAGGCCCCTCACAGCTTCCTTGCCCTCCTCTGCACTGGCTCCAGCACCTCCACATCTCTCTTGTACTGAGGTGCCCAAAACTGAACAGAGCACTCCAGGTGTGGCCTCAGCAGAGCTGAGTACAAGCAGCACTGAAGTAACACTGCTTAGAGAAAGCTTCATTCCTCACCCTTGATTAGCATCACCTCCAAACCAGACACAGGTTAACCACTGCAAACCCACACCAAACTTGCAACTACACTGCAACACTGTCTTTTTAATCTACTTGCAAGAATCCCATCTGGCCTGAAATGGAGTCTGATACAACAAGGAAAACAACATTAACTCCAGTTTGTGTCACAGTTTAAGCAACATTTAAAGGACTGGATGAGCTTGGAGGCCTTTTCCAACCCAAACATTTCTCTGATATATGAAAACAGCTCAAATATTACCAGAGAACTGGCTGCATGGTTCTTGGGTTTGTTCTTGGGTTCTTATCATAGTATCAGTCAGGGTTGGAAGGGACCACAAGGATCATCTAGTTCCAACCCCCCTGCCATGGGCAGGGACACCCCACACTAGATCAGCCTGGCCACAGCCTCATCCAGCCTGGGCTTAAGCACCTCCAGGGACAGGGCCTCAACCACCTCCCTGGACAACCCATTCCAGGGCTTCACCACTCTCATGGGGAAGAACTTCCTCCTCCCCTCCAGCCTCAATCTCCCCACCTCCAGCTTCATTCCATTCCCCCTAGTCCTATCACTCCCTGAGATCCTGAGCAGTCCCTCCCCAGCCTTCTTGGAGCCCCCTTCAGATACTGGAAGGCCACAATGAGGTCACCTCAGAGCCTTCTCTTCTCCAGACTGAACAGCCCCAACTCCTTCAGTCTGTCCTCACAGCAGAGCAGCTCCAGCCCTCTGCTCATCCTCCTGGCCCTTCTCTGGACACCTTCCAGCACCTCCAGATCCCTCTTGTAATAGGGGCTCCAGAACTGGAGGCAGTACTCCAGGTGGGGTCTCAGCAGAGCTGAGCAGAGGGGGAGAATCCCCTCCCTGGCCCTGCTGGCCACACTTCTCTTGCTGCAGCCCAGGCCCTGCTTGGCTTTCTGGGCTGCAAGTGCTCACTGAGAGCTCCTGGTGAGCTTCTCCTCCCCCAGCACCCCCAAGTCTCTCTCCTCAGGGCTGCTTTCCAGCCAGTCCCTGCCCAGCCTGCATTTGTGCCTGGGATTGCCTCCACCCAGCTGCAGGACCCTGCCCTTGGTCTTGTTGAACCTCCTCCAACCTTGTGCCCAGCTCTGCAGCCTGTCCAGGTCCCTCTGGATGGATCCTTCCCTCCAGCTGTCTGCTGCACCACACAGCTTGGTGTCATCAGCAACCCTGCTGAGGCTGCACTCAGTGCCACTGTCCATGGCACCCACAGAGATGTTGAACAAGCTTGGCCCAGGACTGATCCCTGAGGGACTCTGTTTGTCCCTGGCCTCCATGGACCCATGGACAGCCACTCTTTGGGTGCAGCCATCAAGCCAGTTCTGTATCCATCTGGTGGTCACCCATCACACCCCTGTGTCACCAGCCTGGAGACCAGGCTGTGGTGCAGGACAGTGTCGAAGGCTTTGCTCAGGGCCAGGCAAACCACAGCAGTTGCTCTCCCCTCAGCTATTGATGTTGTCACCTGCTCAGAGAAGGCCACCAGGTTGGTCAGGCAGGATTTGCCCTTGGTGAAGCCATGCTGACTGTTCCCAATCACCTCTTCACTATTCTTCTGAGTCAGCAGTGCCTCCAGGAGGATCTGCTCCATGATCTTTCTGGGCACAGAGGTGAGACTGACTGGCCTGGAGCTCCTTGGTTCCTCCTTCTTACCCTTATACCTCCTGGGTTTGCCCTTCCTCAGAAAGACTGAAGCACAACACAGCTGCAGTATTTCTAAACCCCCACCACCATTCCTAACAAATAAAGGCAGAAATATCATGTCAAGCTAACTCCTTGAACTTACAGACTTGGAAGCAGCTTCTCCTACCTCTGTGTTTGAGTAGTAGGTGTTCCAGGAGGAGCGCAGGGATTCCTGCCCTCCAATATCCCACATCAAGAAGTGAGTGTTCTTCACCACAATTTCTTCCACATTGCTTCCTATGGTTGGAGATGTGTGAACCACCTCATTCATTAGGCTGAGGGAAAGGAAGAGCACACCATAAAGACCAGGCAGTGAAACACACCAGGCTTGTCACAGCTCAGTTGTAACACACCTGAGGGAAATATTGAACTCTGACAACAGGAGATTAAACCAAAAGCAGCAGCCTCCTTCAGAACTCTGTGCAGTTGGGTTTGGAGAGAAACAAAGCAAAGGTCTGAGGGCTGGGGGTCAAGAGGGAGGGGACAAGCTCTTAGTTGCACCCTGGGACAGGCCAAGGGGCAATGGATATAAACTACAGCACAGGAGGTCCACCTCAATATGTGGAGGAGAGGCTGTGCAGAAGCTGCCACTGCAGTATCAAAAATAGATCTCTGTACATCTAGTCTAAGGCAGTGGCTGAGGCAGCCTCAGCAGAGTGGGCTGTGGAGCCACCACACTGCTGACACACCAGCTCACCCTGGCAGCACATTGGCCACAACAACCTCAAGCAGAGCTACAGGCTGGGGACAGCAGGGCTGGAGAGCAGCCAGGCAGAAAGGGACCTGGGGGTAGTGGTGGACAGCAGCTGAACATGAGCCTGCAGTGTGCCCAGGGGGCCAAGAAGGCCAAGGGCATCCTGGACTGCATCAGGAACAGTGTGGCAGGAGCAGGGAAGTCATTGGGCCCTGTGCTCAGCACTGCTTAGGCCACACCTTGAGTCCTGTGTCCAGTTCTGGGCCCCTCAGTTTGACATTGAGACACTTGAAGGTGTCCAGAGAAGGGCAACAAGGCTGGGGAGGGGTCTGGAGCACAGCCCTGTGAGGAGAGGCTGAGGGAGCTGGGGTTGCTTAGCCTGCAGAAGAGGAGGCTCAGGGGAGACCTCACTGCTCTCTGCAACTCCCTGAAGGGAGGCTGTAGCCAGGTGGGGGTTGGTCTCTCCTCCCAGGCAACCAGGACCAGAACTTGGTGCCATGGTTTAGTTGATTAGATGGTGTTGGGTGATAGGTTGGACTCCATCTCAAGGGTCTTTTCAAACCTTATTAATTCTATTCTATTATTCACTGTGAGGGTCCCAGAGGCCTGGAGCAGGCTGCCCAGAGAGGTTGTGGAGTCTCCTTCTCTGGAGCCTTTGCAGCCCTGTCTGGATGTGTCCCTGTGTGACCTGTGCTGGATTCTGTGGTCCTGCTCTGGCAGGGGGGTTGAACTCAATCTCCAGAGGTCCCTTCCAACCCCTAACATCCTGTAAGCCTGTGATCTAAGAGCAGTTCTTCAGGAAAAATAAAATCAGTTCAATCTGAATTGAAACTAAGAACTGGTTGGTGAATTTCTAGTGTGCTTTTGCAGCAGAGTCTGTAGAAATGCTTAAAGATATCAGCAATGGGGGGGGGAAAAAAAGCACATTAAAGGCTTCTAAGAAATGGACAGGCATCTGTGTTGTAAGAAGCTCCTCTTTTAAAGTGCCCTCTTCAAGAGAGGCTTACAAAGCACTCATTTCAAAGGAGAAGCTGCTATTCCAGACCCCACAAAAGGGAAGCAACACTCTACACAGTCTAAGCCAGAACATGGTTTTATCAGAGCCCTCAAGTTACTAATTCAATATTGAAACAAATTCCAAAGGACTGTTTTCACAGCTGGAAATGTCTCAGTTCTACCTTTCAGCTTTGTCACAAGTGCTGAGGGGAAAAAGGGCTCTCTGGAAGAGATGAATATTTGGCCACACTCTCCTCCTCCTCCACAGTGGCCTGAATTTAGGCTCTTGAATTCATCACAGCTCTCCTTGCAACGCTGCCAAGATTTGGGAGCAATAACACTACTGCAAACGCTTCAGGTAGGATCCAGGCAAGATTAAGCACTGCTCTGAGGAATCCTCCATCATTCATTTTAGACACTGGAATCAGGAAGCACTTGCAAACACTCATGGATTTTTGCAGAGCAGCCAGACCTCCCCTTCATGTGCAAATCTTTCTTCACTGCAGTTTCTTGGCACCTGGACTAATTCTATGTTTACAAATCAAGAGAGGCTTTGATGGCAACAGAACCTGCAGCTCACCTTCTCCACGTGTGTACAGCTTTGTTCAACTTCCAGGCCCATTTTAACACACTGCAGTTCCTTCAGTTAGCAGTTCAACACTGACTCCCTTCAGAACAACCAACCCCATGTACATGTACAGGCTGGGAGCTCGACTTTTAGTCAATCTGCCCAATTGCAAAGCTGAATGCTCCATGATTAACCCACACCAAACAGTAAAAGCCAAGCAGAACACCAAAGCAGCTGAGATACTTACAACTGGTAGAGAATAGTAGTCTTGCCAGCATTGTCAAGTCCCACTATGATGACTTTGTGCTCTGTAGAGACACAACAAGAATCAATTAGTGGAAACAGCAAGAATTACAGTTCAGATTAACAGCTTTTCCTCAGTGAAGGAAGCAATAGTTTGTTTGTCTTGCTTCAATAGTTTACATAAACCACTGGTGAATCACAGAACTGTTCCACTTGGAAGTGATCTTTAAGATCTTCAAGTCCAACTACTGACCTAACACCACCAGGGACACCAAACCATGGCCCAAGCTGAACACCTGCAGGGATGAGGACTCCACCACCTCCCTGGGCAGCCTGTTCCCATCCCTGACCACTCTTGCAACAAAGAAATGTTTCCTAATCTCCAACCTAACCATGGCCCAAGTTGAACACCTGCAGGGATGAGGACTCCACCACCTCCCTGGGCAGCCTGTTCCCATCCCTGACCACTCTTGCAACAAAGAAATGTTTCCTAATCTCCAACCTAACCCTCCCCTGGCACAATTTCAGGCCTTTTCTTCTCATCCAGTCACCTGATACCAGGGAGAAGAGCCCAACCCCCACCTGGCTCCAACCTCACTTCAGGGAGCTGCAGAGAGCAATGAGGTCTCCCCTCAGCCTCCTCTTCTCCACACTAAACACCCCCAGCTCCCTCACCTGGTCCTCCCCAGCCCTCTTCTCCAGACCCTTCCCCAGCTTCCTTGCCCTTCTCTGGACCTGCTCCAGCACCTCAATGTCCTTCTTGGAGGGAGGGAGCCAAAACTGAACCCAGCACTCAAGCTGTGGCCTCAGCAGTGCTGGGTACAGAGGGACAGCCACTGCCCTGCTCCTGCTGGCCAGCCCAGCAACAGCTGATCCAGGCCAGGATGCTAAGCATGATGCTGGCTCATGTTCATATGGCTGTCAGCCAGCACCCTCAGACCCTTTTCTGCTGGGCACCAGGTCTGGTTGCAATGAAAGACAGTAAAACAGATCTTGAAAGACCTATGAAAGATATTGATGAGAATAATCATGTAGGAAAGAAACCTCTTGAGTTTCTAAGTCAAGATTTTAAAAGGATGAAAAATATCAATGCCATTGGAAATGCAGCTGAAATTAATTCCACCTGGCTCACAACAACGCCATGGGGAGCTCCAGACATGGGGACGTGTGGCTGGAAAGCTGCAGCTGGGAGAGGGACCTGGGGGTGTTGGGTGGCAGTCACTGAGCATGAGGCAGCAGTGCCCAGGGGGCCAAGAAAGCCAAAGGCATCCTGGCCTGGGGCAGAAGCAGGGTGGGCAGCAGGGCCAGGGAGGGGATCATCCCCCTGTGCTCAGCACTGGGGAGGCCACCCCTGGAGGGCTGTGTTCAGCTCTGGGCCCTCCCTGCAGGAAGGACACTGAGGGGCTGGAGCCTGTGCAGAGCAGGGCAGGCAGGCTGGAGAAGGGCCTGGAGCCCCTGGGCTAGAGGAGGGGCTGAGGGAGCTGGGGGGGTTGAGGCTGGAGAAGAGGAGGCTGGGGGAGACCCTCCCTTCCCTACTCCTGCTGCCCACACAACTCCTGACTTGAGGACAGGAATAAAGAAAGAAAAATACTAAGAATCCACAACCCCTCATAGTCTCTTGAGGCTACAGATTGAGCAAAAGGACTGGAAGTCTTCAGAAAGGAATGGTTACTGGCAAGGCTGCTTCATAAAAAACAATCCAATAGCTAGTTTTGGAAAGGAAAGGACAATGGAAAAAACCAACATAGCTGTGTATCATCTTGAGAACATCACCAAACAGCCAAAGACTGCAGAAAACATCCACCTAGCATTAGAGGCACCGTAACAGCCACTTGTTAAAGCACCATCAGCATCTGCACAGTAAAAACCTCAGAACCATCAGTGTTTTGAACAAATCCCATTTCTGAACTGGCAAGTCACAGAATGACAGAACGGTGGAGATGGGAACAAGCTTGGAGGCCATCTGGTCTAACCCCCCACCTCTGCACTGAATCAAGGAGACCTGGAACCAGCTGCCCTAGATGAACATCCAGGCAGCTTTTTGAGTACCTGCAAGGATAGAGACTCCACAACCTCCCTGTGCAGCCTTTGCCAGTACTCAGTCATCCTCACAGTGCAAACCTGATGTTCGGAGGGAACCTCTTTTGTTTCACTTGGTGCCCACTGCCTCTGCTCTTGTCACTGGGCACCACTGAGAAGAGCCTGGTTCTGTACTCTTTGTGCCTTCCTTTCATCAAATAAGTTTCTTCTAATCTCTAACTTAAACCTCCCCCAGAGCAACCTGAGGCCATTTTCCCTCACCTTATCACTAGTTGCTTGGGAGAAGAGCCCAACCCCCACCTCACTGCAGCCTGCTTTCAGGGAGCAATGAGGTCTCCCCTCAGCCTCCTCTCCTCCACACTAAACACCCCCAGTTCCCTCAGCTGCTCCTCACCAGACCTGCTCTCCAGACCCTTCCCCAGCTTTGTTACCCTGCTCTGGACCTGCTCCAGCACCTCAATGTCCTTCTTGGAGCGAGTGGCCCAAAACTGAAGCCAGTCCTCTAGGTGTGGCCTCAGCAGTCCTGAGTACAGGGAGACAGTCACTGCCCTGGTCCTGCTGGCCACACTATCGCTGATCTCATCCAGGATGCTGGTGGCCTTCTTGGCCACCTGGGCACACTCTGGCTCATCTTCAGCCAGCTGTCAATCAACACCCTCAAGTCTTTCATCTTCAAGGCAGTTTCCAGCCACTCTGCCCCAAGCCTGGAGCATTCACAGGGTTGTTGTGAGCCAAACACAGGACCCAGCACTTGGCTGTGTTGAAGCACATACAAGTGGCCTGAACCCACTGATCCAGCCTGGCCAGATCTTAATAGACACCAGGAGATTTTCTTCTGCTATTCACAGAATGAAAATGGGTTACATGCAGTGACAAGGCTGTTAAGTGGACATCAGGTGTACCTGCTTCCAAGATTGTATTGGTGACAAGAGTGCTGCACAGAAAGCACAAAAATGTCCTACATTTTTTATTCAACATTTGTACTAAGTTTAAAGCCAGGGAATAAAGGCTGCATTTCACAATCTGATGAGAGAACAAACAACATCACCACCAGACTGCCTGCTCCAAACTCGGCCTCCAGGAAAAACTCTGCAAACAATAAACTGTCTGTTTTAGGTGCTAACCAAAGGAGGACAGGTAAGCCAGAGTCACTACACTAAATCCATTAGCAGATAAAGGGAAATTTGCCGTTTAATGTAACTCTCCGAGTTGAAGGTGGTGGCAGCCACAGGACCTGAACTGTGAGCTCAGCAGGAACCGTTATTGTGGGGCTAAGCGCGGCAGGCAGAGAACGGAGAGCTGTCCCCCGATGACCTTTTTGTTCTTCCCTCGAGAAGCGACGCTCTTGGGTCAGTAACTGCATTTAACTACCACCTTCGCCAAAACACAAACAGCTCCTTACCTCAGAGCCCCCAGCACGAGCTCGGTGGTTTCGGTGTTTTTGTTTTGGTTTGGTTTTTTGGTTAACTGACGTTAAAGATAAAAATAGCAAGAGTTCAGCGGAGGCTTCGACTTGAAACCAGGGGAGTCTGCAGAGACAAAGACGACCTTCATCGCCCATCAAAGCCTCAGCCGCTACGGCAGCGAAACAAAAACACGTCTGAGGCGGCGGCAGCATTCCTGGACGCCAGCTCGGGAGCACACCGCTGGAAGCGCTGCCCGGAGCGAGCCGAGAGCAGCCGGGGAGGCACGGGGAGAGCAGGGAACCGCCTCAGCCACTCAAACAAAGCGACTCCCAGCCTCGGGAGCCGCACGAAGCACACCTTGTGCCCGGCCGCGCCCCGAGGGGACCAGGCCCCCGACCCCCAGCCCCGCGGCTCCACACCCGCCCGCTCCCCTCAACCCCGGCCCGCCGCACGCCCCACCCGCTCCGCAGCGGCCGGCTCGGGCCCCCGTGCCCACCTTGGCTGCCGAAGAGACTCCACAGCTTGGCGAAGATGAGGCCCATGCCTGGCCTCGGGTTGCCACCGAGCCCCCAGAGCAGGCAGGCGGCAGCAGCTCCCAGGGCTCGCTCCAGAGGGACGCAGCCCGCAGCGGCCAGCTGCGGAGGGAGGAGGGGGCGGGCGTACGGCGCCTCCCGGCCAACCGCTGCGCGGCTGCTGTGCGCGTCACGGCGTGCGTCACCACGTACGCGCGCAGGGGGAGGCGGCGGATGGAGGACTCGGGGTGCGGTGCCAGCCCGGAGCTCGTAACGGGCAGCGTCGGCGCAGCCAGCTGCAGGGACGGCCCGGGTCGGGCCAGGCCGGGCTTGTGACGGAACCATGGAATCAAACAGGCTGGAAGAAACCTCCCCGATCATCAAGTCCAACCAATCACCCAACCCTAACGAATCAACCAGACCATGGCACCAAGTGCCTCATCCAGGCTTTTCAGAGCTCCAGGGACGTCGACCCCACCACCTGGGCAGCATATTCCAATGGGCAATCTCTCTGTGAAGAGTTTCACTCTAAAATCAAGCCTAAATTTCCCCCTACACAGCTTGGTCCTCTTGTTCTGGTGCTGGGTGCCTGGGAGAAGAGACCAACCCCCAGCTGGCTACAACCTCCCTGCAGGGAGTTGGAGACAGCAAGAAGGTCTCCCCTGAGCCTCCTCTTCTCCAGGCTAAGCAACCCCAGCTCCCTCAGCCTCTCCTCACAGGGCTGTGCTCCAGACCCCTCCCCAGCTTTGTTGCCCTTCTCTGGACACCTTCCAGCAACTCAACATCTTTCCTAAACTGAGGGGCCCAGAACTGGATAGAATTAGCATAGCATAGCATAGCATAGAATTAACCAGGTTGGAAAAGACCTTCAAGATCATCGAGTCCAACCTATCACCGAACATCATCTAATCAACTAAACCATGGCACCAAGGGCCTCATCCAGGCTCTTCTTAAACACCTCCAGTGATGATGACTCCACCACCTCCCTGGGCAGCACATCCCAATGGCCAGTCTCTCTTGCTGGGAAGAATTTCTTCCTCACCTCCAGCCTAAACCACCCCTGGCACAGCTTGAAACTGTGTCTTCTTGTTCTGGTGCTGGGTGCCTGGGAGAAGTGATCAACCCCCACCAGGCTACAGCCTACAACAGGGCTGTGCTCCAGACCCCTCCCCAGCTTTGTTGCCCTTCTCTGGACACCTTCCAGCAACTTAACATCTTTCCTAAACTGAGGAGCCCAGAACTGGACACAGGACTCAAGGTGTGGCCTGAGCAGTGCTGAGCACAGGGCACAATGACCTCCCTGCTCCTGCTGGCCACACTATTCCTGAATCAAAGCGGGATCACCTAAGGTAGGTCACACAGGAATGCATCCAGGCTGGTTTTGAACATCACTATAGAAGGAGACCTTCTGGGCAGTCTGCTCCAGGGCTCCCAGCACCCTCACTGTAGAAAAGTTTTTTCTCATGTTGAGGTGGAATTTCCTGTGATTGAGTTTATGACCTGTCTCTGGGCATCACTGAAAAGAGCCTGGCCCCTTCATCTTGACAGCCATCCTTCAGAAATTTGTAGACATTGATAAGGTCTCCTCTCAGCCTTCTCCAGAATAAAGAGCCCCAGGTCTCTCTGCCTTTCCTCGTAAGAGATGTTCGAATCCCTTCATCATCCACATATCCCACTGAGAACTCTCTCCAGTAGTTCCCTGCCCTTGAGCTGGGGAGCTCAGAACTGGACACAGTTCCATATTCCAGATGTGGTCTAACTAGGGCTGAGTAGAAGGGGAGGACAACCTCCCTTGACCTGCTGGACACACTCTTCTCAATGCATCCAAATATGCTGTTGACCTTCTTGATCAATGAGGCTTCCAAGGTCCTCTGTGGAGCTACTCTCCAGCAGGTCAGCCCCTAACTGGTGCATGGTGCCAGACTCTGTACTTATCCTTGTTCCCCTTTGCCCAGCTCTGCAGTTTGACCAGCACTCACTGAATGGCAGCACAGCCTCTGTCCTGTCAGCCACTCCTCCCAGTTTTGTATCATCAGCAAACTCATTGCTACATTTTCCTCAAGGCTGGTGAAGAATTGAGGCTGAGAGAGGAGTCTGGGCTCCAGCACCAGCCTGCATGGGAAGGGTGTAGTAGGGAATGCTGGTCCCTGCTCCACAGTACAAGCAGCCCAGGTTGCAGGAGTGAGCCCTGGAGCAGAAATGCTGGCAGTGGCCTTTCCCTGTCACTGTGTGACTGTGGCTGGTCTGCAGCCTCCATTGTGCTTGGGAAGGGCTGGTGGGCTTCAGAGGGCTTGGTTCTTTCCTGTGTTGTAAAGCACTTCCAATGAGCAGGCTCCTTTGTGGTGCTGTGCCCTGCCCCAGGTGCTTGTGTGTGGAATTCTCATCGGGGTGCTCCTGTTTTCTCGCAGCAACATCTCGGGGAAGGTGGTAAGCACGAACCCTGCAGGGCTTGTAGTGACAGGACAAGAGGGAATGAAGTTTCAGGAGGGCAGATTTAGACTGGAGATTAGGAAGAAATTCTTTAGAGAGAAGATGGTGAGACACTGGAAGAGGTTGCCCAGGGAGGTTGTGGATGCCCCCTCCCTGGATGTGGATGGGGCCTTGAGCAACCTGGGCTAGTGGAAGGTGTCTCTGCCTATGGCAGGTGGTTGGAAGTAGATGATCTTTAAGGTCTTTTCCAACACAAACCATTCTGTGATTCTATGAATCTGCTCCCAGAGCAGATGTGTGAGAGGTGTGGAAATAGCAACCTGTTCTGTTAACCCTCTCAGCAGCATCTCAGCTCACTCCCTTTGAGGGGGACCAAGGACACAGGACACCCCACTGACAACAGTGTGATGTCAAATGAGCTTCTTTGTATCCTGGAGCTGCACACTGAACATGTGGCCTGAGCTCCTGCAGTACCACAAGGTCATTGCTGCCCCAACATGTTACCCAAGGGAAACTTGGTAATGTCCTGGGTTACAGTGACACAGTTTGAGGTGTTTGGTGTTGTAATGCACATCAGGAGCTGGATGGTGTGAATTAGTTGGTTACTCTGTATAGACAATGCAAGTCTTGCCAGGGACTGTAGCACTGAGGAGGAGCTCAGAGATTGATGATGCCTGGACCTGTGTTGGAAATTCCCACCAAAGTAAGACAAAAGGCTGTAAGAAGACACCAAGGCTAACAAGACCTAAAAGGGGGGGTGGGGGTGGAATAAAGAACTTTTCAAAGGCAGAAACTTTTATCAGCAAAGTATAAAGATGTAAACCTGTTGCAATATGTTCCTTAATGAGTGAACTTATTAACATGTCACGGTGAGACTCTGGGATAGCTTGCTCAGGGAGGTTGTGGATGCCTCTTCCCTGGGGGTGTTCAAGGCTGGGTTGGATGAGCCCCTGAGCAGCACCTTTACTTCAGATTCTAAGCCACAATACTTCACCTTGTGTTCTGTTCAGGCTCCATAAAGGACCTGGCTCAAAACTGAAAGTGTCAAACTCCACCCAAAAAAAGTGCCAGCACTGAATGCTGTTGTCCTTGGAAGCCCTTGACATCCATGTCATAGCATAAAGAAATCTGGGGGTACCCCCTCTAGCTTAGAGCTTGCAATGTTTGACTTTGTCTTCTTCTGGTGCTCTGTGAAGACCTGGTTAAAAACTCATCGTGTCCTGTTCTGTCTCCACCAGGGAAAGTGGCAGCACTGAATGCTCTATTCCATCCTTACAGTCTCCTGGCCATTGTTTCATGGCCCGAAGAAATCTGGGGGTACCTCCTTTCCTTTAGCTTACAACCTGCACTTTGTGCTCTATTCTGGCTCCTCAAAAGCCCTGGCTGAAGTGTGAGCAGGTCCTCTACCAGGAGATGGAGCTCCAGCTCCACCAGGGAAACTGCCACTGGCACCCAGTGCTGTCCACCCTTGAAAACTCCGGCAACCATTGGAAAACCTTGGCGAGTATTTCATGGCATCTGTACCTGAGAGCAATGCAGGGGCAGTGGTAATCTCTCTGCTTGTGACTGAGGTGGACAGGGGGTTCCTGGAGCCAGGGAAGCCCAAGGGAGAGTGGAGAGACCTGGCAGGAGCCGGCTGCCCTTGAACGTGAAGCTGTATCAGAGCAGTGCACAAAGACAGAACTCAGGATTGCAGAGAGCAGGGGGTGTGGGGAGGAACTGCAGCTCTTCCTGCTCAACAGCTGAGCCTATTGGTGGTTGCCAGGCTTTCTGGAAAGCACAGGTATGCTAGTGGGCTAGAGGACATCCCAGGAATGGTGGAATGCAGCTGGGACAGTGATGGACTAGAGGAAAACCCAGCAGGAGCCCTGGCCCTGTTGGAATGCTGCAGGGCCACTGGTGGGCTATTGGAAATTCCATTGGAAGCACCAGACACCCTGGAATAGAGCAGAGCCACTGTTGGGCTCCTGAAAAGCACAGTGGAAGCCCTAGGCCTACTGGAATGAATTCAGGACCACTGGCAGGCTAGTGGAATGCCCAGCGGTACACCCAGACCAGCTGGAGGTAGGAGGGTAACCCGTGGCCTCTACTGGAAATCCCTTTGGCAATGCCAGGCCAGGTAGAACACAGCAGAGCCCATCAAGTCCCAGGCCTCCTGAAATGCTGCAGGGCCACCCATGGGCTCGTGAAATGCTCAAGAGAAGCCCCAAGTCCATGGGAATACAGCAGGGCACTGTGGGCTAGTGGAATGCCCAGTGGAAGCCCCTGGCCCACTGGAAGGCAGCAGGGGCACTGCTGCAATACAGAATAGCCTAATGGAAGCCTAGGACCTGATGGAAGTCTGCAGGGACATTGGTAATGGAAACCCCATCAAAGGCTTTGAGCCTGCTGGAAGGCATCAGTGCCTCTGTTGGGCCAGTGCAGGAAGCCTTGGGCTTCAGAATCCACAGCTGAGCTAGTGCAAAGCCCAGTGGGAGCCAAGAGCCCACTGCAGTTCTGCAGGGACACTTGGGGGCAACAAGTAGCCCATCCTCAAAAGTCCATGGAAAAGATTTCATAGCCCCAAGAAATTTTGGGGTACCATCTTGACTTTAGCTTCTGACCCATGATGTTAGCTTGTGCTCTGTTTGATAAGAGCTCAAGTTCAAAACAGAGAATGTCCAGTTCCTGCTGCACCAGGGAAAGTGCCAGCACTGGATGCTGTTGTCCAGCCTTGGACCTCTTCTCCAGACCCTTCCCCAGCTTCAATGCCCTTCTCTGGACTTGCTCCAGCACCTCAAGGTCCTTCTTGAACAGAGTGGCCCAGAACTGAAGGCAGTGTTACCTATATGCATAGGTAGGAGTATGTTAATCCAACTTGTATAAATGTGTGAAACCCTGCTCTGTGGAAACTAGCTCTGTGGAAGCCTTGCTCTAGCTTTGTGCAAAGCTAAGCTACCTAAACACTCTCTGTGATGTTGGCTGCTGCACAGTGGGTGAACAGGGTAAGGGGGACACACATTGTGTGCTGGGCTGCAGCAAGAGAAGTGTGGCCAGCAGGGCCAGGGAGGGGATTCTCCCCCTCTGCTCCACTCTGCTGAGACCACAGCTGGAGCTCTGTGTCCAGTTCTGGAGCCTCTGTGCCAGGAAGGATCTGGAGGTGCTGGAAGATGTCCAGAGAAGGGCCATGAGGATGAGCAGAGGGCTGGAGCTGCTCTGCTGTGGAGACTGACTGAGAGAGTTGGGGTTGTGCAGTCTGGAGAGGAGAAGACTCCCAGGAGACCTTCTGGTGACCTTGCAGGATCTGAAGGGGGCTCCAAGAAAGCTGGGGAGGGACTTTTGAGGGTGTCAGGGAGTGATAGGACTGGGGGGGATGGAGCAATAGTATCACAGTCTCACAGTCTCACAGTGTAACTAAGGTTGGAAGAGACCCCAAGGATCATCAAGTCCAACCTGTCCCAACAGACCTCACAACTAGACCATGGCACCAAGTGCCACGTCCAGTCTCCCCTTGAACACCTCCAGGGACGGCGACTCCACCACCTCCCTGGGCAGCACATCCCAATGACGAACGACTCGCTCAGTGAAGAACTTTCTCCTCACCTCGAGTCTAAACCTCCCCTGGCACAGCTTGAGACTGTGTCCCCTTGTTCTGGTGCTGGTTGCCTGGGAGAAGAGACCAACCCCTTCCTGGCTACAACCACCTTTCAGGTAGTTGTAGAGGGCAATGAGGTCACCTCTGATGCTTCTCTTCTCCAGGCTAAACAATCCCAGCTCCCTCAGCCTCTCCTCACAGGGCTGTGCTCAAGGCCTCTCCCCAGCCTTGTTGCCCTTCTCTGGACACCTTCAAGTGTCTCGATGTCCTTTTTAAACTGAGGAGCCCAGAACTGGACACAGTACTCAAGGTACGGCCTAACCAATGCAGAGTACAGGGCACAATGACTTCCCTGCTCCTGCTGGCCACACTATTCCTGTTGCAGGCCAGGATGCCATTGGCCTCTTGGCCACCTGGGCACACTGCTGGCTCATGTTTAGGCAGCTGTCAATCAGCACCCCCAGGTCCCTCTCTGTTCTAAGTAGAAGTGGGGAGATTGAGATTGGCTGTGAGGAAGAAGTTGTTCCCCATGAGGGTGGTGAGAGCCTGGCACAGGTTGCCTAGGGAGGTGGTGGGAGCCTCCTGCCTGGAGGTATCTAAGGCCAAGCTGGATGCGGCTCTGAGCAACCTGCTGTAGTGTGAGGTGTCCCTGGCCATGGCAGGGGGGGTGGAACTGGATGGTCGTTGAGGTCTCTTCCAAGCCTGACAGTTCTATGATTCTATGACATGAGTCCCATTGAGGTCAGGCGACCGCGACCGCGATCACGACCAGGGCCGGTGGCTTCCCGGTCCCGCTTGCCGTGCCTGGCTCCCATAGTCACACCCTCGCCGGTACGGCGGCGCCCAGCCCCCGCCCTGCTCCCGGGGCGCAGGGGAGGAACTTCCTGCCCGGCCCCGGAGGAGGAGGGTCCGGGCTGCGCCGCGGCGGCAGGTGGGGAGGCGGCGGCGTGTTCTCGGGGGGCTGTCCGTGCGCTGCTGCGGGCCGGGGGCATGCGGCTCGGCCCCGCTGCTGCCTGCTCCGGCCCTTGTGGCGGCCCGGGGACTGTGTCTTCCCGGCCCCCGCCGGGTCTGCTGCTGGCGGCGGCGGCGGAGGCTGAGCCGCGCCGGCTCCCGGCTACCACAGGGCTTGGCTTGAGGGCCCCGGAGAGACTGCGGGGAGCTGACCGCCCCTGCACACGCGTGGGAGGTGTGGGGGCAAGAGAAAAGGAGAGAGTCTGATAACGCTCCCCACGGCAGCGAGCCGACGGAGTTTGTGCTGGTGTGGGAAGGGATGGGGAAAGGAGGTTTGGGTGCTCCATCGGCACCTCGGTGCTCACCGGCTGCTCATCGGCGTGCTTGTGAGCGCAGCTGGAGCGGAGCCCTGGGCCGGCATCGCAGCCCCCGCCGCAGCTCGCAGCAGAGGGACAGGGAGGTGGTGAACGCGGGAGACCTCAGGGGCTCTTTTCTGAGGCAGCTCCTTTCCTGGGGCAGGGTGTGCTGCACACCAGGTCTGTGAAAAAACAAACCACAAACCCAACGTCTTTTTTGTTTTGTTTCAAACCTGCCTCCACCTGGTTTTGTTCAATGCTTTTATTTAGAGAGGGACAGCCTCCCCCACAAGCATTTCTGCCAAGTCTGGCTTTATATTATCCTCTCCCACCTCAGCTGTGTGCTTCCATCCTGGAAGACTGCAGACTCTTTAGTTCTATGTTACTTGAAAGCCATTTCTTTCCAATGGGTGATCACCTCTCCCTGAACCTTTCCAAGCTTTGTATCCTTTCGGGGTGAAGGGAAGTGAACGATGCAGGTTGTGTGGCCGTGCTCTGAACCTCCACTTTGTATGGCTGTCAAATTTCCAGGCTGCTTGCAATGGTTTTATCCTTACAGCTGCTCTTTGTGACCGAGGAGTTGCTTCTCGTTTGTGTGTTGTTCCTCTCCCCGAGCTAAGCACAGGGACAGTGCTTTCTGCTCTAGGTCGTTGGGATGCGTGTGTTTGGGTCCACATGCATTGGAGTTGCTGTCACAGAGTAGTTCTTCTGCAGTAGCTTTTCCTGCCAGGCCCTAGGAACCAGTCAGAGCCAATTCTTAACTTCTGGTACACATCCACTGCTTTCCTAAAGTGTTGGTTGACCATGGTTAAAAGCACATCATGCTTGTGTAGCATCCACCCTGTCTGCATGGAGAGAAGTGACATCTCCTTGGTTTATTCTTGTTTTTCTTGAACATCTCTCCTATGAAGGAAGGCTGAGAGCCCTGAGGCTGTTTAGTCTGGAGAAGAGAAGGCTGAGAGTCATCTTATCAATGTCTACAAATACCTGAGTGTGGGTGTCAAGAAGGGGTGAGGCTCTTTTTAGTGGTGTCCTGTGATAGTGCAAGGGGCATTGGACACACACTGGAACCCAGGAAGTCTCACCTCATCCTGAGGAGAAACTTCTTATGGTGTGAGCGCTGGAGCCCTGGAGCAGGCTGCCCAGAGAGGTTGTGGAGACTTTCCAAACCCTCCTGGATGTGTTCCTGTGTGACCTGCCCTGGGTGACCCTGCTTTGGCAGGGAGGTTGGACTGGATGATTTCTGGAGGTCCTTTCCAACCCCTCCCATTCTGTGATTAGAAGGCTACCTCTAAAAATGAACAGATAGGATGATGTAATAGGAGGAGGGTCTGGAGGTGGGCCATGAAGATGATCAGAGGGCTGGAGAACCTCCCCTGTGGGGACAGTCTGAGAGAGTTGGGGATGTGCAGCCTGGAGAGAAGGCTCTGGGGAGTCCTTAGAGCAGCCTTGCAGTATTTGAAGGGTGCTAGGGCAGAGCTTGAGAGGTACTTTTGACAAAGACATGGAGTGACAGAAGAAGGTGCAATGGCTTCAAACTGGAAGAAGATGGATTTAGGTTAGACATAAGGAAGAAATTCTTCCCTGTGAGGGCTGGTAAGCCCCTGGAACAGGTTGCCCAGAGAAGTTGTGGAGGCTTCAAGCCTGGCAGTGTTGAAAGCCAGGTTAAATGAGGCCTTGATCAAGCTGGCCTAGAAGGAGGTGTCGCTGTCTGTGCCAGGGGGTTGCAACTGGACTGTCTTTAAAGTTGGGAGCAGATGTTGGTCAGTTAGAGGGCAGAAGGGCTCTGCAGAGGGACCTCGACCGACTGGACAGATGGGCAGAGGCCAACAGGATGGCATTTAACAAGTCCAAGTGCCAGGGGCTGCACTTTGGCCACAGCAACCCCAGGCAGAGCTACAGGCTGGGGGCAGAGTGGCTGAGAGCTGCCAGACAGAGAGGGACCTGGGGGTGCTGATTGACAGCTGCCTAAACACGAGCCAGCAGTGTGCCTAGGTGGCCAAGAAGGCCAATGGCATCCTGGCCTGCATCAGGAACAGTGTGGCCAGCAGGAGCAGGGAGGTCATTGTGCCCCTGTGCTATGCATTGGTTAGGCCACACCTTGAGTCCTGTGTCCAGTTCTGGGCCCCTCAGTTTAGGAAGGACATTGAGACACTTGAAGGTGTCCAGAGAAGGGCAACAAAGCTGGGGAGGGGTCTGGAGCACAGCCCTGTGAGGAGAGGCTGAGGGAGCTGGGGTTGCTTAGCCTGCAGAAGAGGAGGCTCAGGAGAGACCTCATTGCTGTCTCCAGCTCCCTGAAGGGAGGTTGTAGCCAGGTGGGGGTTGGTCTCTTCTCCCAGGCACCCAGCACCAGAACAAGAGGACACAGTCTCAAGCTGTGCCGGGGGAGGTTTAGGCTGGAGGTGAGGAGAAAGTTCTTCCCAGCAAGAGGAATTGGCCATTGGGATGTGCTGCCCAGGGAGGTGGTGGAGTCACCATCCCTGGAGGTGTTCAAGAGGGGATTGGATGTGGCACTTGGTGCCATGGTCTAGTCATGAGGTCTGTGGTGACAGGTTGGACTCGATGATCTTTGAGGTCTCTTCCAACCTTAGTGATACTGTGAGACTGTGATACTGTTGCTTCCAACCCAACCCTTTCTGTGATTGGAAGAACTTCAAAGATTGGACTTAGAGGAGTCAAAAATCAATTCTGTGTGGAGCCTTTGTGGGTAAATTCTAAGGTTAAAGAGCAAGTGCTCTCTAAGGACAGCTAGGGGAACCGCAGCCAGAAGGGATGGGGAGGTGGTGCCACTTTGTTCACCTTTCAAACAGTGCTGCAGCAGCCTTGGAAGGTATGGCTGGGAAGGATGTGCTAGGCAGGAAAGCAGCAGCCTCACTGTAAGGTGACTGCAGATGCTAAAGGTGCTAATCTGGAATGTAATTAACAGTGGTGACACAGCCATGTCCTGAGCAGTATTGGGAATGTTGAGTCCTGTAAAATTGCACTATTACAGAAGGATCAGAAACTGCAGCTTAGTTTGTGGGTGCAGCTTATGTTGCATTTATGAACTTAGCCAACATGATGAAAACCACTAACAAAATGTTTTCCTTCTTCCAATCCTTTTCCCAGCTGCTCAAAGCTGAAGGAAGATGTCTTTCTTCCCCAGAATCTCTTTCCAGCGGGAAGTTGAAGAGTACCTCACCAAAGTGTTCAGAAATAATGAGGTAAGTGAAGGAGCTACTGCTAATCACCAGCAAATAGTCCTTAACTGAGCAGGCCTTTGAGCTAATATTTTGTGTGAATACCTTACCAGAAGAAGGCTGGAGAACCCCTGCTGTGAGAGGCTCTGCCTGTCCAAGTTCCATGTTCCCTCAGCTGACCCTCAAATTGCTCTTGTCTTCACAACCCCTGTTCTGCTGTGGAGGGAGCATGTGTTAGGCATCAGAGCTTGTAATATTTCTTGCTATGAAGTGAAGAGAGGTGATTCTCCCCTCTACTCTGCTCTGGTGAGACCTCATCTGGAGCACTGGGTCCAGTTCTGGAGCCTCTGTGCCAGGAAGGATCTGGAGGTGCTGGAAGTGTCCAGAGAAGGGCCACGAGGAGGAGCAGAGGGCTGGAGCTGCTCTGCTCTGGAGACAGACTGAGAGAGTTGGGGTTGTGCAGGCTGGAGAGGAGAAGGCTTCCAGGAGACCTTGTGGTCTTCCAGGATCTGCAGGGGGCTCCAAGAAAGCTGAGGGTGTCAGGCAGTGATAGGACTGGGGGGAATGGAGCAAAACTAGAAGTGGGGAGATTGAGATTGGCTGTGAGGAAGAAGTTGTTCCCCATGAGGGTGGTGAGAGCCTGGCACAGGCTGCCCAGGGAGGTGGTGGAAGCCTCCTGCCTGGAGGTGTTTGCAGCCAGGCTGGATGTGGCTGTGAGCAACCTGCTGTGGTGTGAGGTGTCCCTGGCCATGGCAGGGGGTTGGAGCTGGCTGAGCCTTGAGGTCCCTTCCAAGCCTGGCAGTTCTGTGATTCTAAGAGATTTTCTTTATATTAGGCAGATTTTTTATGTAGTTCTACTTAAAATGTAAAATTGGTTTTTATGCCTGGTGGCTGCCCTTGCTGCAGCCTGTTAGCAGTGGTCTGGCTTGTTCTTCCAGCAAGTCCATTCCAAGAAATTTATGAGGATTCCATTGGAATTAGGCCTCCAGACATATCTTAGTGTTGCACACCCCAAGAGCATGTCCCTCCATTTCTACAGTGTGTTTAATCAGTTGTTTTTCTGCACTGAAGGAGGATCATGGGATGGTCAGTTAGAATCATCCAGTCCAACCATTCTCTTACTCTGCCAAGGCTGGGGCTAACCCATGGCCCTCAGCACCACATCTCTGCCTCTGGGAAACACCTCCAGGGATGGGCATTCAACCACCTCCCTGGGCAGCCTGTGCCAGTGCTTCAGAACCCTTTCAGGGAAGAAGTTACTTCTCATGTTCAACCTAAACTTCCCCTGGGGCAACTTGAGGCCATTTCCTCTCCCCCTATTGCTTACTAGGAAAAAGAGACCAAGCCCCACCTGGCTCCAGCTTCCTTTCAGGGAGTTGTAGAGAGCCAGAAGGTCTCCCTTCAGCATCCTCTTCTCCACACTAAACACTCCCAGGTCCTTCAGCTGCTCCTCCCCAGCCCTGTTCTCTAGCCCCTTCCCCAGCTTTGTTGCCCTTCTCTGGACCTGCTCCAGCACCTCAATGTTCTTGGTGTGAGGGACCCAAAACTGCACCCAGAGGTGTGGCCCCCCCAGTGCTGAGTACAGGGGGGGCAATCAATTCCCTAGTCCTGCTGGCCACACTATTTCTGATCCAGGCCAGAGGCTGCAGTGTGAATCTCTTCCATACAAAAACCTCTTCTTTCTCTTGCAGCTTATCACTGCTTTAGGTGCCCAGGAGGTGGAGTGTAAATACCAATCTCTGTTAAATCACCTGTCTCATCCACCCAGCTTCACAACTGTCAGAGTTAATACTCACCTGGCCTCAGTGAGAGAGGTGAAAAAACTGCTGTTTGAAGAGATCCAGAAGGTTTGTGCAATTCCTTTGTTGCAGCACAAAATAGCAGGATATGGCATCTTTTGCCTGAGCCTCAGAGCTTTGCATTACTGGAAACTGTTCCTTGACTTCATTCCTGGCCACTGGTATTAACATTATGAAATGATATTGATTTCCTTTCAGCATTCAATCTTAAGTGATTAAGAGTCATTGTCTAGCTGTGTTCCACATGTAATCTGTCCAAGAAAGGCAATAACAGATGGAAGAGGCAACCAACCAACCCTTCTTCACGTGGCAGAGCCAGACCTTAGCCAGGATTAGGGTAGGAAACACCATAAAGGCATTGTAGGCTGAGAGAGGATGGTAGAAAGAGATAAAAAGTGTAGCTCAGTGTGGTGTGTTGAGCATGGGCATTGAGAGGAGTGTGTCCAGCAGAGCCAGGGAGGTTCTCCTCTCTCTCTACTCTGCCATGGTGAGGCCCCACCTGGAATATTGCATCCAGTTCTGGGCTCTCCAGTTCAAGAGGGACAGGGATCTGCTTGAGAGAGTCCAAGGGAGGGCTGCAAGGATGCTGCAGGGACTGCAGCACTGCCTGGGGAGGAGAGGCTGAGAGCCCTGGGGCTGTTCAGTCTGGAGAGGAGAAGGCTGAGAGAGGATCTGATCAGTGTCTATCAATAGCTGAGGGCTGGGGGTCAGGAAGGAAGGGACTGGGACAGCCTCTGCTCACTTGTGCCTGGGATAGGACAAGGGCCAATGGATGGAAACTCCAGCATAGTAGGTTCCACCTCAACACAAGGAAGAACTTCTTTGAGCTCTGGAGCAGGCTGCCCAGAGAGGTTGTGGAGTCTCCTTCTCTGGAGCCTTTGCAGCCCTGTCTGGATGTGTTCCTGTGTGACCTGTGCTGGATTCTCTGCTCCTGCTCTGGCAGGGGGTTGGACTGGAGGATCTCCAGAGGTCCCTTCCAGCCCTTAACATCCTGTGATGTTTATTTAAGAGAAAAGGAGAATGGTTGGCTGGGTCATTGCTCAGCCTGGTCAGGAAAGTGAGAACATCTGCAGGTTGTAGAAACTGGGTGCAGAGCTCAGGAGCAGCCTCTTTTTGTGAATCTCTTTAATGTTTATGTATACATTCTCTGGATTTTTACTTGCCTTAATGAAGCATTCATTGATCTGGCAACATGTAAGCTGTTATGTTTAACAAGTAGATTAAAACTCTGCTAGAATCACAGAATGGTTGGAAAGGACCTCACAGATCATCTACTGCAGCCCCCCCTGCCATGGGCAGGGACACCTCTCTACTGGTTGCTCAGGGCTTCATCCAACCTGGCCTTCAACACCTCCAGGGAGAGGGTATCCACAGCCTCCCTGGGTAACCTGTTCCAGTGTCTCACCACCCTCATACTGAAGAACTTCTTTCTAAGATCCAGTTCCCAACATCCAGTCCTACTCTCCCTCAGCTTCAAACCATTCCCTCTTGTCCTGTCTCTGGACACCCTCAGGAAAAGTTCCTCTGCAGCCTTCCTGTAGGATCCCTTCAGGTCCTGGCAGGCAGCTCTAAGGTCCCCCTGGAGTCTTCATGTTTCCAGGCTGAACACCCCCAGCTCCCTCAGCCTGTGCTCACAGCAGAGCTGCTCCAGCCCTTGGAGCATCTTGGTGGCCTCCTCTGGACTCACTCCACAGCTCTGTGTCCTTCTCCTGCTGGGGACACCAGAACTGGAGGCAGGATTGGAGGTGGGGGTCTCACAGATCCTCAGTGTCTAAAAAAGATCTGATTCTTTTAAGTCAATGCCAGTGGGTGTGCAGGGAGCTGTTTCCTGACAAGAGGCAAGAGATTTCTGGGATGCAGAGGCAGCTGACAGTATTGTGCTTGGTTGGAATGGTAATGAGTCAGGCTAACTTTAGGTTGATTGTAGATGGATATTGCAGAATGATCTTATGCTGCTGCAAGGGAAAATTCTTTGCTGAAACCTGACTTAAGAGTGGCTTTTCATAGCCTTGGCTTTTGAGTTGTGGTTGTTTTAGGCAAGGAAACCACATGACAGTTTGTAATAGACTCGTGGATTGATTTTACTAAGAGAAAATCCTTGTTTGTCAAACTAATCTATGGGTTGGGATGGTTGAAGGTTACCTTTGAGGGGATGCCATCTCTTTGAAGTCCAGGAACAGTTTTCAAAGGGCCAGCAGGCATTTCTTTGAACTATATATCCCAATCTAGTCCATGTGGTGGTGGTGTTAGGTCATAGGCTTCATCTCAGAAGTGTGATGAAGAGGTTATTAGTTTATTAGTATGAATTATGAAATATATAAATATTACTTTTATTAATAATGTAACTTATCAATAACCAATCAATCACTATTTTGTATCCATATTCTAGTGCCCAATTGTGAAATACACCCCATAAGTGCTTTAGTATTTACAATTTAGACCCAGAACAAGAGGACACAATCTCAAGCTGTGCCAGGGGAGGTTTAGGCTGGAGGTGAGGAGAAAGTTCTTCACTGAGAGAGTCTTTAGCCATTGGAATGTGCTGCCCAGGGAGGTGGTGGAGTCACCATCGCTGGAGGTGTTTAAGAGGGGATTGGACGTGGCACTTGGTGCCATGGTTTAGTCACGAGGTCTGTGGTGACAGGTTGGACTCGATGATCTTTGAGGTCTCTTCCAGCCTTGGTGATGCTGTGATTTACAGAATGCATTTCTATCAATATAGCGAAGGGTGCAGTTCCGCCGCTTGTCCACCAGGCGGCGACGCGACAGGACGCTGGCGGCTCTTCAGTCTATACAGAAGAGTATTACAGTGTCAGAGGCTTTGTCCCGGGTTAGAAGGCCAGGCAGATCCTCTCTTGCCTCCCACCAGGGCAGGAGAACGAGACTCACAGAAATGGATTGCAGAAGTGATGGAAAATTTAAATGGAGAAGCAGTGAAGTGTTTTCCAGAAGCTACAAGCACAGTGACTAAAAAGGTCCCAAAGCATACAGAGTCCCTCACAGCACACCCAGAAGCATCCCAGCATTTCCCTTCTCCCTACCTGAGGGTGCACCCAAAGCCCCCAGGGCTCTTTCCTCCCCCCCTCCACTGTTAGGCTAATCTCAGCTGGCCAGATCTGAGCTTGCCCTTCCCCCTTCTCCTCCTGGCATTAGGACTAGCCAGGCCCAGGAGGCCTTGAGATAACTTCCATTACCAGCTAGGGAGCATCTCCCATGGGAGCAGCAAGGGAAGACAGAGGAAGTGTGAGACCTTGCAGATGGGTTTATAGGGAGCAGGACATGATGGGTGTGCAATAGGCTATTCCCTGTGTGCAGCCACTGGGGCACCAGAGGTGTATCTTGTGTGGCAGCAGCAGGAGGCACCCGGCCTGAACTGGCAACGTTGTGCTCCCAGGCACGGGTGCTTTGAGCTGGGTGTTAGTGAGCGGACAGCAGGTGGGAGGTACAGTGTCCTTTGTAGCAAGCTTAGGTTGTGGCAGGCTGCTGCCGCCGCGGCTGGCTCCTGGGCTGGTCCGGACGGCGTCGGTGGGGGCAACCCTCTCCCTCGCACGGCAGCGGGGATGGGGCAGAACGTAGGCTGCCGGTAGCAGGCTCCCTTCGCAGGACTCGGGCGGCGCCCTCCGGACAGCAGGGAGCAGCCCCGCGGGGTCGGCCCGGCAGGGTCGTTAGTGCTGGCCCCTGGATGGGGTTGGCCCTCCTGGCAATGACCTTCAGGGCCGGTGAGGACGGCCGCAGGGAAGAGGCGCGGCTGCGCGGAGCGGCGGCTTCCCCTTTGCCTGGCTCGAAGGAGCCTTGGAGCGGCCCCGGCTGCGGAGCACAGGCGCAGGCCGTGCTCTGGGTTTGCCTGGGGGTCACCGGGCACGGGGCGGCGGCAGCGGCGGGGCCAGGCGGGCGTGCGGCCGGGCGCCGCTCCCGCTTTGCAGCAGCCGGTAGGCGCGGCTGCGGCTCGGCGCTCTGCCGCTTGAGGCTGAGGCAGGCGTGTGCGCTGCCGCACTGGCTTAGTCCCTGCCCCGGCAGCGGGGCAGATCTTGCCCTCGGGGGTCCGGGCCTCTTGAAGGCACGTCGGGCTCTTCCGACCGGCGAGCCTGGCAACGCAACGCTGTGGCTTCTCAGGCTCAGCGAAGGGCCCTGCTCTGCAGATACTCTCAGGGCTGAGGCTCGACGGGCCTGCCCGGCTGCTGGCTTCTCGTCTGGCAGAGGCTGCTAGATTGCTTGCAGGTGGGAGAGAGAAGACTTAAGAGCAATGGCTCAATAGCAAAGGCTGTGGCACGTAGGCAGAAGGCTTGGTAGCTCGAGCAAAGAGAGGACAAAGAGAAAGGGGGCAGCTTGTTCACAAGTTGGGGTAACACTTGCAGGTTTCTCGAGGCTGGGTTTGGCCAGTGGGCACTCTGACAACTGGCTTCAGCCCATAGAAAGCATGAAGCTAGAATCATGCCCATACTTGGCAGTAGCATCCCATGCCATGGGTGCATGAAGTTGTTTGTGCCACCTGGCTGCCACCTTGGCCTTTGTTCCCCTCAGGAAAGGAGGGGGATGTGTCCACACATGCTGGGGCAGGTTTCAGTATCTGGGGCATAATTCTGGGCATATGGTGCCTTCACCACAAGAGGTCTATTCCATCCCCAATAATTCTGAGGTTCTGTGAACTCAGCTCTCAGCAGCGCAGTAGAGAGCTCAGCTTCTCAGCTCTCTTCAATTAGTATCATAGAATCAGTCAGGGTTGGAAGGGACCACAAGGATCATCTAGTTCCAACCCCCCTGCCATGGGCAGGGACACCCCACACTAGATCAGCCTGGCCACAGCCTCATCCAGCCTGGCCCTAAACACCTCCAGGGACAGGGCCCCAACCACCTCCCTGGACAACCCATTCCAGGGCTTCACCACTCTCATGGGGAAGAACTTCCTCCTCACCTCCAGCCTGAATCTCCCCACCTCCAGCTTCATTCCATTCCCCCTAGTCCTATCACTCCCTGAGAGCCTGAGCAGTCCCTCCCCAGCCTTCTTGGAGCCCCCTTCAGACACTGGAAGGCCACAATGAGGTCACCTGGGAGCCTTCTCTTCTCCAGCCTGAACAGCCCCAACTCCTTCAGTCTGTCCTCACAGCAGAGCTGCTCCAGCCCTCTGCTCATCCTCCTGGCCCTTCTCTGGACACCTTCCAGCACCTCCAGATCTCTCTTATAATAGGGGCTCCAGAACTGGAGGCAGTACTCCAGGTGGGGTCTCCCCAGAGCTGAGCAGAGGGGGAGAATCCCCTCCCTTGCCCTGCTGGCCACACTTCTCTTGCTGCAGCCCAGGCTCTGGTTGGCTTTCTGGGCTGCAAGTGCACACTGAGAGCTCCTGGTGAGCTTCTCCTCCCCCAGCACCCCCAAGTCTCTCTCCTCAGGGCTGCTTTCCAGCCAGTCCCTGCCCAGCCTGCATTTGTGCCTGGGTTTGCCTCCACCCAGCTGCAGTTTAATTAGTTAAATGGAAGCTGCAAAGAGAAATTTGAAGTAAGAGAGGCAGTACATGAGTAGTGTTAAACAGTGGGGTTGTAATTAATGACATCAAAAAGGTAACACAGATGATACCCAAAATTCACTGCTGTTGTGACCTGATGACAGCTGGAGACAATCTCCTTCCAGAAGAAAACAAGAACCAGTGGTAAGGTTATGGGTGTCAGAACACTGAATCATGGCTTAGGTTGGAAGGGGCCTTGGAGGTCATCTGAGTCACTTGAAATCCTGTTGTGGCCTTGTTATTTATTAAATATTTAGTCTTTTACACCAGAGTTTCCCACACAAAGTGTGGCCTTACATTCTTAGAATCACAGAATCACAGAATCAACCAGGTTGGAAAAGACCTCAGAGATCATCAAGTCCAAGCTGTTACCTAATACCCAACACCTCCTGACAACTAAACCCTGGCTCCAAGTGCCACATCCAAGCCTTTCTTGAACACCTCCAGGGACGGTGACTCCACCACCTCCTGGGTAGCACATTCCAGTGGCCAGTTCCTCTGTCTGGGAAGAACTTTCTCCTCACCTCCAGCCTAAACCTCCCCTGGCACAGCTTGAGACTGTTCTGGTGCTGGCTGCCTGCCTGGGAGAAGAGACCAACCCCCACCTGGCTACAGCCTCCCTTCAGGGAGTTGTAGAGAGCAATGAGGTCTCCCCTGAGCCTCCTCTTCTCCAGGCTAAGCAACCCCAGCTTCCTCAGCCTCTCCTCACAGGGCTGTGCTCCAGACCCCTCCCCAGCTTTGTTGCCCTTCTCTGGACACCTTCCAGCAGCTCAACATCTTTCCTAAACTGAAGGGCCCAGAACTGGACACAGGACTCAAGGTGTGGCCTAAGCAGTGCTGAGCACAGGGCACAATGACCTCCCTGCTCCTGCTGGCCACACTGTTCCTGATGCAGGCCAGGATGCCATTGCCCCTCTTGGCTGCCTGGGCACACTGCTGGCTCATGTTCAGCTGCTGTCAAGCAGTACAGTGCTAAGTGGTTTCTCTTACCTGGTCATGCATTAATGCTGCAAGATGGGTTGTCTTCCCTCCAGGGGCAGCACACATACCTCTCTCCTGGTTGAGGGTTCAAAACATGGCTCACAACCACAGAAGGCAAATTCTATCATAAAAAGAAATAATCTTTTAACTCTTTTCACTACATTTGTCTTCTGTCCTCTGACAGCTGTAAATTATGAACAGAAAAATGGTTTCCAGGCTAAGTGTTTAAAGAGGAGGAAGTTTCTTCTGCTGCTTAATAATTGTGCTTTGTTTTTCCTTAATGAAACAGCAATTTAAAGGACTGTGTGTTCCTGTTCTTGAGCACCCCAGACTCCAGGATATCCTCTTGATTCCTGTCATTGGACCCAGGTTTGGAGGTTTCAGGCTTCAGCTTTACAATGTCATAACACATGTTCTGCTGGTGGATTTCTTGTTAGAGTGATGCTCATGAATGTATGTAAGTGAAGCACAGCTTCATTTCTACTAAGCCTCATGCCTGGAAGTTAGGAAGGCCAGGCTGGATGTGGCTGTGAGCAGCCTGATCTAGGGTGGGGTGTCCCTGGCCGTGGTTGGAACTGGCTGATCCTTGAGGTCCCTTCCAACCCTGACAGTTCTGTGATTCTGGGAAGGTCTCTTCCCTCCAGAGATCCTCTGTGATTCTGTCATGCTGTCAGCAAATCTCTCTTTCACTGCAGACAATTTTAACTGCTGAGGATAGAAATAAGAAGGATCTCTGAGGCTGTTTTAATCTCCTTTCATCTTTAATTGAGCTTCATTTAGGGATCTTTAAGTAGCTTCCCACTGTGTACTGTGGAAGGTTTGATTGATACAACAGTCATGTAAAACACAACAGGGATAAAAGAAGGCTTAGGTTTAAACTCTCCGGCAGTTGTTCCTTAATGAATACAGAATACAGAATTAACCAGGTTGGAAAAGACCTCAGAGATCATGGAGTCCAACCTAGCACCCAACACCATCTAATCAGCTAAACCATGGCACCAAGTGCCTCAGCCAGGCTCTTCCACAACACCTCCAGTGATGGTGACTCCACCACCTCCCTGGGCAGCACATCCCAGTGGCCAATCTCTCTTGCTGGGAAGAACTTCTTCCTAACATCCAGCCTAAACTTCCCTGGCACAGATTTAGACTGTGTCCTCTTGTTCTGGTGCTGGGTGCTAGAGAGAAGAGACCAACCCCCACCTGGCTTCAACCTCCCTTCAGGGAGTTGTAGAGAGCAAGAAGGTCTCCCCTGAGCCTCCTCTTCTCCAGGCTAAGCAACCCCAGCTCCCTCAGCCTCTCCTCACAGGGCTGTGCTCCAGACCCCTCCCCAGCTTTGTTGCCCTTCTCTGGACACCTTCCAGCAGCTCAACCTCTTTCCTAACCTGAGGAGCCCAGAACTGGACACAGGACTCAAGGTGTGGCCTAAGCAGTGCTGAGCACAGAGCACAATGACTTCCCTGCTCCTGCTGGCCACACTCTTCCTGATGCAGGCCAGGATGCCACTGGCCCTCTTGGCCACCTGTGTACCTGGTCCCTCTCTGCCTAGCTGCTCTCAGCCACTCTGACCCCAGCCTGTAGCTCTGCCTGGGGTTGTTGTGGCCAATGTGTAGAACCTGGCACTTGGTTGTGTTCAATCTCCTGCCCTTGGCCTCTGCCCATCTGTCCAGCCTGGCAAGGTCCCTCTGCAGAGCTCTTCTACCCTCTAACAGATCAACTCCTGCCCTCAGCTTGGTGTCATCTGCAAATTTACTGCTGATGGACTCAATGCCCTCCTCCAGATCATCAACAAAGATATTGAACAGGCTGGGGCCCAGCACTGCTCCCTGGGGCACACCACTGGTGCCTGGCTGCCAGCTGGCTGTGGCACCATTCACCACCACTCTCTGGGCTCGGCCTCCAGCCAGTTCCTTCCATATATTCTGTTCTCTGTGCTACATGTGTGTTTGTTTTTTGCTGTGTACTTTCCTTGTTTTCAAACCTTGAACTCTGTTTGGTGTTTTCAGGAGTGATTTGCCAAAACACCCCTCTGAAGTGATCGTTGGAGCCCACTGTGGGTATGCAGTACTCCGAGGAGCACATGTTTATGTCCCTGGAATAGTATCCACCTCCAGATGTAAGGCTTCTCAAAATACTCTCACTTCAGCTTTTCAGGGGTTGGAAAAAAATCATAGAATGGTTTGGGTTGGAAGAGGCCTCCAAAGGTCATCTATTTCCAGCCCCTCTGCTGTCAGCAGGGTCAACCTCCACTAGATCAGGTTGCTCAGAGCCTTGCTGAGTCTGACCCTATCCAGAAATAGAGCCTCAACCACCTCCCTGGGCAACCTGTGCCAGTGTTCCACCACCCTCCTGGTGCAGAACTTGTTCCTCACATCCAATCTCAATCTGCTCTGCTCTAGTCTGAAGCCATTGCCCCTGGTCCTGTCCCTGCAGGCCTTTGCCAACAGCGTCTCTGCAGCCTTCTTGTGGACCCCTTTCAGGTCCTGGAAGGTCACTATTAGATGTTTCTGCAGCCTTCCTGTGGACCCCTTTCAGGTCCTGGAAGGTCACTATTAGATGTCTCTGCAGCCTTCCTGAAAGGAGGTTGGTGTGAGGTGGGGGATGTCCTCTTCTCCCAGGTTACAAGGGATAGAAGGAGAGGAAGGAGCCTTAACCTGTCCAAGGGCAGGTTTAGGTTTGATCTTAGAAAATAAATTCTTACTCTAAAGGGTTCTCAAAGAGTGGGACAGGAAGAGTGGTTGAATGCCCATCCCTGGAGGTGTTTCAGAGAGGCAGAGCTGTGGTGCTGAGGGCCATGGCTTAGCCCAGCCTTGGCAGGGTCAGAGCATGGTGGGACCGGGTGAGCTTAAAGGTCTTTTCCAACCACAGTGTTTCTGCAATTCTAGGATTTCAAGCATTTGATGAATCTCTAAATCCCCTCTCTTCTTTGTGCAGCTATGAAAGCTGGAGATCTGGTCTCAGTGTATTCAGATATTGAAGGCAAGTGTAAAAGAGGAGCCAAAGAGTTTGAAGGAGTGAAAGTCTTCCTTGGCAATGGGATCTCGGAAGTCAGCCGCAGTGAAATCTTCAGTGCAAGCGGCCCGGTGAAGTAAGGTCCAGTCTGACTGCACCCCACCCCTACAGCTCTGCAAGGGGAGGGAGGAAGATGGGAAGGCACTCTGAGGTGTTCTGTACCCTGTGTGAAACCACCAGATGGCTTTGGCAGAAAGCTGTGTTGAGCATTGGGGTTGGCAGTATTTGGGGAAGCACCGGGGCTGTCGTAGAGCTGTGCCTCCTGCTGCCCTCTGGTAACTTCCCAGCCCAGGCAGTGGCTGTATGACAGCAGCTGGCATGAGAGCAGTGCAGCTGTACAGTAGTTTCTTAGTGCTATCCCAGATACCAGGACAGCTTACCAAAGACCTCCTTCTTGGAGTGTTGCTTTCATATCTATTGTTGCTTTCTTATCTATTGTGCTGGCCCTGCCTGAGGACACAGACTGTCTGAGCTGGCCAGAGTGAGCTTCCCACAGCAAATGGGCTCTTGGAAGAGGGGAGAAGACATTGATTACTGTGAACTTAGAGTAGAAAAGCAACAATTCAGGCACCACAATCATGTTGCAAAACTGCCAGCAAAGCAGCCCAAGCTCAAAGCTTTCCAGTTCCAGATCAGTTGGTGGCTCCTGAGATGAACTTACAGTACAGGTTGGGAGGGGATCTGCTGGAGAGCAGCCCCAGGAGAAGGACCTGGGAGTGCTGGTGGGCAGCAAGGTCTGCATGGGACAGCAATGTGCCCTGGGGGCCAAGAAGGCCAATGGGGTCCTGGGAGGCATTCAGAGGAGTGTGGCCAGCAGAGCCAGGGAGGTTCTCCTCCCCCTCTACTCTGCCCTGCTGAGACCTCACCTGGAATATTGCCTCCAGCTCTGGGCTCCCCAGTTCAGGAGGGACAGGGATCTGCTGGAGAGAGTCCAAGGGAGGGCTACAAGGATGCTGCAGGGACTGCAGCACTGCCTGGGGAGGAGAGGCTGAGAGCCCTGGGGCTGTTCAGTCTGGAGAGCAGAAGGCTGAGAGAGGATCTGATCCATGTCTGTCAATATCTGAGGGCTGGAGGTCAGGAAGGAAGGGACAGGGACAGCCTCTGCTCACTTGCTCTCTGGGATAGGACAAGGAGCAATGGATGCAAGCTGCAGCACAGGAGGTTCCACCTCAACACAAAGGGGAACTTCTTCCCTGTGAGGGTCCCAGAGCCCTGGAGCAGGCTGCCCAGAGAGGTTGTGGAGCCTCCTTCTCTGGAGCCTTTCAAGGCTGTGTTGCTGTGTGACCTGTGCTGGATTCTCTGCTCCTGCTCTGGCAGGGGGTTGGACTGGATGATCTCTTTGGGTCCCTTCCAACCCCTGACATCCTGTGAGCCTGTGATACCAGTCTGCTTGAGAGGCAGGAGGAAAGAAATGAGAGCCTTCTTGACTTGAACAAGATGGAACATCCATCCTCCCTGTGCTAAAACTGCCTTTGGGGAAAGTCTTCTGCACCCCATTCCTGTTTGGGTAGCTCAGAGGTGCAGTCTTGTCTCCTAACACTATTTGTAGGGTGAGGTTTGGGGTTTTTTGTTTTCACTCAGATGAGTATCCTTAAATCTAGTGTTCTGCATTTCTTTATGTTCTCCAAGCTTGGTTTAGCTCTCAGTTTGTCTTGTGTACAAAAAAGACCAACTTGCTCTGTGCAATTTTGACAGATAGTTCCTGTAGTAGCTTTTTGGTTCTGATCTACCCAGCTTAGGGAGGAGATCTAAAGGAGTCTCTGATTGCAGCATTGCAAATAGCTTTCACTGATTATTTGTAAGGCCTTTCACTTCTGTAAGAGTGCTTCAAGTTTCTGTTTCATAGAATCACAGAGTGTTAGGGGTTGGAAAGCACCTCTGCAGATCCAAGCCCCCTGCCAGAGCAGGGTCACTCAGGGCAGGAACACATCCAGGTGGGCTTGGAAAGATTCCAGAGAAGGAGACTCCACAACCTCTCTGGGCAGCCTGCTCCAGGCCTCCAGCACCCTCACACCAAAGAAGTTTCTCCTCATGTTGAAGTGAAACCTCCTGGATTCTAGCTTAAACCCATTGTTCCTATCCCTGGGCACCACCAAACAGAGCCTGGCAGCTTCCTCTTGACCCCCAGCCCTCAGCTATTGATAGACATTGATCAGATCCCTCTCAGCCTTCTCTTCTCCAGACTAAACAGCCCCAGGGCTCTCAGTCTCACAGCAGAGCTGTTCCAGTCCCTTCATCATCCTTGTAGCTCTCTGTTGGACTCTCTCCAGCAGGTCTCTGTCTCTCTGGATCTGGGGAGCCCAGAACTGGACACAGGATTGCAGCTGTGGTCTCAGCAGGGCAGGGCAGAGCAGAGGGAGAAGAGAACCTCCCCAGCCCTGCTGGCCACACTTCTCTTGAGGCTTACTGACTTTAATTTAATACTGTTAAAAATTACAGTCTGAATGGTTGAATTAGTTTATTTTCATCTTTTTCAGTGGGCTGGGCATCAGAATGACAGAGCCAGTCTACCTCAGTCCTTCCTTTGACAGTGTGCTCCCAAGGCTCCTGTTTCTGCAGGTAGGTTTGTTACAAAAGTAAAACACTCTACTACTTCCAGGCTGCACACCCCCAGCTCCCTCAGCCTGTGCTCACAGCAGAGCTGCTCCAGCCCTTGGATCGTCTTTATGGCCTCCTCTGCACTCACTCCAACAGCTCTGTGTCCTCCTTCTGCTGGGGACACCAGGACTGGAGGCAGGTTTCAGGGTGGGGCCTCACAAGAGCAAAGGGGCAGAATTGCCTCTCCTGCCCTGCTGGCCAGCAGGGTTGAGTTCTCCCCTATTTCTTTTTATGATAGAACTTGCCTTCCGTGGTTGTGAGCCATGTTTTGAACCCTCAACCAGGAGAGAGAATTCTGGATATGTGTGCTGCCCCTGGAGGGAAGACAACCCATCTTGCAGCATTAATGCATGACCAGGTAAGAGAAGCCACTGAGCATAGAATACATAGAATAAACCAGGTTGGAAGAGACCTTCAAGATCATCACTTCCAACCCAGCAACCAATCCAACACCACCTAAACAACTAACCCATGGCACCAAGCACCCCATCAAGTCTCCCCCTGAACACCTCCAGTGATGGTGACTCCACCACCTCCCTGGGCAGCACATCCCAATGGGCAATCACTCTCTCTGTGTAGAGTTTCTTTCTAACATCCAGCCTAAACCTCCCCTGGTGCAGCCTGAGACTGTGTCCTCTTGTTCTGGTGCTGCTTCCCAGGGAGAAGAGACCAACCCCCTCCTGTCTACAACCTCCCTTCAGGGAATTGGAGAGAGCAAGAAGGTCACCCCTGAGCCTCCTCTTCTCCAGGCTAAGCAACCCCAGCTCCCTCAGTCTCTCCTCATAGGGCTTGTGTTCCAAACCCCTCACCAACTTCATTGCCAGCAGCTGAACATGAGCCTACAGTGTGCCCAGGTGGCCAAGAAGGCCAATGGCATCCTGGCCTGCAGCAGGAAGAGTGTGGCCAGCAGGAGCAGGGAAGTCATTGTGCCCTGTGCTCAGCACTGCTTAGGCCACACCTTGAGTCCTGTGTCCAGTTCTGGGCTCCTCAGTTTAGGAAAGATGTTGAGCTGCTGGAAGGTGTCCAGAGAAGGGCAACAAAGCTGGGGAGGGGTCTGGAGCACAGCCCTGTGAGGAGAGGCTGAGGGAGCTGGGGTTGCTTAGCCTGGAGAAGAGGAGGCTCAGGGGAGACCTTCTTGCTCTCTCCAACTCCCTGAAGGGAGGTTGTAGCCAGGTGGGGGTTGGTCTCTTCTCCCAGGCAGCCAGCACCAGAACAAGAGGACACAGTCTCAAGCTGTGCCAGGGGAGGTTTAGGCTGGAGGTGAGGAGAAAGTTCTTCCCAGCAAGAGAGATTGGCCACTGGGATGTGCTGCCCAGGGAGGTGGTGGAGTCCTCATCCCTGGAGGTGTTCAAGAAAGGCTTGGATGTGGCACTTGGAGCCATGGTTTAGCTGTCAGGAGGTGTTAGGTATTAGGTAGTAGGTTGGACTTGATGATCTCTGAGGTCTTTTCCAGCCTGGTTGAT